>NC_142717.1:15510530-15822046 GCF_055471065.1 Atractosteus spatula | reverse complement strand
AATCAAAAAGGGTTTTCCACCATTCCTTAGCAGCATGGTAGCCCCATTTGTTGTACTCATCTCTGCTGCCTGTGTAATTCATGCCTTGCACTCCCCCCTCACATCTGTACTTCATCAAGTGGTTCCTACTGTCCCATAAAATCAGTTTGATTAAACACACAACGAACCACAACAGAAAATTGGTCCTTTCATTGCCCTTAATCGTTTTCCAGCCCCATAAAACCACAGCCTCTGTTAGCTGGAAACTTGTCCATAACCCAGAAAATAAGACTCTGTTTCTCCCAGACTAACTGTGTCACCCGACAGCCCCAGAACACATGTGCAATCGACTCTACCGCACCACATTCAGCCCTCAGGCACACAGATGACTTCGTCAGCTTATGTTTATGCATAACTTCCTGCACGGAGAGCCTCCCCCACCCACACAACCAATTCAGGTCTTTCATCCTATTAGATAATCCTTTATAGTGCAAGAACCTCCAGCGATACTCAGTGACCATTACGCCTGGGTATTCTTTTTGCATGCACACCTCTCTCGCTCTTTCATACAAGGCTCTACGCTGCACACACTCCTCATCCAGCTTCCCATTCGAATACTTTGTCAACCAGATTGTTGCTTGTTTATAAAACCACGGTGTCCCTACCGCTTTGGGCGTGGTATTTGTCCACTTACACAAAGGCTGCACTGACCAAGAGAGCCAAAGACTTGCGAAATACTGGTACTCATGTTGTACCTCCTTACCCGCAACAAATATAGCATTTAACTTTAAAGGTAGATCTGGTACATCCCTCCCACCTTGATGACATCCTTTGTACATATCCACCCTTCTCGCATACTTGTACTTTCCACACCAGATGAATTGAAACACCAACCTTATCAACTTTTTATGATAGCATGTGGGCACAGGAAAAACATTTGCCAAAAAAACAAGCATAGGAAGTATATCCGTTTTGATCACCTGTACCTTCCCAATATATGATAAACGTCAATTTCTCCACATGCCTAGCTTTTGGCTAACCCGGTTCAGCTGTGTTTCTCAGTTCTGTAGCGCTAGCACCCCAGATCCAAATTCTACTCCTAGTATCTTTATTGGCCCAAGTTCTGCCTTCAGGGTTTCTGACACCTCGGCTTTGTTTCTCCACTTTCCAAAGATCTTTATCAAAATTGTCCCTATTTACCTTAGAGCCTGTCGCCTGGCCAAACTTGTCCACAGTCTCCAGGGCATACTGCAGACTAAACTCTGAACTCAGTAACAAAGCTATATCATCCGCATATGCAGCAAGCTTAACTTGCCTACCTCCACTTCCTGGCACACACAGACTGTCTACCTTACTATTAGATCTAATCATGATAAGCAAAGGCTCCACGTACAGAATATACAGCAAGGGTGACAAAGGGCATCCCTGTCTTACCCCTCTTCCTGTCCGAACTTTTCCACCCAGGTGCCTATTGATACACACCCTAAAACCAACGTTGACATAAAGTAACTAACCAATTAACGAACCTAGGACTCAGGCCAAACCTTTGCAGTACCAACCACAAAAAAGTGTGATGAACCTTATCAAAAGCCTTTTCTTGATCCAGGCTTACTACAAGCAAAGGCATATTTCTGTCCCCTGCCCAGGCAATTGAGTCTCTTATAAGTTTTAAGTTCCAGGATATAGATCTACCAGCCACACCACACGACTGATTAGGGTGGATCAATATTGGCAAAACCTTCCGTAGTCGGCTACATGATACTTTAGCAAGGATCTTGTAGTTGGATTGGCCTCCAGTTACCCAAATCTAAGGAGTCGCCTGTTTTAAAGAGTAGGGGCAGGACCCCCTGCCTCATGGATTCACTCAACCCTCGGCCTTTTAAAATTTCCTCAAACACCTCTACCAAAACTGGTCCGAGTAGGTCCCAAAAGGTCAAGTAAAATTCCACGGCAGCCCATCAGTGCCCGGGACCTTGCCTTTCCCCAGGCTGCGCATGGCCTTCTCCACTTCCAGTAGCTCAAATCCTGAGTCCAGTCCCTCCATCTCCTGTGCCTCTGATCTATTTTCCATCAGTCCAGCTATTTCTTCCATTGGTTCTATGTTTTTACTCTCTTCTTGAAAACATGCCCCAAAATATCTCAAGGCAGCCTCTACCATTCCTTCTGATGACCGAACCACCCTATCAGAGCTCACTCTAATACCTTCAAAGTTTCTCTTTACTTGTTTCACCCTCACAGACCTAAAGAACTGGCCTGACACATCCTCTGATTGCTCCATTACACGGTCACCCAAACTAAACAAAAAGTCTTGTGCCCTACTAACGTGAATCTCCTTCAGCTGGACCTTCAACTCTTGGGCTCTTTGAACATCAAAGACCAGACCACAATTCCCTTGCTCATAGATCTTTTGTAGTTCCTCCTGTAACCGCCACACCTCCATGTTCTTTCTACGTGCTCTTAGCGTGCAGTACTGCTGAGAGATCCTTTTAAGCCGTCGTTTCACACCTTCACACCATTCAATTAAAGCTGTCCAGCTGCTTTTCTGGGCTACCCATAATTGCAGTTTGTCTTTGCTCAGCTGGATGTAATCGTGTTCCTGCAGAACAGCTGTATTTAATTTCCAGACCCCTCTTCCAAAACGCGTGCAAGAGTCACCGATTTCAACCTGAATGATTACATGGTCCGAAAACCATGTCGGAGTCACTGTGATACTTTAGATTGAAATGCCCGAGGATACAAACATATAATCCAATCTTTTCCCCACTCCCCTGGTATTTTGCCACGTAACCGGAAAGTTTGAGAAGAAACCTTTTAAAACTGTCTTTTAGTTCAAAGTCACGCAGCAGCTGATTAATCTCTGTTGCCCCTGTAGTCTGTGCCAAAACATCTTCGTTAAAATCCCCCCCAAAAAAGACCCGCCTGTTTGTAGTGCACCAAGGCGCTAGGTCAGCAAAGAAACCCCTCCACGCCCTGCGCTCTGCTGGTGCGTACACAGATATCAAACGGACTTTAGTGCCCACCCACAATCCATCCACCACAATCACCCTTCCTGGACTTACCACAAAATACTGTTTCCTCCACTACCGTGCTCCCGAAAACAATTCCAACCCCTGCCGAATGCACTCCCTCCACACTCCACCGTGACTTCAAACTACCCCAATCCTTCGCGAACCTGTGAATGTCATATTCCCCAGCTAAATGAACTTCTTGTAAGAAGCACACATCAAACCTGTGCTTTCTCAAAGTTTCAAAAACTGCAGTCCTCTTTATTCTGTCTTTCAGACCTCTTGCATTGACCGTACAGATAAGGAGACTCATGGTGGTTCCAGCCCTGTCTCTTTCTCCATGCCATCTGACTGGTGAGAGCTGGAATCCTCCGAAATATCCGTCACAGGTGAGTACCCCCCCATAGAGGGATAGCGCGAACTATCTTCCCCAGACGTTGTGTCGATGATGTCCGGGGCAATCGACTGGGACCTCAGGTAAGTTTTCTCCCTCCTCCTTGCTGAAGGTGGAGATTCCTCCTCAACAGGGTAGCCTGATTCTTCTGCTTCGACTTCCATTCCCTCTTCCACTGGTTCCTCCCTCACCTTCTCATCTTCCGCACCGGAATCGCCCTCATCCTCTTCCCTTTGTCTTTTAGCTATCACTTTCCCAGGTTCCTGCTCACTTTCTGCCGTTTCTGGCACTGTGGTGTTTTTGTCGTCCATATCCTGACCAGCTGGGCCTTGCTCTGCTTCCTACTGAAGCTCAACCTCTTGTGCTCCCTCATTAACTGGAGCCACACCCACTTCCGGCCTAGCCCCCTCTTCCTCTTCCTCAGAGGCCTCCTCCTACTCTCCGTCCACTCTAAGTACGCCTTGGTCATATTCCCGTGCCATTTGTATGTTTGTCCACTTACAGCCCTTGAACAAGTGTCCTTCCACGCCACATCGATTGCACACCTTCTTTCGACATTCCCTCGCAACATGTCTGGTCTCATCACATATCGTACACACATTCTCCTACACTCGGCCGCATGATGTCCGAAGTTACGACATTTCCTACAGAAATGGGGGTGATTTTGATCAAAATAAATAGCCCCTGCTGGAACCCAAAGAAAAGGATGCTGGGGGGTGATGGAAGCCCCCTGCCCCACGTGCATCAGATCGAAGTAGCACTCTATACTTTCTTTTCCCAGTCCAGATATTACAGCTATCCATAATTTTCTCTGGCTGACCCATGACTGAGACATGTCGTAGGAGGAAAGCCGTTACATCATCATCCCCAAGAAAGGGGTCATATAAGTGCACTATCACCACACGAAAATTGTCATTGTAGCAACCCAACACCTCATAGTCTCTCAAAAAATTATCCTTTTTCTTGTCCGTAACTCTAGCAGACGCCCTCTTATATATCTCTTCATCTCTCAAAGAAACATCAATATACTTCAAGGGTCTATTCTCTTGCACACACCACACATCATTGGACGTAAAGCCCAAAACCTCAAACAAAACATAATCTTCAAACTCACGCCGTCGAGGTGGTTCTCCCTCACGCATCCAGCGGAACCACAAAGTCCATTTCAGCCTGGAAGCCTCCCCAGGCCGGTCGTAGGAGTCAAACCCTTCCTCCATCCTGGAGGAAGCCTTCAGGCTGGCTCTCCGAAGGGTCCACTCCAATCCAATGGCACGAAAACTTCAAAGCATTCCCCAAAGTCCAAGCAATCCAAGGCAAAGAGTAATCCACAGGCAAAAAAACCCGATCCAATGGTCGTCGCTCTGGTAGCAATCCTCTTCCCGATCTTAGACCTGACCAAGATGGCCGCTAAGAAAAAACAGCTGACCCGCATAGGGAAAGGGCTTATTCAAAAAAACAACAAGACTGTCACACCCTCTACTCACCACATTCTCGCACAGAAATGCACCCGCACTAATTACACTCCAGCCCTGAGCACTTCTGCCAAACGACACCACCCCTGCAAATCGGCCTACCACGACACTTCATCAATCAACACCCGTTCTTCCTCGCACAGTACTTAAACCCTTCTGAACCCTCTGCTCTTCGCCCGGTATTGGTTGTTCTTTTGTGCACCTACCTTGCCTTAGATTCTGTTTCCTTCTCGTTCTCCATTACCTACCACGGAACTCGCCTTCGACTACGTCTACTGCCTTGCCCCTTCGGATTTAGAAGTCTTCTTGATTGCCCTTCACCTTTTGATCAAGGAAGTTCGACTATGACTTGGGCTTTGCCCTATTCTGGATTGGAAACCTACTCTGCTACCTTTTTCTACGAACCTCAGAACTCGACTCGGACTTCACCTCTCGCCTAGCCCCTTAGGTACCGCATAGGGTCCATCCTCCCGTTTCCTCAGCGGGTCATTCGTGAGAGAGACACAGGTGTGTCTTGTCGGGGAAACAAAATATAAATGCCCTGAAAGCGGTGAACCGGCACAGAAGCCAGTGGGTGAATGCATTTTGTAGGAGATGGAGGAATTAGGTTGGTGTACGAAAGGATTGACAAATTGCGGATTAACGGAAGGGAAAAGGGATTTATGGTTTGTGATTTGGATACGACGTGGATTTGTGGTACTTTTATGGACTTTGGAAATCAAATTGAATAAGGATTGTGAAAATGGATTTTGGACTTGCTTCGAAGCTAAACTTACTGGAGGAACGGTAAAACTCCACAAAAGTTAAAGAAAAGTGTGGTGTGAGTACTTTTATCTCATTTACATGAACTTTTCCACCGGAGACCCCACAACATAAATAATTCTGTATTTGGTCAATCCCTGTGTATGATTTGAAGACAAAGACATGCAAATTAAGTATAATTAACTTAGAGCTAAATTGTCACTCTGAGGTCTCACTCATTCTGAGCTCACTCTTGATGAAGTGAGCTGGTTTCTTTACTTCATTTCCAGGGAAGATTTTGTGGGAGTGCATTTGAAACCAAGAACAGTAGGTGCTTTTTTTTACCCAAAAGGCTGTGGGAGTATGGAATCAGTTACCCAGCCATGTTGTGGAACCTGGTCCTCTCCAGAGCCAGAAACAGCCCTTGAATCATCAACTCAATTAGAAACTCCTGGACACACAACATTGGTGCTTCCCTCATACCTTCTCTCTTCCCAGGACCATTAATAACTACCCCATCTTACAGGATGATCCCCCCCCACTTGTACCCTCTATCCTGACCGCACCATCATGTCATATCACTGACAACCTAATCTGCGCAACCTTGTTCACAGCTCCCTTGACCGCCCACAGCAATCATCTACACCAGGCACTTTCCCCTGCTGGTTTCGCTCTCTCCCTCACACCTAAAGGTGTGCAACAGCTGTATCTCTTCTTTTTCTTTCAGCATTGAGTAAACTTTTACCTGTTTCTTTGCACCGTATGCATGCTGATGCAGCTACCTCCTTGAACCTCTAGCCTTTGTTCTGCTATAATATGATAATATTCCCTTCTACTTCTATTTAGTTGGACCGCTAGATAGAGGTCAGTCTGGTTAGAGTTACTGTACTGTATACTGTATGTATGTTTGTTGTGATTAAACCTTTCACTACCCAAAGACATTCCTCCTGAGAAATGTGAAATTCAACCAGGTAACACCACAATTATTTCAGATTTTCCTCATATATACATATTACTAAGGATATATTCAATGACTAGTAAACAATTTTTAATCTGTGGTCTTTAAGCATGTTTACCAGTTGTTGGAAATTGGAGCTGTGAAAACAACCCTTAATCAACACAAGGCTAATGAACTCAACTAACAATGACTCTCAGAACCATCATGTAATTGCTGTGAACCATGTGGCAAGGATTTTTTTTTCTTTTACGCTTTTCTTGGATATCTTTTTGTACTACTGTTACTCTGACAAATATAATTTTGTTTTCTTAACATGTCTTCAATGTGAGGACCATAATCCATGACATTATACTCATGATGTTATTTCTTCTAGAGTTACTGTCAAATAACCTCCAAATTGCACATGATGCTGACCCTTTATTTTTAGGCGCTTAAGTAACCAACTGTTTAGGAGGGATGATTTCACCACTTTGTCCTCGTGTTTCATGCTGAAACATTTCCAAATCATTATCAAATTACCTTCAGATGTTCATCCTGATTGCGACACCAGAAAATATGCTATCTCTTTCAGTGTAACCCTCGCACTATGCGTATTTGATTTACTTTCCTATGACAATATTTATCCTAATCCAGGCCCTCTAAGTAGTCATCTTATAAGTGGCACAGTTTTATACAAAAATCTGATCTGGTTGATAATGAAATGGGTTCTTTTGTATGGATAGATTTTCTAAGGGAAGAAGGGTTGCTATTTATTTTAAAGAACATTTAAAATGTTCTTTAAAATTTTATGAGCTTGAATAATTTGATTTACTAATATACCACTTTTTCAAAAACAAGTGACTGAGAGCCACAGGCTGCTATAATGCACCTTCTGCTCCTGTAGCCACCTTAACTTTATTTGGTGAAATTATGTTTACTTATTTTAGGTCTGAGATTATTTTATAATTGGGATATGTTCAAATCTATTGACATTGTAAGTATACTAGAATTGACTCTAAGTAACCAAATAAGTTAACCTGATTTGACATCTGTGTGTGAGATCATGACATGGTTGACATTCCTCCCATTAACCAGATCATTACCCAGAACCTGGAAATGATAGTTGGAAATCAGGAAGTCTTTTCTTTTCAGTAAGAACAAATATGTTTGCAGAGTTTGGCTGAAGTTATATGGAGGACCACAGACCACACTCCTCTCCCCTGATACCCTTTATTGCCTGGTGTAGGTTCCCTGTATTGCACCCGACACAGTAGAAGAGGTGGAAAACTAAACTACAACTAAACTGTAGTTTATCAGGAGGAAGCTTGGGTCGTTTGAGAACTGTGAGTATGCCTTAGGTGTCATGGGCTCTATCATATCTTTGTTTGCTCTGCCCAAGGTCTGGTTGAAACGCAGCTACCCTCACACCACCATACCTCACTACTTAAGGTGTGGTAATTGCTTCCTGTCTGAACGACCAGTGTGTTCTTAAATTGTTGCTACTTATTCCCTGATCCACTGTCTGTCTTGGATAACACTTTATAATAACTTTCATTAATGAACATTATATAATGCTTGACAGATCATTAATTAATTTAGGAACAAGTAATAGGTTTATTCCATGCTGAAAAAAAGAAGAAAGAACACAACGTTTCGGCCGTGGAGCCTTCTTCAAGTGTGTTCAGGTTTGACACCTGAAGAAGGCTCCACGGCCGAAACGTTGTGTTCTCTTTCTTCTTTTTTTCAGCATGGAATAAACCTATTACTTGTTCCTTTGCAGCCTACGCATGCTGACGCAGCTACCCACCTGAATTAATTAATTTACATTCACATAGTTACAAATGTCATTAAATGATAATTCATATTTTAGGTCATGTGTTTTTAAATATTTACAAATGGATAATACAGTACTTTTTACCATTCAGTAACACATTATTCATGTTGATAAATCATGCTGATTAGTAACAAATGTCTTTAAAGACCAATTACACCTGTTTTATTTATCATATACAAGTTTGTTGTTCATGATTTGTACAGTCTGTAAAACTGTCTATTTCATGTTTCTGCTTCCTTTGTATCATTGAAAGAATGCAGGCTTTTACACTTTTCATCTTTACATATCATTTATTCATGAGTTGTACAGTAGATCTTTTTGCAGTATCTAATCTAAAGTTGAAACTATTCATCCATTGTAAAGGTTTACTATCTATTAGTACATTTATGGATATTGGGCTTTGAGCTGACAATGTTTTTGCCCTGGTGAAGAGAGCAATGTGTCCACAGGAGTGGTTGGTTAAAAAGTTTAGTTGTATGCTTCCAACAGACATTAATGACAACAACAACCCAATTTAAACCAGAACCTCACATTTATTGCCTCAATAACTGTTTTATGATAAAACATGACCCTACTGTGTGTTATCAACAAAGAATAGTTAAAAAAACAGGTAAAAAATAATTTACAGCTTTTTCTCGATCTTAAATCTTCTTTATATAAGTTTCCTCTGTGCAGTTTTGTCCAGTATAAATCATTGTAAATTTTAACTTGGTTATGACATTTATCTTAAAAGTGATGTTGGCAAAATTAAAGCTAAGTTGCAATTAGATAGTACAATTTACAGCATTGTAGGCTGAAATTTGTGGCATTGTCTCATTGTGGCCTGTTAGCTGAGTAAAACATCTCTTTGCAACACCTGTAGGGTGTCCATGTCCAATTGTAGTGTCATAACAAATTATGTTACCTGTAATACACCTTCCAGCTAACAATTGCTGGGAATGTAAATTGTGTCCAGTTTTTTTCTAGTCCTGGATGTCACATTGTGACAAGTAACATTGTAAGAGGATTACTAAAATGTGAATGGGCAAAACTTTTTCCCCTATCTGCATCAACACCACATGACTAGAAAGTCCTTGAAATGTATGTCAGATTAGTTTAACTGAAAAGTAATTGAATGTCTTTGGAGTAGTGCTTGTTAGAGGTACTGATCTTGTTGGTATTGTTGTTAGCATTACTAGTTTGTTGATAACATTTTTCTTTTCACCACAGCAAGAGACCCTGATGAGGTTGTCCGAAGATAGAGCAGTTCTCACACACTACAAGAAAACCAAATCATTTGTGTCCGCATACAAGGCAGTGGTAGTTGACAGAAACACAATTGTGTCCATAGCACCAATCGCCGAGCTGGCCATCGCAGACTCTCCAAAGTTTGAAGTTAGCCAGTGATTTCACTCAGGAGGAAAAACTGCTTGATTTGCAAAGAGGTGCTCTGTAGCATTGTCCAAGAGAGAACTGAACAATATAAGAATGACTTGTTGCTGCTCCCTCTCAATAAATGTCATGCTACAAATCTTATCACTTCTGTTTAGTCAGAGCCTTTAGTGCTGCCTTTATGTTTGGCATTATATGTTCCCTGAATGTTTAAGACAAACTTGAATAATATAATAATTGATATTTGGTTAGTCTTAACAAAACTTAGAGATGTTTATATTTTATTAGATTTTTAAGGTAACACGGTTCCATCTCTTGATTAAGTATTACTGTGATTATACCATAAAGTGAAGAATTGATTTTTGTTTAATTAAAAATTAGACTTGTTAAATGCTATTGTTTTATGATCAAAGGGATATTATTTCTTTTAGGATGTAGTATACTATAAATGTTATTGAGGCAATAAACCTGAGGTTTTGGTTTAAAATGGGTTGTTGTTGTCATTAATGCCTGTTGCAAGCACACTGTACAACTAAACTTTTTAACCAACCACTCCCTAGGACACAAACCTTGTCAGCTCAAAGCCCAATGCCCATAAATGTACTAATAAACAGTAAACCTTTACAATGGATAAATAGTTTCAACTTTAGATTAGGTACTGCAAAAAGATCCACATCGATACTGCATTGGTGTCGACCAGCTAGAGCAATTCCTGCATCACTTCACTCACTTCCACCCATCTGACAAGTATAAAATTAACATATCTTCCATTACTCTTCTGTTTCTGGACATAAACCTATCCATTAACCATCCAAAGCTCTCTACTTCTATTACAAACCCATGGATTCACACAGCTATCTCCTGTACAGCTCCTTTCAGCCCACACACTAAAAACTCTCTCCTTTTTCACAGTTCCTCTGGTTCTGACTACTTTGCAGTGACGACATGGACTTCTATAACCAAGCCCCCAAAATTCACTCTTTTTTCACTAACAGAGGTTACCCCACCCATGTTTTTGACAACAGGTCCTTTGACCACCCACAGCAATCATCCAGACCAGGCATTCACACCTTTCCCCTGCAACAGAACTTTCACATTTAAGGACCCCCACGATAATTCCAGATCACTCTGATGATATCTTGTATTTCCAGCAACCATATTTACTGCATCTCTTGCAGAAAATGTCCAGTTATTTACATTGCTCAGACAGGAAAAAGACTGGAAGACTGTCAGGGGAACATGTCAGAGCTATGAGGATCAAAGATCTCTTCAAAACCATAGTTTCCCATTTCACCTCTAACAGCCATGATCATACTGATCTGTCTGTCTGTATCCTCATAGAGGGGTTTTAGAACGTTTATTTCAGAAGGATGTCCAAAACCAAAATTATCCTGAAACTAGGGTCACACCTCCCCACTCAGTGACAGACTATCAATCCAGTCACTGTTTTTTCCTTTTCAACAAGGCTCCACAAACGGTACCCTCATACAATGCCAGATCACCACAGGTGGCTTTGTTCTACCCTGCACAAAAGCATGCCCGATTTTCTTCAGCAAAACTGGACTACCAGTTGTGATGTTAGACTGGTCCAAATCAATGCCCAATGTCTTCAGTTGGCACTGCATTGCGAACTCCCAGGCAAGTTCAAATTGGTGCTGTCAAATCTTGTTGCTGCTGCCCTGGTCATGCAGTGTCTCACAACTTACCCAGTCTTCTGATGCAGCCTGAGTGTTACAAGGGCTCTGGTCTGATGATGACATAGGAGTCTCGCAGTGCTCCTCCAGGTCCAATTCAATGCTCAAACCTGTCGGATCAGGGACCCAGACACCAGGCTACTGACACCAGCCAGCACAGTCAGCACTGCTTAGTCTGGGAAGGCTGCTTTTGCTGCTGCTGTCCTCTGTGTCTCTTGTCTACTGGATCTTCAGTCTTAGGCATGTTGTAGAAGCTAGGTGGAAGAAAACTAAGATTCATCCTTAGGTTATTTTCCTTTGGTTGTAGAGAGCTGTTGCTTTGGAGCTGATGGCTGCGTGGCAGTCTCTGTATTGAGCGGTGGATCACTGTTTGCTGTCTTCTGTACAGTAGAACATTCTACCATGGACTGTTCTAGCCTTGATACTTGATCATCCAGAAAGACCAGAAAATTTGATTTTCCAGGGTTTACCACCAGCAGAACAGTTCTTTCACGCTTAGTGAGCAACTCACTCTCCCTATTTCTGATCCATCTACCTGGTCAGCTCTAGGGTCGCACACCTCTACCTTTTCACTAACAACTTTCACTGAAATCCATCTGCTGCTCAAACTTCCTCAGGTCTTCCTTTTTCATCTCACAGGGATTTCAATGTAGGTTCAGATGACACCTCTACATCTATCAAACTTGCTTTTGACTTGTAATTTTTTTCTTCTATTTTCTCTTCTCTTTTCTTCCTCTCGTCTCCTCCACTAAAGCTACCAATCTCTCCTCTGATCTTATAGTCTTTACATCCAAATTTAAAAAACAGTTATCTATTTTATTTCCTAGTTCTCTGTGAGTGACTTTTATTTCATTATCTAGCTTTTGCAATTTAGTTTTTATTTTGTTTTTTAGCCTTCCCTCTGAGTTAGTTAAGGTGGGTACTGTAGCTGCGTCAGCATGGGTAGGCTGCAAAGGAACAAGTAATAGGTTTATTCCATGCTGAAAAGAGAAGAAAGAAAACACAACATTTCAGTACATCCATAGCTTGTTGTGTCAATGCCACTGTAAGGTTAAAGTGAACTGTTGCTCAAATGTAAAAAAAATGTAAATTATTACTCTTCACTCACAAAACTGTTTAAATGAGAGGATCAAACACTAAGTCCAATTGTAACAAATGGAGGATTATGAAAATCAGGAATTGACTGAGCAGTTTAGTCAATAAGTAAAATAATTTTTATAACCCCCAACTTGTAAATGATTTCTCCAGAATATGCCCGAGCAGTTGCTAAAGTTAGAGATGTAATTTTTTATCTCTGGCACAGACTTGTTGAAGAAAGTAATTATCCAGGCACACTTGGATAAATAAATATATACTGTATGTACAGTATTTAAATATTTAATGATGACAAGACACAGACTACACTACACACAACAAAACACGTTATTACGTTTACGGCATGTACAAAGAAGGCGTTAAGACTTCTACTAAGTATTAAACTCTTTAATAATGCCTACAGAGGCCAAGTAAGAGGTAAGCTGCCTTATACTGTATTGATTAATAATTGCAATACAACTTCTCTCTCTCTGCAAACCCGGGTGCCACAAAATAAAAGGGAGCCCATCTCCCTATTCAAAAAATGCACATCTAAGCAGGAAAGACGTCTCTAACCAAGGTATCTTATACCCAGGAAACCCAAGTTCCCTAAAAAACAAAGAATAGCATGGTCTCTCCAGAAAAGTGAAAAATACTTAGTTTTGTTTGAAGTAGGGGCTCAAGCTTCAAGTTCCAACTCTTCCTGACTCCTCTCTTGTTTCTCACCTATTTCTCTTCTCTCTCCTCATTTGACCAGCAGCCATATCACTCTGTAACTCACAAATGGCAACCCACTGAAGCTAAGCAGGTAGGAGCCTGGTCACTATCTGGATGCGAGACCTCCTGGGAAAAACTATGGTTGCTGCTGGAAGAGGTGTTAGGGGGTGCTCATTTTGTGGTCCATGTGGGTCCTAATGCCCCAGTATAGTGATGGGGACACTATACTATAAACAGGTGCTGTCCTTTGGATGAGATGTAAAACTGAGGTCCTGACTCTCTGTATAAAAAGTAAAACTTTATAAAAAGCTATATTGTTTTAACCTTTTCTATGAATACTTGCTGTCTATATTGCGGTAAAAAAACATATGGCATTATGTTGTATTTACTGTGCAGTATTGTTTATAGTATACTCCCAGTTAATTGGATGCTATCATATTGGCATTGCTGTGGATATGACTTTATGTGTGTGGCATATCTTTGTTCAAGTTTTAAAACTACACAAAGAAAAAACGTGTCTCTCAATTGTTAAAAAAGTGTAAAACACAAAGTGCAGACAGTGCATCAAGACAATATACAAACAAACAGTAGACAATGTACAAGTAAACAAGTAACAACATGTAAACAATGACTGCAGATGTGCAATAAATAAAATTATAATGAGGTAGATGGTGTAGGTGTGGTCTGAGGAGCATGGCCAAATGTGTTCGCCAATCACACTGCTTGTGGATAAAGCTATTGAAGAGTCTGGTGGTAAGTGTCTGTATGCTCTTGTACCTCTTGCCTGAGAGCAGTGGGGCGATCTTAGCCAATGATCTTCTGGGCCACATTCACCATTCTATGCAGTGTTTTTCTCTCTTGAGAAGAGGTGTTGCCGTACCACACGGTGATCCTGTTGGTGAGGATGCTCTCGATGGTGTAGTGGTAGAAATTCACTAACACAGGTACTGGTTTCCCCCATCGCTTGAGGCACCTCAGGAAATAAAGGCACTGCTGAGCCTTCTTCAAGATAATGTCCGTGTTCACAGTCCAGGTTAGGTCATTAGAAATGTGAATTTCTAAAAACCTTAAGCTGGTGACTGTTTTCACTTCCGTTCCATCAGTACTGAGTGGGCTGTGAGTGTGTGGCCTGTGTCTCTGAAAGTCCACTATTAGTTCTTTTGTTTTACTCACGTTCAAGTCCAAGGCTGTATGTAGAGCTAGAGAGACAGCATCATCCAATGATCTGTTGTTCTGGTAGGCGAACTGCAAGGGGTCCAGGGACTCTGTGATGGAGGAGTTGATGTGTGACAACACCAGCTTCTCCAGGCATTTTATCATCACAGATGTTAATGCTACTGGGCGGTAATCGTTCAGGGACGTCACTTTTGCCTTTTTAGGGAGGCAACTATTCAGTTTATAGAAAAATTCCCCCAGAGCCACATAACATTGTCCATGCCCTTCTTGTGTCTAATTTCAAGGCAGTAACCCTATAACAAAAGGGAATAGTGTATTGGTCCTTGATTATGGTTAAACAATACATACTGTACAGTGTCTGGTAGAGTTTCAGAATCATGACTTCCCATCAAGGTTTGGTACCAATCATAAGGGGAACTCCAAGGACTTTCTTGTTTGAAATAAACTGTGCTCCAGCAAATAATGTACAGTATATCGCCTTCTGCAACACTTTACATGATAAGGACATTGTTTAATTGGGGTGGCTGTAGGAAAGTGATATAGGAATGTATAAATGTTGTTATTACATGTAATAGTCCACCAATTGTCTCTACCCATTTTCCTAGGTTGTAGGACTCTTCCGGATGTTATAGTGTTGGCGACAGAAAGAAAGAGAAAACCAGAGAGAATGGGGGGACAATTGGGAGATAGTTAGCGCGAGAGAAAGATGTCAGATCGGTACTGTAATGTGCTGTACAAACTAACTTTTCTTTAATACATAGTTCATTGTGCCACACCCGCCTCCATGTCATTCTTTGCTTCATGCGAAGATACAACAGTGGCGTTACCCACTTCTTCTCACTATACAGTATGACACAAACGTGAGTCAGAGTGTCTATTAACAAGACAATGCGCCATCCAATAAATTTAACTATGTCTTATTTTTTTCCATTTAAGCTAAATGTGGCAAATAGAAAGTCAAATCAGTCAGGATCTTGGAGTTTAATAAGCGAGAGCTTTGGTCTAAAATACTTAGCATTACAAGACCGTCTAGACCGCATCTAGACAGTATACATTAGTAAACATTGGCTCACTTAAAGGTGTAACATGTCTGTCTTCACTGTCATGGTACAGTTTCAACATATTGATAAGCTGTTCACAAGTTACTGGAAATTTTAAAATAATCCTTCCTTTGTTTACTTAAGAATTCCATGAAGAAATACTTAATCATGACACCATCACTTCTAATACTTTCCTCCAGAAACACACACTCACGCTGGAGCCAATTTTGCCAGAAAAAAACCTCCCAGTAAGTCTTTGGACTGTACAGTACTGTACATTACAATATAAGGTTTCGAGTTTTAAATTTAAAGTTAAATTGTTTGCTGATTAGTGGTTGATGAAATTTGGAAAAAGACAAAATATAGATTTTCTCAACGTGGATGTAAACCTGAAAGAGGCACATCACGTTCACATCTATAATAATAATAAAAAAACTATTTCTATATATTCGGCTATGTAAAGCACAAAACAGTCTATGAGTGTTTCATTGTCTTTTACCACTATAAGGACAATAAAAGATTTCAAAAATTGAATGCCAAAATGTTTCCAAAATATCCACAAGTGATATTTTTGGCTGCTTAGTTACATGTTTCCCTATTAACATTCCCTGTCTAGTGGTATTAAATCAGTACAACCTTTAGTGCTCTTACTACATATTCTTAGAAAAGGATTAAACATGATAGTTTTTTTATGAAGTACAGTATATAAACTTTATAATGTTAGAACAAGCACATTAAAACTTTTCCAAAATACCTACTGTAAATTATAAAGTTAAAGACTCCGATAAATAAAATATTTATGAAGAAGGTGGAATACTGTGTACTTTTTTATATTCAACTACCACTACCATCCACTGTATGTAAATTAGGTATTTATTATGTTGTACTGTACTTCTGTTTTGATTTTCCAGTACCAAAATTTACCTTTAGATTTTCTCAATGCAGAGGAAAACCTGGCACATCGCGTTCACATCAAGCTACAGTATAATAATAAACTCTTTTTATATATCCAATTGAGTAATTTTGTGTTTAGAGAATAGACCTACTTTTTAATTAATATAATATTTAACATACTGTAATACACAGTTTAAAATTAATAAAAGTCTAAGCAGTATACAACTTACATTCTATAAATGGAAAAAAATGTCACAAGGGGCTCAGCATTGACCAGGAGTGCTTTCATATGCCACTTTTTAAAAAAATGGGGTGTGCTATGGTGCAATAGGGCATGCACGCTGCAATATCCAGCACAGATTCTGAATGGCTGGATCTGTAACCCAAGATAAACTTTCCAATTGTTTTTAATCAGGGGAACCCCTACATCTCTGAAAACATCCTCTCTGCTTTGAAGCTGGAAGTGTTTAAACTGGCAGGTGTCACAGACTTTATTTATACTCTTAGAGATATTTCCAAGTCACCTAAAGCTGTAACAATATATTTATTTATAATATACAGTTTAGTTCCAATTTTTTTGCTGTATAAACTTTTCAATACAAAAAGGAATATAAAAATAGAGGTGATTAAAGGGATGCGGTTCTGAGAATCATGCTATAGAATCTGTGACTTAAATCTTGGAAACCTGAAATATTCCAATTTTTTCATTATGCTGGATTTGTTGATGATATACAGTACGTGGCAAGGCTCCCTCTGTGTCCCTAAGGATCAGAGCAGAGGTATATTAAAAATTTAGAATCCCGCTTAGCATCCTATTTATGCACCTGTGTTACACAATACAGATAAGTAATACAGACCATGACACAGCTTAAAAGGCTTTCCGCGTCACATTATTCAGAGTCACTGTGGTGTTTCCCAGATTAGACAGTTGTTCACTTAATGTTCACTTATTCCTAACAGAATCAAATTTAGATATGTAGGTTTTCTCAAATCATCAGAGACAATTTCAAAATACTTCAATAATGTTTTAGTATTCCAATCAATCAATTTGTCACTGAGTGTTTAATGGCTCATCTGAGCTCCCAGTGGGAAAAATAAACCTCTGAGGATGCCAGACAAACAGTTGCCTCTCTTCCAGGAAATAGCTTTGTGGTAGATTAATTAAAATGGATTGTGCAGTTGGTTGGTTTGTAACCATGCCAGTGAAGGTGCCTTTTGTGTTGCAAGTTGATTGGAATGAGGCAGTGGGCACCTTATGCACCTACCTTTAGGTTTAGAAGGTTGTCATCAGGTGGATCATGAGTTGTATTTTCAAAGTCCACGCTAATATCCTGCCTGAATATGTTTTTAGAGGGGTAGCATAGTGATGCAGTGGTTAGCATTGCTGTCTCACAATGCTGGGGCCATGGGTTAAATTCATGGGGTGCTATCTGCATTATGTTTGTATGTTTTTCCTGTGTTCGTGTGGTTTGCCTCAATGTACTATACCATGTTTCCTCCCATAATCTAAAGAAATAATGATAAGTTAATTGGATTCTGTAAAATAGACCCTAGAATGAGATGCTTGTATTCCTGCATGTGTCCTGCAATGAACTGGTATCCCATTCAGGATGCAGTGTGTATCTAACCTTGAGCCCATTGCTTGAAGCATCCCCTGCCACACTGTATTGGATAAAGCAGCTAAGAAAATGGATAGATGGACCTTTCGTAGTATTTTCAGTATTTTACTGAGATATTTCTGCCAGAAATATATTTTAGAATTTAAAAAGTGGTTTTACATTAAGTTTCTTTTTGAATTCTGTACACAAATGGTGATTTTAATTAATGTGCATTTTTTCCTTGTTGAAAATATATTTGAAAGGAAGTATGAGGGATTGAGAGGTGGATTTAAGAGAAAGACAGCTATTATGGAGTAGACCAAGTTTAAATGAGACAATCATGGTCTAACATAATAACTGGCACACAGAGAGAGTAGATTCCACATAAGGGAGAGGAGCAGATAGGATAAGCTCTTTTTAGAATTGACCACTCATCAGGGCTAATGGAGCAGCCAGGAAGAAAAAAGTTTTAGTGTTTATTAAGGCTCCAGCATGGGATGAAGGTAAGAGCTCCAGAGGGAGTTCTCAGTTAACCTGTCTCACAGGCCTGTGGGAACTCAGTAAGTCTTAAGAAAATATAGCTTGGGATTGGCAACTTATGGCATCAGTGTCATCACTGGAACACAAAGGGATTTTTAATGACACTTGTAAAAGTCGTAAAAAACTATGACTGTTCTGTAATTCTCTACAACATTCTAACTTTGGTGTAAAACTTGGTTTATTTACTGCATTATTTTTAGTTGGGCTAGCCTATTGTTTTCATAGGAAAGCTTGCAATCTCTGCCACTGATAACATTTTTTATACTTAAAGTCAAACATTTTGGACAAAATGGGGGTTACACAGAAAGCAAAGTTAGATGTTTACTCATTTCAGATATTTTGGAGAGACGAATATGGATTTGCTCAACATAAAGACGTGTTGTTTGTTTTCCGAGTGCGTACTGTAAATACAGAATAAGCAACATACTGTACAGTACCACAATTAGCAATTCTTGTGAGATCATGTTACTTATACGGAATTCGAGAAGAGCTGTGCTGCCAAAACAGTAGGTGATCTAGCTAAGACGTTTATTAATCATTTTGCAGAAAGAGGAAATTACATCAACAAAATATAATATATGCCCCAGCTATGGTCGGGTCAAACAAAAGGATTCATAAAGATCATTCATCAGGAAAAGTTTGTGCCAAGATTTTAAATTATGAGTTTAATTATGTGTGACTAAAGTAGTGAACAACAATACATTTTCTTGTTGCTCAATCTGCCTTGACACAGAAGCAGTTTTAAATTATACTTTGAACCTGAGATGGGAGAACCTGGCAAAGGCAAGGTTTATTAATTTTAGATATATTTTAATATTACACTTTTATTCAAAACGTAAGTCGGGATATGATTGACATTGTAGGGACAAGACCTATTATTTCACTTAGAATTAAGTTTCATAAAAGATTTCTAAAAAAAGATTTCTAAAATTCTTTGTGTGCCTTGACCAAGAAGCTGGTGCTTGTCTCTAAATGCAGATGAATGTGACTAAAGAGGCACCTCTGATAAGAGACATTGTAAACCTGAATCAATGCTATATATTTAACGACATATAACGCAGATGGGCTCCAGGAGGTCTCCAGGGTGGTTTCATCCCAAAACCACAATGGTCAATATCCATCACCTAAAGTAAGATACTCCAATGAGTGATCTGTAGGGTGAATGCCAGAATGATAACAATGATTCCTACAGGAATGGCTGAGATGATAGCATGCTTAAAAAACAACATGCATAACAGACAACAAATGGAATATCTCTGGAAAACGATCTGCCAGGTAGCGAATGCTGATTGTTCATTCAAGGATTACAAGGATAATTTCTTACAATATATAGCTTGTTGTGGTGTGCTTTTATTTTGCTGCTGATTTTAGGTTATATCAATCTATTGCATATTTAGATTTCGTGTGTGAAAGATGTTCGATTGGATCCTAAAAGCTGTCAAATATTGAACTAACTAGAATAATCCATTAAGTATTTGTTCTCAGATAAAAGTGTAGTAGATCTTTATTCTCAGGCATGACATTTAATTTGTCAGACCAAAATAATAAATGTCAAATAACTGCATTATTTTTATTGTTTAATTGTATGACCTATTCAGCAGGATTGACTACTAAATTATTTTATTTAGAAATGATTTTATTTAGGGCAAATTAGATTAGTCACCATTTTGCCTTTTATAGTCTCCAGTTTGCATTTTTATAAGTAATGGTTTGAATCCTAATGAGAAACTGGTTCAAAAATTAACTTTTTAGCAGAACTATATTGGAATGGATTAAGAATCAAAAGAGCATATCCTTGAGTGTCCCAGTCAAAGACAAAGTCAAACTTGATTTGAATCCTGTTGTCCATAAGCGATCACCTAGCATCTTAGAGATATGGGGAAAAACTGAACCAGGACAATAAATAAAAATGGTAGAGACTTGTGCAAAAAGACTTGTGTAATTGTTGCCAAAGGTTCTTCCACCAAATATTGAGTTAAGCAGCTTATTTCAGAATTACATTTTTTCTTTAGTTTTGTTAACAGTTAATTACAGTTAAAATATTCAGCTCAATCCTGCAGGTGTTGAGTAAAATATTGAAATATTGTTACAAGTATTGTGACTATGAAAGTGTCTTTAAGAATCCTGATCGATGGTAACACCTCAGCATTCGCAGTTCTTGGGAGCTTCAACAAAAGGAGATTTTTGCTGAGATGTAAGGGTGCAAGATTCAGTGATCAAAGCAAACATAAAGTTTACCTTTGTTTTGTCACTCCCTGACTGGGAGAGACTTGTATCATGCATAGCCAGGAGCAACCAGCATATTGGCATGGGGATTTAGCCTTCCACCAGACCTGTGCAAACAAGATCTGGTCATCACTTAATTAGAACAAATATTTATCAATGAGGCAGTCAATACACTGGTTAAGTGGAATATTTAAGGTAGAACTCTCCAATAGATCAGTGTTCCGACATTTAAGCTGTACTGCTAAAGGCTACGGGTAACACTCTTCTAAAACTACGACCTTAACTACTGTATCTAGGAAGCACCAATCCAGTGGAGACATCATTTTCTAGGTATCTCTTTCACTAACACTTCTGAAACTCAGCCCGCTGCTGGTCCCACTTTATATCCTCCTAAATCTCCTCAGGTATTTTCTTGGCAAAATCTTTACAAATTGGAGGGTATGATTATTTATTTTACTTGTTTTTTAATCCACTTGATCTATTTCTTGTATTTCTCTTCTTTTATAACCCCTATTTGTCACAATATGAACTTTTTATGTTAAAAACATGCTTATGTATAATTTTGGAATAATTTTTGAAATAATGCCTAATTAATACAAAACAACAGTTTTCTGATCAAAATGAAGCACAATTGTCAATTTGTCTTATGAGTTGATCTCAATAATTGTAGTGACCTAGTTAAAACACTGAATGATTTATTGGTGAGACATGGGTTCCCCAGCTATTTGTTTCCATTACACGGAATTCAATACTACTAGAGTGGTTTAGGTTATATCTTACTGAGTTTGGTTTCATTAGGTGTCTCTGAATTACAATTATCTACTGTTACCTGCTTTGGCCTTAAAAGGTTTATTTTTAATAATTTTAAAAAAATATTTCTGTTATATTTGAATGGACTTTTATGAACAGTCCAATTTAACAAGAAGAATAAGGAAGCACTGGAAGTCTGGGTAAGTCTGGGTAAGGGATTGTGTTCTCTTTTATCAAGCCCCAGTGAAATTAATTGTTAGGGATTCGGTACGAGGGACCGAACCAGTGAGTGAACCCACTTGCAGGAGCGAACAAAGCCAAGCCGTAATCGTAGGAACGAGCCGAGAGTCCAGGGGAAGCCAGATATCCGAAAGGGAACGAGTACCAAAGCCGAAGCGTGATCCGAAGTCGTAGTCAGTAGAGCAATCCGATAATCCAGGGGTAGCCAGTGATCCGAAACAGAGCGAAAGTAACCAAGCCAAACCGAGATCCGAAAAGCCGAAGTCCAAAGGGAAAAACCGCAAACCGAAAGCCAAGACGAACACAGAGTAGAAGTAGCGCAACCAGGAAGCTCGAACGGAAAAACCAATACTGAGCAACGAGGTAGGGAAGGACAGGTGTTTAAGTAGGATGAGACGGGGGTGTGGTGGTGAATGGGAAAACTAATAGGTGAACTGATGGATAGGGGCTACGCCTACTTCTGCCTCCTCCGTTGCCGGGAGGCAGGGATCGTAACATTAATGATTGTCCCATTGTTAGGAACATCAACATTCACTTTTCAGGCATCATTGGATAGTTTATTTTACTTTTTAAATGTGTATTAGATTATTGTACTCTGCAAGTTTGCTGTGGTTTCACTTCAGGATTCTTGTGGGAAATTTGGACAGAACATTACTGATGGGGAAAAATGTTTGTGATTTTGTTCTGCAAACAATTTATCCCTTGAGATAAGAGACTGCTTTTTCTTTCTTTATGCTGGTTGGGAATAGTTTTAAATATGTTCTTATTCATGGTCAATATATTTCAGGTTAAGCTGGTGCTGAGGATAAGTTATGCTGCTGCAAATATTCCTCAAATATTCCTTGCTGGGTCCTCTGTCTCTCCTCTTACTCATCAGCTAAACTGAGATGCACAGTTCTGACTGTGGTGGTTATCCAGCTGAATGAAATAAAATCCGACATTTTGGTCTTCAGGCTTCTTCATGTTCAACTGACAGGCCATACTCCAGGTTACACAGGAATCACAGCTAGTAGATGTTGCTCATCACTACCTCTGGTTCTTCATGATTTATTTTAAAACAACTGCCGTAAAGCATAAAGCTTTTTCCTGAGTCAAGGTCAGACTCTCATAAGAAATACTGAATAATTTTCTGATTTACTCTGTTTAGAATCATACAGATAAGATAAGTATTTTTTTGAGTCCATAATGTTCAGTTGTTCAAGAAGAGATCTGCTTTTGACAGGATAAAACACATTTTATCCAACACAAGATAAAATAAAGATAAGATTGGGTACGCAATATGGGATTGTGACTGAGTGATAAGTTTTTACTAAATTATGGGAAGTGCCATTCTAGTGATTGACGTCACTGTGTGTTCTTGGGAAGGTGTGGATAGCACATTCTCTGGAGGAGGGATGATGATGGCCTGGAATATTCTGTCAGTGGTCTGACTTTTCTGACATTTGTGTTGGCTGAGAGGAGATTTTACCATCCATGGGATTGACTATTGAGTGATTAGCTAATAAATACTATTACATGGCCACTTATTCAACTAAACGTATGAGGTGGAATTCTCTAATCCTGTTACAGTGTATCTGAGTTTACTGACCTGGTCAATGGGTACAATTAAGAAGGAAGTGCTGCATTTCTGAAAACAAGCATCTCGGTGAAAAAAATTGTCTTTGCTCTCCTTTATGAACTGGCAGCATTTGGCCCAGATGTTTTCAGCTCTAGTTTAATTCTCTAACTAAACTACTTTCAGACCTCTGTAACCATAATTTAATTGTTGGCATTGACATTGAAGCAGGTAATCCTGTTTCTTTTAAAAACAGGATGTGTAGACAACAGGGAATGACTTACATCAGAGCATGGTTTACTCAACACTTTGTAACCCTTTTAAACCCTTGGAAGATTCTTAGATTTCTGTAAAATATTGTTTCCTTAAGGATTTTAATTTTTGCTTCTAAATCTCTGACAATTAGTTAGTTATAATATTATTCTTCTAGTGTCTCTCACAAATCTCACAAATTATAATGCATGTTTTTTCTCCTTCTATTTGCTGCTATTTTCACCAATGAAGATGCTTCAATACTACTCATGTAGAAAGAATCAATTTTTATTTTATTGAATGACTACAAATTCAGTGGATATCTCACTTCTTTCGATGGATTTCAGTCATTGTTTTGTTAGTGACAATGCCCATATTTTATAGAATTTAATAAAAGGCTTTATTAGGAGTCCCACTACATAATCTTCTAGATTTAGGACTCTGCAACAATTAAAGATTTGCAAGTATTCTTGACATCAAAAGTACAAATAGAGTTATAGACTTAGATTCAATCTTAGTAAATTGTATTTTTTTGGTATTCAGAATTAAATAGTTCTAACATCCCCCATGACATGGACAAATGAAGGCTTTCTGTTGCCATGTTCCTGAGAGTCAATCAGCTTCTCTGGGAGGGTCTATTTTTTCTGATCAAATTGAAGGAAGCATTGCTGTGTTTGAACAAAAGCAAATCCCCTAGATTGGATGGCTGAGTTATTTCTCTTGGATGAGATGGAATACTTACTATTTAAGATGATGTGAACATACAGAGGTAACTGGTCCTTTAAAAGAGACAAATGTTCAATTATTTGATTAATATAGAAAACATGCCACATTTCTTTGTGCCAGCTATTGACCATGCCTAATAAATTCTGATGTTAAGCTGCATGTGTCCTTGCATGTATACTCGATAATTACATAAATCAATTCATCATAACCAAACAGGATTTAATAAAATTTGGTTAGTGGCAAACATGTTTGTCTTCTTCCTATCATTTAAGATCGTATGGTGGATTATCTCTGGTCAATTTTATTTCATATGACATAGGTGACAATTCATTAAAATAATAAAACTTTTATATTCAGATCCATTTGCGATGGTGATCTATAAATATACCAGTCCTCATTTGTTTTTAAACTATTTAGGATTGGAAACTGAGAGACACAGTGGCCAGTTGTTAGCATTGCTGCTGTGCAGTGATGGGGCCCTGCATTCAGTTCTAGACCTGAGGTTCTATTTGTGTGGAGTTTCCATGGGTATCCTTTGGGTACTCTGGTTTCCACCCACAGTCCAAAGACATATTGGTAGGTTAATTGGCTTCTGGGAAAATTTCCAGTTGGGAGTGTGTGTGTTTGTCTGTGTGTGCTCTGGGATGAACCAGTGTCTAGTCCAAGATGTATTCCGCCTTGCGCCTTGCACCCTCTCAAACGCCATAATATTCCCAAACCCACTGTTTCACGATCCCATTCCTAACTGAACCCATCACATTCTCACAGGCACCAGATTCCACAGATTCTCCCTCCTGAACCAATTATCCAACCATGTCCCTCTCCCTTCACTATTTACACATGCACCAAACCTTGCTTACTATTGAAAAGCCTCCGTTAGAGTTTTCTAGTGTGTGTTTTTGTCTTGTTGGATTTCCCGTTTTTTGGACTTTTTGGACTTTTCCCTTTTGATCTCGTCTCTGGGATTTCGCCTTTTGGACTGTCTCGGCTCTTTCTGGTTTACTGATCTCTAGCTTCTCCTATCGACCTTGCTTCTGGATTACGATTTTGGTTTGTTTGCCTCTGCATCCCACAGAGCTCACAGCTACGCACAGGATCCTTGGAGAACTACCTGCCGGATCCCTGACAGAATAGTGAGCCACAATATGGATCCCGTGAGCCAAAATCAATTTGACGTTCTCCAGGAACACTCCCAGACTCTGGGCCAACTAACTACGGCAGTCCAGCAACTAGTGAACCATGTCGCACGATCACCACCTCCACAACCTGCAGCTCCCGTTCCTGCCCCCCCGACTCCTGCACCTGTAAATCCATTACCCCCACCCCCCCAAAAAAAGATTTGATGGAGACCCCTCCAAGTGTCAGGGTTTTCTGACTCAATGTTGTATGGCTTTTCACATCCGCCCAGACTGCTTCCCAACGCATACAGTAAGAATTGCCTTTATGGTATCTTACCTCACTGGATGAACTCTGGATTGGGCCGCGCATCTCCTTTCTCCATTCTCCATTCCTCCTTGGAATGCTCCAGAGACTTCCAACTTTTACCTTATTGAAGCTGCCCTTCATTTGGTTTCCAGGCACATTCACTGGCATCACCTTACTGTTGCACGCCTCACTTCCCTCACTCAAGGATCCCATTCCCTTCAGGACTACATCACTGAGTTCCGCTTCCTGGCTGCTCTTGTCCCTTGAAATCACAAAACCCTTATTCACCAGTTCCGCCTTGGATTATCGGTTGAATTTAAGGATCTTGTTATGCAGCTACCCCTGGGACTTCCCATCACTTGAGGCTTTCATCGCACGAGTTTTGAACTTGAGATTAGGCTTCATCAATGTAAATTGGATAATTGAACCCCCTTCACCCCCTCCTGTCCTCCTTCTTTTTCTAGATTACCCCCTGAAGAGAGAAGCCGCCGAATCGATGAGGGACGCTGTCTTTACTGCGGTTTTCCTGATTACCTCCAGCCTTCTGCCCCAGATTTCCCCCCCCACACCTTTCCACCCACAGCCAGGGTCAGTATTACTTCCTCTTCCTCATCTGGATCGGAGCTTTTTCTCCTAGCTGACCTTTCATGGAACAAGGAGCGAATTCCTCTCTCTGTTTTTGTTGATTCGGGATCCGAGGGGAATTTCTTGGACTCCGGACTCGCTTCGTCTTGCAACATTCCTCTGTTACACATCACGCCTCCTATCCGTCTGCTTACGCTTGATGGATCCCCCCTCTCCCCTGTTTTGGTGAAATGGCAGACACCTCCTCTCAATCTCCGTATTGGAGCCACCCACCAGGAAGTTATTCAGTTCCTTATCATCCAGTCCCCTTCTCACCCAGTGGTTCTTGGTCTCCCTTGGTTACAGACACACAACCCATGCATTTCCTGGTCGGAAAGCAAACTCACTGCCTGGGGAGCTCACTGTCTTTCTCATTGCTGTGTACTTTCCGTTTCCTGTATTTCTCACAATAATCTCTCCAAAATACCTTCTCACTACTCTGATCTACACCTGGCATTTAGTAAACAGAAGGCTCTATCCCTCTGTTCTCACCACCCTTATGATTGCCCTATAGATTTAATTCCAGGAGTCCTTCCTCCCAAGGGTCATA
The DNA here is from genome assembly GCF_055471065.1 of Atractosteus spatula. NCBI lineage: Eukaryota > Metazoa > Chordata > Actinopteri > Semionotiformes > Lepisosteidae > Atractosteus > Atractosteus spatula. Next base: position 15,795,232 of record NC_142717.1, on the reverse strand, counting down.
TCTATTCCCTCTCCTGTGAGGAGACGCAGGCTATGGAGATCTGTTTAGGAATCTTTAAACTCTGGCTTCATTCTCCCCTCTTCCTCACCTGCCTGCGCTGGTTTCTTTTTCGTTAAAAAGAAAGACGGGTCCCTCAGACCCTGCATTGACTATCGCGGTCTGAATAATATAACAATTAAGAATAATTACATCCTTCCTTTAATTACGTCGGCTCTGGAATCACTCCAAGGATCTACTATTTTTTCCAAATTGGATCTCCGCAGAACTTTGAGAGAATTCGAGAGGGTGATGAATGGAAAACGGCGTTCATTACTACCCAGCAGCCATATCACCCTGCATCTCACAGCTGGCAGCCCACTGAAGCTAAGCAGGTGTGAGCCTGGTCAGTACCTGGATGGGAGACCTCCTGGGAAAAACTAAGGTTGCTGCTGGAAGAGGTGTTAGTGGGGCCAGCAGGGGGCACTCACCCTGCAGTCTGTGTGGGTCCTAATGCCCCAGTATAGTGACGGGGACACTATACTGTAAACAGGTGCCGTCCTTCGGATGAGATGTAAAACCGAGATCCTGACTCTCTGTGATCATTAAAAATCCCAGGGCGTTTCTCGAAAAGAGTAGGGGTGTAACCCCGGTGTCCTGACCAAATTTCCCATTGGCCCTTACCAGTCATGGCCTCCTAATAATCCCCATTTATAAATTGGTTTCATTACTCTGCTCTCCTCCCCACTGATAGCTGATGTGTGGTGAACGTTCTGGCGCACTATGGCTGCCGTCGCATCATCCAGGTGGATACTGCACCTTGGTGGTGGTGGAGGGGAGTCCCCATTACCTGTAAAGTGCTTTGAGTGGAGTGTCCAGAAAATCGCTATATAAGTGTAAGCAATTATTATTATTACTCACAGTCATTATGAGTACCAGGTAATGCCATTTGGGTTGGCAAATGCTCCTATTGTCTTTCAGGGCTTCATGAATGACGTTTTTAGGGATGTCTTACACAAATATGCCCTGGTGTATTTGGATGATATTCTCACATTTTCCAGCAGTCTCCAGGATCATACTGTATCTCCCATATGCATGAGGTGCTTCACTGTTTGATACAGAACAAACTACATCAAACTGGACAAATGTACTTTAATGTTCCCAGAATTCATTTCCTTGTCTACATCATCTCATCTTTTTCCAAGAAGCTGTCTCGGGCCGAAGTCAATTATGATGTCAGAGACAGGGAACTCCTGACTATCAAACTTGCCCTGGAGGAATGGCGACATTGGCTGGAGGGGGCACTACACCCTTTCACTATCCTCACAGACCATAAAAATCTTTTCTAATTGCAGGCTGCCAAATGGTTAAACCAGGCTGGCTGGTCGCTTTTCTTCTCTAGATTCCGCTTCTTCATTACTTATACACCAGAGTCCAAGAATGTAAAGGCTGACGCCCTATCTCATCTCCATGACCCACCTGACTTTGTGGATCCTCCTGAACCTGTTATACCCCTTGAGAAATTAATTGCCGCAATTAGATGGGACCTGGAGAACCTGATCAAATGTGCACTTACAAACCAAACTGTTCCTCCCCAATGCCCCAATGCCCCCCGGCCAGACTTTTTGTTCCTGACTCCATTCGTTCGACTGTTCTCCATTGGGGTGGCCATCTATGAAGATGAACGTTATTGGGTTGAAAGAACCAACCAAGCCCTTCTCACTTACCTCCGAGCTTATGTCTCCGCTTCACAAGACAACTGGACCTCTCTTCTCCCATGGGTGGAATCTGCACATAATTCTCTCTCCTCTTCCATGACTGGGATGTCCCCCTTCTATTGTTCCCTGGGATACCAACTGTCCCTTCTCCCGGATTCTCTTCCTGACTCAGATATTCCCTCCCACCAAACCTGCCTCATCTCCCTAAAGAAGATTTGGAGGCATGTCAGATCCTCCCTTCTCAAATGCTCCTTGAGACAGAAGGCCACTGCTGATCTTCACCGACGATCTGTTCCCAGGTTACGGCGAGGGCAATTCGTCTGGCTGTCTACCAGGAATTTACCCCTTAGGCAACCTTCACATAAATTGGGACCCCGTTATATTGGACCTTTCCACATTCTTTCCCAGATCACCCCTGTCACTTATCATCTTGCCATTCTTCCGACTCTCAGGGTGCTTCCCTCCTTTCACGTTTCTCTCTTGAAGCCCTACCACAGATCTCCCCTCTCCTGACCTCGACCTCCTCCTCCACGACTCATTGACGGCCTGCCTTCTTACACAGTTAATAAAATCTTGGATACCCGCTGGCTCCGGAGCCGCCAGCAGTTTCTTGTCGACTGGGAGGGCTATGGCCCTGAGGAACTTTCCTTGGTCTACAAGGGAGATATTTCGCAGCCTCGTTGATGTCTTCTTGCATGAACGCTCAATGGGGTCGTCAGGAGCTGACCCTGAAGGGGGGGTACTGTCATGCCCTGCACTTGCCCTGGCAAACGCTATTATATTTCCAAACCCGCTGTTTAATGATCCCATTCATAACTGAACCCATCACATTCTCTGAACCCATTCTCACATGCACCAGATCCCAAAAATTCTCACTCTTTCCTCACCAATTATCCAAACACGTCCCTCTCCTTTCACTATTTAAAATTCCCTCATGCACCAAACCTTGCTCACTATTGAAAATCCTCCTTTAGAGTTTTCTAGTGCGCATTTTTGTCTTGTTGGATTTCCCGGTTTTTGAACTTAACTTTTCCCTTTTGATCGCGTCTCTTGGATTTCAGCTTTTAGATTGTCTTCTCAGTTTGTCTCGGCTTTTTCTGGTCTACTGATCTCTAGCCCCTCCTATTGACCTTGCTTCTGGATTACGATTTTGGATTATTTGCCTCTGCATCCCGCAGAGCTCACGGCTACACACAGAATCCCCGGAGAACTACCTGCCAGATCCCTGAGAGCACCCATTGCTTGCCAACATACGGTCACTGGGAAGCCGGAGCCTCAATTGGGTGAAGTGGCTTAGAAAATGAGGGGATTGTTTGGAAATCTACCCATTTCTAAATGAAACAATTACATATTGCTCAATGTTTCCATTCCCTCTCCACTCAGGATACTAGAGTAAGATGCAATTAATAGTTTCTAAATTTCTGTGGAAGGAAAGGCATCCATGTATTACATGGTGTTAAATCCACAGGAGGAATGTCTCTACCAAATTTTAATTTTAATCTCTCTTCATTTGTTCTGCTGGGCATTGCAGCAATAGGGGTTTGTATGGATTTGAGTCTAAGGTTTTTGTTTCATAATGTCCTCCAGAGGAAAATCTGGCTTTTCTTTAAATAGTACTATATTTTGTTGTCACTAGTGTGTATAATTGAAGGTAGAAGGTATAACTGAAATTTGATCATATTATTTATTTGACCATTGTACAAATTGTGTTTAGTGGAAAGGCATAATTTAAGTAAATTAATATGGCATTTGTACTCCTTAATCATCTTCGTAATGTTGCTTTTTATTCATATTTTTGCAATTTTGAATAATGACAACTACCTTTGTACTACCACATTCGACTTTACCTGGCACCTCTTTTCTTCTGTCTATGCCATTACTTACACAATAACATTTTACCAATTTTTAACTTATTTTGTTATAAGGTAAGGCAGACACAGTTTCTCATATAAAACTGATCATTTCTAGCTATGTAGAATTTTAAACTTTTTTCTCTACATAAACCTTTACCTTAATAAATCACTGAATAATCACCTTCACAGGTAGATACCCCCAGTTTCATTCAAGACATGGATGAGAGCTTCTAATCACTTAGCAAACAATTAAGAAAAATGGGCAGAATGGTCTCTTTGCTCTGGAACGCCAAACCATCTGGGCATGATTCATCTCAGTTTTATTTATGGAAAATACTTAACCCTGTGGAGATTTTTTTTTGGGGGGGGGGTTGTCATTGGCACTCCATTATAACTATAAGCCAATGTATTGTTTGATTGCTAGTAGTTAAGTGATACCAGGATTTTGTCCAGCTGCTCCTTCAAAAAAATCTGGAGTATGAATTTCAGAAACAAAGTTGAGTAATTTAAGATCCACAGCTCTTTTCTGAGTTTTAAATGAAATTTGCCACATAGTACCCACTTGTTTCCTCTGGTTTGTGTTTCACTGTTGATTCTGAAGAAGTCAATTGGGTTGACATCTGAGGATTTTGACACACGTGTAGGCCTTCTCTGTTCACTTAAATCTTTTACTCTGTCACAGTATTCAGAGAGAAAAGAGACAGGGCTTCTTCTTTCAGTTTTTATTGTGTATGTATTTGTAATTTAAAACATATGTTTTTAATTTAGTAAATGCTTATTGTCATTTGTACAAGAATGCACATTGTGCTGTTAACCTTCTGATCTCAACTTTGTTAATTTCTTATGGGAATTTTCTACCCTTAAATAACTATTATAAACAACAGCTAAAATGCCACTAAATTGAGTAGTTTTCAACATTGATTTATTTTAAAGGAGAATTACTACAAAATTACTTTAAGATCATTATATTTTCGGGGAGAACTACAGTATACAGGACATATCTCTACTAAACTTTGAATAGATCTAGAAGGATTTTTCCAGGATACAATATTTTATTCAAACATCTGTCCTTAAATGTTTAATAAGACAACCAGAGGCTAGTGGGCAGATAGAGTATGATGATTCTTTAATCTGGTGAATAACCTGGCTAGGAGCACATGTATTTGACAGACTGGTGTCACAAAACATTAAGGTACAGATAGAAGTATTTTTTTTGCCTTTTAAAATAATTACAATTTCAAAGATCAAAGAAATCAAAGAATTTGAATGGCTAAACAGTTTTTTTTTAATATAAAACGTGCTTACGCTGTTGCTAGGAGGGTTTATGGTCCAATAATTTTTATTCAGCTTGTTACCTAAAGCCTCAACAACATAAGCCTCAACAACAAGACTAGGTAAATTCTGTCCATCTACTTATGGCACCTCAAGGAACAAAGTGTCTATTGTTTTAAGTCTTAAATACTCCTGCATTTGAACTTGAGAACTTGATGTGTTCTATGGGTGGACTTGATTTCTGGCTTTTTGGACATTAAGAAAATTAATTTTATTTTCTGTATCTCTGTAATGTAAATTCTATTTCTTTTACTTTTAACACATCTCAATTTTATCTAGCTAAAGAAAATTATAGTAAATAACACAGTTATCCTTTCTGTAGGCTGTTTGTTCAAAGTGGATATAGTGGTACTGTATGTATAATCTTACAGCTACATCTGACTTCTTCTCTGCACTAGGTTTCATTTAGTGTATGTCTGATCCCTCCACACTACCTTAATATCTCTTTCTGGACCAGAAATCAGAAATGTCAAGGGGAAGATTGCTGCCATAAAGAAACATTTGGTTGATAAGCCCTAAAGGGCTTTTGCAGTAATTCAAGCATGATGAAGAACAATATTTATACAACTGATACCCATACATGTTAACACTGCTTTCTATCCAAATTATTACCTAATATACAAATCTTAACAGCTCACATTGTACGTATGGGTATGTATATATGATATACTATAATGTATAAAAATTATAATACATATACCGTACATGTTATTATAATATACTGTACATAAAGAACAAGTAATAGGTTTATTCCACGCTGAAAAGAGAAGAGAGAAAACAACATTTCGGCTGTGGAGAAGCCTTCTTCGGGTGTGAGCACCTCTTCACACCCGAAGAAGGCTTCACAGCCGAAACGTTGTGTTTTCTCTCTTCTCTTTTCAGCATGGAATAAACCTATAATAGGTGGAATAAATATATAATAGGTGGTATAGACCAGCTACCCACCTGAACTACTGTACATAAAACATATATACAAACATATACAGGACATGCAGATTCTGTTTGAATCCCAGACATCTAGCAATGCCAGATGAATATGAATTAACAATTATTTATTTTATACAACATGCATATTGGTTAAAATATTGTTGATATTATAATGAAGCGTGTCCTTATAGGATAATGTTCATTTAGATTAGGATTAATGCGAGACCTTCACATACTTTTTTTGCGGTAGAAGCAGCTTGCTCAATAACTTTAAGACTGCAGTAAGTGATGGCAATATCACAGTACAGTACATCTCAGCACCTGAATTTAAGTCAATTCATTCTTGAGTCCACACTTTCTCCTGGTGGCTGCAAGCATTCCTGCATTCCTTATTAGGCGGTAGCCCACGAAAGCTGGGAGCTGTCCATCGAGCTTTCCTCCGTTTTCTTAGGTTCACTGATCTTGCTTTATTTGGAAGTCCCGGAAGCTGTACTGTTACTGCTTTACTGAAACACCAGGGTTGCAAGCTGCGGCATTCCTTTCACAACGCAGGGATCGGTGTGGTGAGGAAAAGGGGGACATACATATCCAGGTAGTACTCTTACATTACATTTACTACGCAGTGTAATTTGATGGCATAATATAGTCAATAACTTTGATTTAACTGATGTATTTTATACACAATAATAAAATCGTTTGTAGGTGTAGGGACCATCATGGTGTTTTGGCAGGAAATAACGGAGGGGCGTGCGGAAGTGGTAGTAATCAGATACGGTATTAGTTTGCCTACGCCTAATATCTAGTTTTGTTTATTTAGTACTTTGTTGTATTTCCAAAATTGTGTTGGAGTGATAAGGTTTCTATTGTATTGCATGGTACAAGGTTAACAGACTACAAAAAGCCACGTCTTCACGCGTTTATATTTTTAGTTGAACAGTACCCTTTTCACAATATGATATCGGTATTTATTGTTGGTTTTCCTTTATTTTGCATTTCACACTTAATGCAACTCAAAGTAATAGGTTATGAATTGCAGTGTGCACACATTATTTAAATGCAAATATCAGTTCAGGTAAGAAAATTCTATTTTTAACTGAAAAAGCCAATCAAATAAATAACAGTTATTGGAATGCGATCCGTTGTGCTACTTATTGTATACTGTTGGTGGCATTAGACCACACTTTACCATCCAAGGCAGCAAAAGCTTTAATGCTATGCTGCTGTTTACAAAATAAACAGTTTTTGTGGTTCCCCATTGGATTTTACATTGAACTCACAGACTTGCCCTCAGACAAGGTATGAAAAATGAGTAACATTTTAGGGCATTGTGCCCTTCTCAGTCATACTACAGGTTGGGCCTCAGAATAGATGATAGAATAGCATCATATCACATAATAAGAGTTTTTGAAATTTTAGAATTTTTATTTCATTGCCATTTTTCCTGTTTATTTTATTTTCCTGTTAAATTGACTGACACTTTTCTCAAAATAAGCTTATATTGAATTAAGTACCTTAATCAAGAGTTCCACTGCAGTGCCACACATTGGAATTGAGATTATGACATTTCAGTGGATCCAGAGCCCTACCCACTGCTATCTAACCACTGTTAAAGCTGTATTGTTTTATACAAACCTCAAAGGATGTACTATTTATTATCCTGAATGTTATTGACGCAGATCTTAAAATTATGGATATGCCCTCTCCTAGCATTGAAGAATTTGGCAATGTCTAGCTTTTATAGTGTGAAGTGGTTAACAAACAAGTATTGTTTTGCTTCTGTATCAGTGGATGTAGATAGAAACATCCAAAACTGTGGATAGTATAGAGGGAGGGCATACAGCATGGCTCACTGCCACTTAGCCTTTTACAGAAGGTGACATCACCTTGGAACTTGGATAGCTCGCAATCCTCCCATAGATGGGGACCTGGTCTTTTGGTGCAGTGGAAAGTTTTTTTACATTGGGGCTTTGAAACCAGAGACATCTTTAAGTGGCAATGATTGAATCCTGGTGGAGGAAGGTACTATTTCACATTCAATACTAACCTATAAATGTGCAAACTTACAAGATCACATTCTTATGATGCACGTGTTGTCAGATCTTTTATTTCAGACTCAAAAGATTTTAAGCAAAGGGGACAAATGTTCTACAAATGCTCCGATTTCTATGGAATAATCGTTTATGTAAGCTTAATTAATGATAAATGAAACAGAGCCCAGACTGAATGGTGCATCCAGAAACACCTTCTGCCCAGTTTTGAAAATTAAGTAAAGTAAAAATGTATTTTTTTAATGGTGGTTTTTAAAAAAAATCACCAAAGCATAGAAAAAAAGCATTGTAAGCAATTCACCTTCCCCTGCATAGATTGGCCTAGCATTTTTATCGCTAAGTCAAGTCTTTCTTCTCTTCTCTATCAAAGTGACCTTTTTAGTTCTTCTGTAATACTCTTGCTCAGACACTCCAGGCTGATTCTGCTTGGTTAGGGATGTCTCTGTATAACCAACATATGCATTTTTGACCCAACAGTTTTCACTTGCAATTTTCTCTCATTGCACAGATTCACAGGGGGACCAGATTGAGACCTTCTCTATCTTCATGTCATCTGTTGTTAAAATATAGAGAGTACTCTGTGGTATCTAGATTTCTTCTTCTCCTCAATGTGGAGAAGACATGCTGCTACCTTAAAATGCTAATGCCACCAGTCAGCTCTTTTCCGGGCAAGTAGGTCAAGTCGGTAGCTGCGTCAGCATGCATAGGCTACAAAAGAACAAAGGTTTATTCCATGCTGAAAAGAGAAGAAAAACAACGTTTCAGCTGTAGGCCTCTGATACACCCAAAGAAGTCTCCCCAGACGAAATGATGTTTTTTACTTTTCTTCTCTTTTCAGCATGAAATAAACCTTTACTTATTCCTTTTCTAGCAAGCCAACTTTGTTCCCTGCTAGTGCATTTCTTCCCCATTAGGTCTGGCACACACACTACGATGCAGACCCCCTGTCCAGAGCCTGTGATACCTCTCAGTACAGCTTAAGCTGTATCTTTTTCAAACTTCCCTACCTTGCTGAGTCCCACAGACTTATAAGCCAGACCATTCCTTTACTAGTAAAAACTCTTACTGTCCCTACTTCTCTCCTTGAACCTGGAAGCTTTTTCCTTCCAACTGGATTATTAGCCTCTTAATTAGCCCCGAGGAGTGGCTAATTCCATGCAAGGATTATCCTGAGAGTTCCTTTCCCTTATGTGGAATACCACACCCTCTGAGTGCCAATGACTTATTAAAATGTTGTTGTGCCTCATTCTGCAGGGTTTCCCAATTAACAGGCAGAAATCTTGGTTCAGTGCCAAACCACTGGACTTGAATTTTGATCCATTATGCTGACTTTCCCACAAAACTACTTCTCACTGCATCACAGTCACCTCTTCTCACATGCCTCATAATCTTGAGTTGTTGATGGTTAAATAATTTACTGTCTATTCGGTGAGTCAGCTACACTCCAGCAGAGAATTGTTGTTAAATCGAATATGGTGCTCACTTCCTTGTTTGATGCCCATCTGGATTTCAAAGCTGTAATGAGTCCATTATTGAGGAGTAGATGTATATCATGATGAAGCAGAAGAATGTTGTAAGCAAATCTTGGATTACATCTGTACTTCAGGAGAATTGTAAATGAAAACTCCTTCATCAACCCAGGCAGTACTCAACACGATCCTCAGTCACATAGACATGCTTCACTTTTTGAAGAAAGTACAAATGTGGTCATTAGAAGTTACCACTTTATGGTTTGTATGATTTTGGTGATGGCTTAGCTGGTTTTGTGGGTGCACTCAGAGCAAAAGTTAAGTCTTTCATGCAGGGTAAAAAATAAGGTAAATACACTAATAAACAGCAGTCATTTTTGGTTGGCACATAAAAGGCAAGGCTAAAGCATAAAATTGGTAAATTAGTAATTTAAACATTTATATTTAATTTACATGTTTGTTTATGCTCTGAGTGGTCTCTTTTGTTTAGAGTATCGATGTGGTTTCTTCTTCTGTATTTGCATTAAAACTCAAACTGGGGCACTTCAGCTAAGGATAGTTTAGTAGTTCCTTTCCCAGGGTCACAAATTTGTATTCCACAATAGTTGGGAGATTATTTTTTGTATATAATAAAGACTTGGCAAGATATTGTGTTTAATATTAGCCGAGCTTTGGGAGAGATCCAATTAAACGAAAAACCACCAATGACCTTGAAGGGGTCATGAAATAGATGTAGAGAAAAATAAAGAAATAAAAAATAGGGTTTATACAGTGTAATACATTCTGTGCATGTTGGTCATTAAACCACTGTTTACAGCTATTTTGTTTGGCACATTGGAAACATATACTGTATGAAGCAGATGGTAGTAAAAACAATAAAAAAGGTTTTGGACCAGCACAGAGAATGCTCTTCTGTGACATTCACAGTGTCAAGCTGCTCACTGTTTGACTACTTCCCATGGCATTATTGATAAGAGCTCTAACTGGAAGAATGATGCATGTCTAACCAGTTACAAAGCTAACTTACACATCAGTGGCACAAACTAGGGGGTGCAGCTGCATGTCAGACTAAGGGTGCCCATGTAACATAGCTTGGTGGTATTGAGCATGTTAAAAAAGTAATGTCCTGAAATTTACAAAGAATAGAATTCTCCAGTGGTAGAAGACAGTCATTTGCCATAGTAGTGCTTTGTATTGTCTGGGCTTAACATTGTAACTTTACCAAATTCTAAGAAGTTAGCAATAGGGGTTTACTACAGATCACCTAATCCATAAATAGCATACTATATGATATGAATAGCAAGGTAAAGTATGTATCAAAGGTAATGTGAAATTACAGGAAGATCTTAATCTCTTACACATGAAGATATTGTGATGAGAAATATAGATGCTGACATTTGATATGGTTTAGATGGTTAATGAATACTTGTAAACCCAGTTAGTGGAGGCACCACCAAAAAGGAAAGCTCTTACCTACCAAATTGTTTTAAAATGCCAGGAAACAATTATGGTAATAGATGTGATAAACAGCTGGGAAACTGACTGCAATATGTCAACAGCTGATGTGTACTTTAAATCTCTGAATGATGTAGAGCTTACAAGTGGTGAGCTGGAATTTCATTTACATGTACAATCGTGATTTTCTTATTGAAAAATATAATAACATTAATAGTTGTGTTATAATTAATCTATGGTGGTCTGGGGTTTATTTAATTGGTTATTCTTCTTCTTCCCTAACTCCTATATAATTCCATGCAGACATCAGTTTAGATACCATTGCTCATTAAGTATTAGCAAGATGAATTGGTTTGGTCACTGAATCTGACACAGAACCTGACAAATGCAATCACTCTTCTTTCAAAGTCACTGAGGACCAGCATTTTATATATGACGCATGCTTGGTGTAGATGCTGAATGTAAACATAATGCCGGGATGTTATTTGCTTAATGCATGAGTCAACCCTGCGTAGAAGCTCTTGCTTTCAGTTTATAGAGCTTTGCAAAAGTATTCAGACCATTGCACAGTTTGCACATTTTGTTGCTTTAATGCTTGAAGACATGGCATTGAAGTAGCAATTAACATGTTATGTACACAACTTACTGCACACTTTTAAAGCTTAACAAAAAAAGTAAATAGTCTTTTAAGTCATTATTGCATAAGTATTCCAATTATTTTGCAATGGCAAACCTAAATTAATGTACAGTATGTGTACAAAATTACATTAATTAGCCACACAATTAATTGTGTGGCATAATGCCCATATGTACAGTAATAATAGTGATTCACATGATTTCAAAATTAAGACACCTATTTCTGTAAACCCCTCCAGTCAGGTAGTGAATGTCAATATAAGATTAAACCATGAGACCAAGAAACTTTCAAAACAACTTAGGGATAAAGTACTATAAAGGCACGGACATTTCAAAGATCCATAGTATCTCTTTGAGAGTGATGATATCAATCATCCCGACATTTTGTATCACTGTGTGGTATGGTAACCTGAGTATTAAGAGTAAAGGGAAATTGGCCAGAATTGTTAATATTTATAGTAATAAATATTACTATAATTATTATAATATAATTGGTCAGCCGCAGAAACCGCTTAAGACTGTATTGTATTGTAGTAATGCATGGCAAATAATACAGCAGAATGCAGTGTACACACCCACCGAGTTGCACTTTTTAAAAAATATTCTGACTGCAGTACTTTGTGAAACTGCCGGTTAGTGCAGTGAGTGCTTAATGTGACGTGTGGAAGCACTGGGCTGTCGCCAGAAAATGCCTGGTTTCGAATCCCGGTCAATGCTGAGCCCCTTGGGGCAATCTTTTTCCAATGATAGAGATTAAGTTGTATACCGTTAAGACTTTTATTAATTTCATACTATATATATTGTATATTACCGTATGTTTAACATTAAATTAATTTTAAAAAGAAAGCAAGGCTATTTTATTAAGTCGCACATATAAAAAATGTTTATTATTATAGTGAGCACGATGTTCTTCTTTCAGGTCTACATCTGCATTAAAATAATCTATATTTGGTCTCAATGCAAATTTAAGCAATAAGTAATGAGGAAACAGTTTTACTTTAAATTACTACAGTATATTTATATAGTATACCGATCATTGACTTGTACACTTGTTTCAGGATATAACTTCATGTGATTCATGTGTGTGGCATGTCAGGAATTGTCTTTTAATCATTTTTGATTCATATGGCTGACGTTTTAAAACTACATTACATGCTGTTATATTACACCCCCAGTGTAAGTTGTGAGAAAGCACTTTAACTTAAAATATAAGTTAAATCCTGTACGCTCATATACGAATTTTCCTTAATCTGAACATGAAGAATTTGTGCCTTGTAATTCGTTATATAAATTAAATTTTGCTAATTCGAACTTTGAAGTTTGAAGCTGACCGATTTTGACCGAGAACCTTCTGTGGACATTTGAATTCAGTGTCACTGAACAGCTGTTTGTTTCTGCGCAGACGCAAGACATTATTGTTAAGGATGCCGTGAGGCAGCAGTTCTTTGTTTACGATCACAGCGAAAGCTTGTGCTCTCATTTTCAAAGTGTTTTTTTTGTGTTTGTTTTGTACTTGCTGTTCAGTATGGACCCCAAAGAAGAGAAAAAGATTCTTTAGCATAATAGTCGATAACAGTATGCACATTGTTCTAGCCGATCGCTTGGATAGCGATCTATTACGAAAGAATGAAAAATGTAAATAAGATACCATTAATTATTTTACAGCTATAGCTAGCTTATTTGAGTAGAACTGCGTTGTTCACTAAGCTTGCTATAATGGTAGGTATGGTATTTTATGTTCAGAGTGGTTTTTGAGTGAACTTGTCTTCGGTTTGGAATGGGGAGGAATTTTCACCATAAGAAATAATGGAAATTTTTATTTTTGATTTATGATCTCCTGCCTTCCGAACAGTTTTTCAGGAATGAATTATGTTCAGATACTGGGGTATGAGTGTATATGATTTTTACACTCATATTAATATACATAAATATATTTACAAACTGTATATTGCTGGTTGTGGTAGTTTAAATAAAAAATGCACAACAGTATTACATTTTATGCATCAAAGTCTTTTTCTTGGTCACTTACTGTGGTTATTTTGTAAAAGCTTTGATGTGCTCGTTCTGACTATATTAAGTTTAGATACGTTATAAAAAGCTGTAATGTTTTAACCTTTTCTATGAATACTTGCGCTCATTATCACAGTAAAAAAACGTGTTTTTTTTCCAATTTTGTTTATTAAATATCACAGCAGAGACATAAATTTTTACACTTTTTAATAGAATATCAATGAATGTAAGAAAAAGAAATGAAGAATGGAATTAGGGAAAAAAGTGAAAGAGGAAAGAAAAAAAAACAACCAAACAAAAACAGGTACAGTCACAGCTATATCAGAGTTTACCATAAAAGGGCATAAAGGTTATAGCATAATTATATATAATGGCTTAGGAGTATATACTGAGCTCCTCTTTTAAACTCTCTAAGGCTTATCCCACAAATCTTTAAAACGGTCCAGTTCACCTTTTAGGATGAATCTTAACTTTTCCAAAGAGATCAAGTCTCTTATTAGTAATTCCCAGAGAGCTAGAGAGGGAGGCTCATCACCCACCCACCTGATCATGATTGCCTTTCTTGCCAGCATCAGAACAGGCTGGACTACTTCTCTATGGTTCAGCATCTGAACAGGCAAGACTTCCAAGACGCACGTGAGAGGATGAGGATCTAACTGTATTACAAAGATCAAAGATATTTTTCTACATACCTTCCCCCAGAACTTCTGGACATATGTACATTCCCACAGACAGTGGAAAAGTGTTCCAACCTGGGTTTTACATTTAGGGCAGTTAGGTGATGTGTCTGTGCTAAGTTTACTATAGATCTGTGGAGATATATATGCTCTATGTAACAAACTGTTCTGCATTTCTTTATACCGGTTACAGACAGAGATTGTTGAAGGCAAAGAAAGAATAGTTTTCCAAGTGTTATCATCTATACAGCACCTCAGTTCCTGGCTCCAGGTTGTCTGCAAAGATTTTTGGGAGTCAACCTCATGCCTAGACAAGAGAGTGTAAAGCTTGGATAGAAATTTCTTTGAGTTCCCGTTCTTTAGGAAGATTTTTTCTAGTGTGTGCAAACTGCTGAACAAATCAAGACCGCCATTCTTGGTACCCACATAATGCCTGACCTGGAGATATTTAAAGAAGTCTCTTGTTGGTATATTATATTGTGCTTGAAGACGTTCAAATGATTTAAATACCCCTCCTTCAAATAAGTCAAAAATTCTATGTATACCTGCTGTTTGCCAATTAGTTTCACGAGGAATGACAGCAGCCGAAAGGTTGGGAGAAATTAGAATTCACATTGGGATGTGAAGACTTGGCTTAACCTGCTTGGCTGAGGGCCAACCTCCTGGCCATTGGACGGGGAGAATAGGACCCCCAAAAGAACCAAGCGGGACCCCCAGTCACCATTGCAGAAAAAAAATGATTATTGAACTGATTCAGCCGAGGAGAGAAAGTGCCTGCTTGAGGATACCAGAGTTAGTTTTAATGTATGCGTGATAAGCCTCGGAGGACCAACGGCCGAGTTGTTTGATGAGATACTCGGGTATGCCTTGGCGAGCGGCAGAGGAAGCAGCCCCTGATCTAAAGGAATGACCGGAGAATCAATCAAGAGGGTATCCGGCGGTTAGAAGGACGTCGTGGAGGTGAGAGAGAAACCAGTCGCGGGTCACGATAAGGCCCTTCTCATTTACGAACAGAGGCTCGGTAGGTAAAGCTCCAGCAGAGGTGCGAAGATGCGCATAAAGAGATAAAGGCTCGTATGGGCTTATGTAGGAACGGAGTTTGAAATAATAAATGAGGGTACCGGACCTGAGTTGGTCGGTTTTGCTTTTCTTAAGATAGAAGGTCAATGTATCGGAAGATAAGATAGAGATGTCGGATAAACAGGGTTGAGAAGAAGGATCGAAGGATGGGGAAGCAGCGTTAAGTTCGGAGCATCTCAGGAAGCCGAAGAATGCTAGCAAGAATAATGATTCGAGAGTGCGGTCGACCCAGGGTGAGTGGTAACCAGCCCTGAGAACGTAGATGCAGGATTCCAGGATGTCTGAGGTAAGTGGTGCGTGCTGGTTCGGACGTGGTTTTTCAGATCGCTGAAAGCCTTTAAGAAGGAGAGTAATTTGAGGGTGGATAAGGGATGGACAGGTCATGCCGAAAAGGAGTTTATGGAAGAAGTTGATGCCGCAGAGATATACTTTGGTGGTGCATACCTGTACTTTGAGTGAGTTTCTACAATAGCAAACAAAGGATGATATGGTGAGAATATCGAAAGAAGGGAATTTTATGTTTGCGGAGAGGTGGAAGGATTGGAAGCCCTTCCAGGCAGTCCAGTAAGAACCGAGAGTTCGAGGGGTAATCCCTGAGAGGATAGTTTGCTGGGCCAGCTGGAGATAGTGATGGAAGGGATGATTCAGAGGAACGTGAGTTCCGAATAGGGAGGTACTGTGCACGGATTCAGTCTTGCATCTGGTGCCAAGTTCCTGAATTTCTGAAATTGAAAGTGAGAGAGAGAGTCAGCTATCTCATTAAGGTGGCCTGGAATATGAGCTGCTACGAGGATGAATTGGTGTGTGAGAGAAATCCATATAAGGTGGCGGAGAAATTTCATGATAGATTGGGATGAAGACCTTCCTTTGTTGATTATATGAATTACTGTGGAGTTGTCTGAATGAATGAGGACGGATTTTTGTTTCCAATTGTAGCCCCAAAAAGCGGCAACAACAATAGGAAATATTTTGAATAAGGCCGATGACTGGTCGGCAAGAGGGATTGAAAAGAATTCAGGAGGCCAAGGGGCCGCAAACCATTGGCCTTGGTAATAGCCTCCGGAACCAACTGAGTGGGCTGTGTCTGTGGAAAGCTGGATATCCTCAGGATCAGAGAGGAGGTCATTGTAGAAGAGAGATATGCCATTCCAGTTGGCCAAGAATAGCTGCCAAAGCCTGACCTCTGATTTGCAGTTGACTTACGTGGTGGTAAAGAGAGGACACGGAAGAGGTGAGGTTGAGAAGGTAGGAGATGAGTGACTGTCCTTGAGGAATGATATACTTGGCATAATTGAGGTGGCCGAGCAGAGTGAGAAGTTCCCTCTTTGTGTAACATTTGGCAGAACAATAGGTAGAGATATACATCTGGATCCCGTCAATCTTGTTGCGAGGCAGGAAGGCGGAGAAATTGATGGAATTGAGGGTGATCCTGAGGGATTGAATGGTATGAGAGGGGCCGGTTGTTTTGTCCATGGGGAGAGGTACCCCTAGTTTCCTAAAAACGGAAATAAGTGTGGAGGAGGCTCTTGCAGGTGGGGCGTGGGGAAAATCTATGGTAAGGAAATCGTCGAGAAGGTGGACAAGAAAAGGAAGCTTATAGTTATTCAAGAGGATCCAGCAGAGAGCTTCAGCTAAGGTATCGAAAATTTTTGGGCTACTCCTACATCCGAAAGTTAGGCGGACTGCGAAGAAGAACTTCCGCCAATAAACTCCGAAGAGGTACCAGAAGTCTGGGTCGAGAGGCATGACTTTAAAGGCGCTAGAGATGTCGGCCTTAGCAAGCCAGGCACCCGGACCTGTGATTTTGATGAGAGAAATGGCGTGGTCAATTGGGGCATAGTGGAGAGAGAATTCTGAGCTGGGAATGAGGCTATTAAGACTTGGCACGCGGGAATTATGAGGGGCTGACAAGTCGATTATAAGGCGTTTTTTACCGGAATACTTACGGACCGCTATACCGATGGGATTAATGCGGTATGCAGGGAATGGGGGAGAGTCAAGTGGGCCGATCATGAAACCGTTCTCAACTTCAGATGCTAGCGAGAAATCGACGGACTGGAGATCGGCGGTAGCTGATTGCAGATTTTTGCAAAAGAAGAGGGAAAGAAGGAAGTGTGCACAGGCCTTGTGAGAATTCAAAGGAAAGGCCGTCGAGTAAGATGTGAGTGGAAGAGGGATCGGGGTGACGGAGCAGTTCAGAAGCAAGAGCGGGGATATCAATTGGGGTAGACAGATAAGCCAGTCATTTGGGAACGCTGAAAGTGGAGCGAGTGTGGAAGGGCCAGTGTGGGCAGGCAGAGCGAGCATGAGCTTCGCCGCAGAAGCTGCAAATGTGAAGGAAGCGACAAAGGGAAGAGGTAGATGTCGAGGAATTAAAGTTGTTGCAGATTTGTTGGCCTCCGATCGTGAACGTCTTTGGACCGAGAAGGTTTGAAGAAGACCTGGAGGGAAAATTGATGCTGTGGGGGAAAAGGGGTGGAGTTGGGGTTAAGCTTGCAGATGGTATCTGGGATTTGATGAATGTGTCGGGGAGGAACAGAAGTCGCAGGAAAGAGCTCTGACGCTGGCGAAAGTGTGGCAGTAAAGCTCGATGTTGAGGGCTCCCCAGTAGGTGCGCTGATTCCATTGGAGTGGGCAGGCAGCGGCCTTGGCCGAGAACTGCTTATGATAATTGTAGAACAGGGAGCCCTCGAAACGGACAGATAAATTGAGGACAATGTGCATGTATTCATCGAGTTCCTGACGACAGCTGGGAAAGGCGGAGCACATGATGTCGCGAAAAATACTGAAAGCCAGACAGAATTAGGAAATTCTAAGGACTGAAGCAGAGTGAGGGTTGGAAGATTTGAGAGTAATGGAGATCGTGCCGCAGTCGACTGTCCTAGAATTGGAGTTGTAAGTGGAGGAAGAGAGAAGGTGAGCTAGATTGATGTCTGCACCTCGTAGAATTTGCTGCCGGAGTGAAAGGGGGATGGGAGGAGGACTAAACTTTAGTGTGTTAGGAGGAACTGGGAGAGGAACAGCTGTTCGGAGAGAAAAGTCCCTAGTAAAGGGGAGATTGGAATCCGGGGCCAAAGGCGTGAGATGACTGATGCCGTGTTGGACACAGGGGATGGGAGAAGATGAGGAGGGAAGAAGAGTGGAAAACAAATTGTGGTAGGAGGGGTTAGAAAGATCTAGGGCCTGAAGCTCGGTGGTTTGGGATATGAAGCCGAAGACTGTTGAGGAGGAATTGAAATAGGGGTGAAGGCTGCGTGAAGAACAGAGGAGGTTGTCGAGTCGTCTTAGACGTCAGGGGGTGTGGGAGGGTAAGGGCCACCTGTTGGTGAGCTGAGGGTCGTTTGCTGGATGACCTTTGGGTCGTGGAGACAGCAGCAGGGGCCGAAAGAAAAGAAACCGGGGCTGAAGGCACCAAGCAGGCGGAGCAGGAGCCCTGTTGGACACCGGAGGTAGAGACAGAGGGGGGTGCAGAAATTAGATTAAGCAGAGAAGAAGGGGCTGGGGGAGGGGCGTGAACCTGGGGCCTTGGACTCGGCAGCAAGGAGTTAAGGGAAGGAGGCTGAGTGGAAGAGGCTAGGTGCAGTTGTCCAGCAGAGGTATGGATTGGTTGGGGAAGAGACACGGACACAGATATATCGGGACAAGACAAGACGGAAGATGCGACAGGCAGAGGTGCAGGCAGCGTTGGGATCCTCACGTTGGGATGAGGGGCAGCGGCACAGGTGATGTCATCAGAGGGCGCTGGGGGAAGCTGTGGAGCCGAGGTTTCCTTTGTGTAGACTGCAGTTAGGTACGGGCAAAACAGAGCTTTTTTGGAAGCGTTTCTTTTAAAACGGACGCCATATTTTCGAAGTATCCTCTGGAGGCTTGCTACGGTCCAGTTGGAAGTCATGAGAGATGATACAGGAGAAGGGGGAGCCGATGTGCGTGAAGTGCGGCGGCGGGGATGACCTAGTGAGAAGCGGGGGTTATTTGGAGACTTTGCCGTAGAGGAACAGGAAGGCTGAGTTTGTGATGAGAGAGGGACTACGACGGCGGAACGCAGTCTTCGGCGAGGAGTTGGATCTTGTGAGGACTGGCTGGGAGATGAGTGGCACTGGTCTGGCACGGCAAATGATGTAGGTGATGGGACAGAGGTAAGGGGAGCAGGGGGGGCGGACTGGATGAGAGGGGTAGGGGAATCCCCTGCACTGCCGAAAAGGTCTTCTTTGGAGCAGGAGATTTGTAGATCCATGAGAAGTGGTAGCGCGAGAAGCAAGCACAGATTTGGGCTATGTGAAAACAAGCCATGCAGAAAACGAACGAGGAAGAAGAGAGGGTGATGTTTGGTATATATGGAGACCGGTTGCTTACATCAGAATTAGTGGGAATTGCAGCAGCTGTGTCGAATGAGCTTCGCTGCCTTCATTCCTCCCGAACTTTCATTAAAAACTCCATAAAGTGGGAGCCTGTCTTTTCAGGTAGTAGGTCCGGGTTGCCCACCTTTGAAGATAGCACATAAAGAGAGGGATGAAAACTTAAGAATTTAGTTATCTTGATCCATGTTCTCAGTACATTTATTATTGAAGGGTTCTTTTTAGCAAGTGGAGGTACATTAGTCATCTTCCTGCCTAAGAGGTTTACAAGAGAAGCTGGTTTACCGAGTTCAGCCTCCATATCCACCCAGGTGGAGTCTGGTGGTGCATGAATCCACTGCTGGAGGATTCTTGCTTGTATTGCCCAGGTATACTATTTCAGATTCGGCAAGGCACATCCACCGTAATCCCTGGGTAACTGCAAAGTCTTATATTTGATTTTTTTCCTGTCCATACAAATGTTGATATTACTTTATTCAGATCCTTTATGTCAGCTTTAGTCATGGGAGTGAATATCATAAATAGAGGATAGAGAAGTCTAGGTAATATTATCATCTTTACCAGGTTAATTCTGCCCAGGAAAGATATTGGTAAGTTTGTCCACCGTTTCATGTTTTCCTTTAAGTATATTAGGAGAGGTCTTATATTTACAGAATATAAATGCCAGATTTTGGGGGTCACCTGAATCCCAAGGTACGTGATACCTTTAGGATTCCAGTGAAATGGTTTAATATAGGCGGGTTCTCCTTTTCCCATGTTCCCCAAAGGCATAATCTCAGATTTACTGAAATTGACCTTATAGCCTGATATGGTTGAGAACACTTTTATACCAGTAATAATTTCAGGTAGGGAGTGAACAGGGTCTGTTACTGTCATTAAAACATCATCAGCATACAGCATAATTTTATGATGTCTCCCCCCCCCAGTTGGACCCCCTTGATGTTTGGATTACATCTAATATATATAGCCAATGGCTCAATTGCTATAGCGAATAGCAAGGGTGACAAGGGGCACCCTTGCCGTCTGCCCCTGTGCAGCCTGAATGGGGGGGAGATGAGACTGTAAGTTTGTATTGTGGCTTTAGGTGCACTATATAATAACTTAGACCATTTGATAAACTCTTCACCCAGATTAAATCTCCTTATAACATCAAACATATATTCCCACTCTACTCTATCAAAGGCTTTCTCAGCATCCATCGACACAAGGAGGCCTGAAACCTGTAGCTGGTCAAGATGGTGCATTATGTTAAACAGTCTCCTGGTATTATTAAATGAGTTTCTTCCTTTAATAAACGCTGTCTGGTCTGGGTCAATAATGCTAGTCATTATTCTCTCTAAGCATGTTGCCAGTATTTTAGCTAGCATTTTTATATCAACGTTAATAAACTTATGGGTCTATATGAGCTACATAGTTCAGGATCTTTTCCTTTTTTGTGAATAACTGTTATGTTAGCAATATTCATAGATTCTGGTAGGGAAGCTTCTTTAATAGATTTATTGATGGCCGTGTTACAGATCTGATCCTTCATTATTTAAAAAATTCTACAGGATAGCCATCAGGTCCTGGTGTCTTTCCTGACTGTAGTGATATGATAGCTGTTTTAATCCCTTTACTGGAGATAGGTTTATTTAGAAGTTCCTTCTGTGTATCATTGACTTGAGGTATGTCTATGCCTTTAAAAAAAGTGCTATCCTGAAGCAGTTTTTTTATCCGTTTCTGAGCTATATAGCTTCTCAAGAAAAATTCTTAAAGATGCCATTTATTTTCTTATTTTCCAGTGTTCGCTGGCCATTCTCATCTTTAATGGCAGAAATGAAATTTTTGGATGGTGCCAATCTTGCAAGGAGGTGGTTGGGTTTATTGCCCTTTTCAAATAGATGGTGTCTTCCATATAGAACATCTTATTATTAAGTTGTGACCTAAAATCTCAGATTTAGCAGTGTAGAACTCTTCTTCCAATTTTGATTTTTTTTTCTCGAGTGCTAATTGCAAAGAGATTCGTTCCTTTTTCTTTTTATTCGTATAAGAAATTATCATACCTCTCATGTATGCTTTTTAAGCCTCCAATACTGCCCTAGGATCGATTTCTTTAATGTCGTTGCACTGTAAGTATAGCTTTGTTTGTTCATTAAGGAACTTTCTGAATTCATCATCCAGCAGATTAAATGGATTTAGTTTCCATACAAGAGCGCTCCACTGGTCGTGGAGAGGACATACTCATTGTCACAGCAGCATGATCTGATCTATGATTAGGTTAGTCTCAACTGTATCGTCTCCCGCAGTGAATTCGCCATCTTGCTCGCCTTCTCTCTGTTGTCGTCATGTCTTTCTTGACGCTTTTGTTTGGTTTTGGGCGAGCGGGGTTTGTCCGAAATAGTCGACAAGTGACATTATTTCACTGTAAGAGTGTTATATTAGTATTTTGTGTTTAAAGACTGTATTTTTATGCCTATTTTGCTAAATTCAGCGAGGAGCTCGACAGATACACGTCCTTCTCCTCTGAGGGCATAGCCACGCCCCCTCAAAAACGTGTACTTTTTATAATCTGCTTAATAGGGAATATAATATGGAATCATGTATGTAAAGGAATGAAAAACGATATTAATTTAAGGATCTAAATATATTTAAATAGCTCAAAGCATTTCCGTAGTCCACTTTCTTTGTAAACATCTGCATAAATTTGACTCATTCACTTGTGATTACTTGGAAACATTTTGCCTGTCCTTTTCAACTATAGCTTCAGCTACCAAGTGGCATGATGGCATAATGGCTTTAAGTGTGTGACTCGTACCCTGGAAACTAGGGTTCGAATCCTACTCAGGGCTTGAATTTTTCTTTAACAAGTAAACATTTCTTTAAAAAAAAACTAAAATAGTAGATGTCATGGACACTATATAGATTTTTTTAGCCTTAAAACGAAATCGTATATATTATCATTATAATCACAAATAACAAAATGGTATTAAAAAGACCACTGAAACTGAACTATAATAATGTATCTAATATTTATTAACAATATGAATATGTTATTAACAATCTTATTAGTAACAGCTAATAATTTCAAACTGCTTGTTTTTTGAAATTGTATTTTGTTCGGGGTGATTTATGACTGTTTTCACAACCTTCTCTTTTTTATTAAAACGCCTTTTTTTGAGAAAGAGTGTTCCAGACCACTCTTTAATTTGTGAAACTCTCTGTATTTCCTGTTTTCACACAGATAAGAATAACCTACATATGCAAATATTTTCACAGGTGGAAAGATGTTCTGTGCTTATTGGGTCTTTCACCACAGTATGCATTATGTTCCTTTTTTTAAGCATTAGTCAAAGTATACAGAAGTCTGTCAGAATCATAATAAATGTAACTAAGATAGTGTAGCTGAGACTACTATCTGTCCTGGATAAAGCAGTTAGAAAACAGAAACTGGTGCATTTATAGTAGTAAAATCGATGAGTCTTTCCTTTTCCGCTTGGAATTAACTTTTATGTATTACAGCCACTTTATGTAACACAGGTCTGTACTTCTTCAACAAATATCTTGTCACAAAGACTAGGAGTGTTACACCCCACTGTGTTTATGTAGAATAGACAGTTATGCTTGGGGGATGGTGATGGAAAACATTTATGTTCTCATAGTGGTGTACTGGGGACCCCACCCTGGACAGACAAAGGTGATAAAGATGTTAAAAATCCAAAGGCTGGCAGAGTTCAGCGCCTTTTAAATTACTGAGAGGCTATGAACAGCAGCAGCACCTGTGTCAATGTTGGTGGTTTTATAAAAAAATAATATATATAATAATATCATTAACAACAACAATAATAATAATATAAAGTATCAAATTCTAAAAAGATTAACTAAAGAACGTCTTCTATTTCTGTTTCAGCTTAATGGGGCAAATATAAAGTTAAATCGGTCAAGATCTCGGACTGTTTTCTCATAACAAAACCGTGAAAGAAGTAGACCTTAAACTTATATTGGGTTTCTCCATAGGTGTCGGAACAGTTCAATGAAATAAACTTCAATACAGTTAGGCAGACAGATGTCCTGGTGCGGTTTCAACATATTGATGAGCTGTTCTCCGATTACTGGCAATTGAAAAAATAACCCTTCTTCCCAACATTGTCACAACATAGTAAACAACAGTCTGACTTCACTGTCATGGTGCGGTTTCAACATATTGATGAGCTGTTCTCCGATTACTGGCAATTGAAAAAATAACCCTTCTTTCCTCCTTTAATTTAAAGAATTCTGGGAAGAAATCCTTAATCATGAAACTATCACGTATAATAATTCATCCAGATACAAATTTTGCCAGAAACAACCTCCCAGAGTAAATCTTTGGACTGCACAGTACTGTACAGTACAATATACAGTTTAAAGTTTTACATTTAAAGTTAAATTGTTGGCTGAATACCGGCTGCTGAAATTTGGATTAAGACAAAATATAGATTTTCTCAATTCGGATGTACTACTGTGATAATTTGAGCTAAAGTATAGGAATATAATTATATCGTTATCAATTTCTTTAGATACACAATTCCATATTATATTCCCTATTAATCAAATTCTAAAAAGAATGTGTTTTTTTTACTGCGATAACGAGTGCAGATATTCATGGGAAATGTTAAAACATTATAACTTTTTATGAAGTATTTAAACTTAATATAGTCAGAAGGAGCACATTAAAACTATTCCAAAATAACCAAAGTATGTAACAGAATGAAAGACTTTGATGCTTAAAATGTTTAGGAAGAAAGTGGAATACTGGTGTGTATTTTTTATTTAAACTACCAATACCAGCCATGTACAGTTTACATAATATGTTTATGTTTCTAAATTAATATCGTTTATGAGCGATCTCCGGGAAACCATGATAGGCATGGTGAATCAGAGATTCTCAAAACTTATTTTGTATGATTGCAAACGAATACGTGATCGGATTGGATGCTGTGGTGTTACTTTTTGTCAATGAAAAAATAAAGTATTTTCGTGTCGCAAAAGTTAAACTGATGCAGACATTTACAAAGAAAGTGGACCACGGTAATACTTTGAGCTTACAGCATGTCCAAAATCATTCATTAATAATACTGTTAGTAATATCTTCCGTAAAGACTTTGATGCATAAAATATTTCTGCATAGTTAAAATATTTATGATGAAGGTGGAAGTTTGTGCTTTTGTCCAACTGAGCAATCTTGTTTTATAAAATATATCGATTTTTTAATGTTTAATGATTAACATGCTGTAATACACAGTTTAAAATTATTAAAAGTCTAAAGAGTATACAACTTAAATTCTTAATTAGAAAAAGATTGTCCCTCAGCAGTGCGTTTTCTGGCAATAGCTCAAATGCTGTACATGAGACATTAAGCTTTATTAGCTCCACCTGGCGGTTTTACAAGGTGATTCTGGATGCTATTATCATAACTGCGGTATGATGCGGTATGACGCATTATGATGTGTTTGACGTGCCACACCTACCGCGTTTTAACGCAGCGTACTCCACGCATTTTGAATGTCTGGATCTGTAAGTAAATGTAAAAATACAAAAATTCACATGAGCAAAAAGTTTTTGAAATGGAGCAGGTGTAACTTTGAAATGAGCAAACAGAACAAAGGTGAGTCATCACCAGACATAGTGCAGAAGAGGGATGCAGGATCCCTTGGAAATGCTTAGATTAAAAAAAAAATCACAGAATGCTGTGTTACAAAAGAACATGTGAACCTGAAGTAGATTTGGCAGAGAGGGGCTTGAATAAACAGCTGCATTTCTGGCAGGGAGGGTATGAAGGTTTGATGGGATAATTAATTAGCACATATGAAAAACCATGCAATTCTGTCAGAGAGCCTTATAAGGTTTTAATTGAAAACTTGGTTTCGTGGAAGGCTTCTGAAATAGTTGGGTATTCAGGTAGATTGCCAGCGGAAAGGATTTCTAAATATATTTTGTTAAAACAAGTAAGTTTTTTTGCAACACATAAAGGACTTTTTTTCAAGAAAGTGATTTAGCTTTTGTCACTAATGGAACCACTAAATAAGGACAACAATAGAAATCTAAAGATTTTTTTTATTCTGTGTTGGTAGCAGGATGAACTTAGGACTCAGCAGCTGTCGGGCTGAGCTCAGTGTATATTTTGTTGCAGAGCTGGTGCACGATGTTAACGGTGAAAACAGGTATTTAGAAATGGTTCATTTCAAGAAGGAGATTTTCAGAATAATTACAAATCTAATAAGATAGGGCAAGCATAGAAAATAGGCAAAGCTGTTTAGCAAAGGGGTGTGAGAAGAGTGACAAACCAATATAGTTTAGATCTTTTTTTCTGAACCAGATAAAATTTGATCATGTTTCTCTATAACAATAATAATTAACTTTATTTTATCTAGCACCTTTAAAAGTAGCATCTCAAAGCAATACAGTAGGTGTAAAACAGTTATAAGGACCACAGATTACAAAGTAAGCACATATAAGAAAGACATGCAGTTAGAAGTGCTGCAGAAGTTAGAAAATGAAGTAGATAGAGACACTAAATAGCCTTTCTGAAAAGAAAGGTTTTGAGTTTAGATTAAAATGCACTCAGGGTAGGTAACTGATATCACGGGATACAAATCCAGAGATTTGGGGTAAAACAAAAGAAGGAACTGTCACCTGTAGAATGTAGATGGTCTTGAGCACATCTATAAGACTAGAGTTAGACAAACAAAGGTGATTGCTTGCCTGCGACCCGGTCAGGATGCTGGCTGCCAAATTCTGAACATACTGGAGATTGCTTGGTGTAGATTAAATTACCCAGTGAAGATGATGAAGTTAACAGACTCCTTGCATATCTACTGCTGAATGTTTCTATAGATACTGAAATGAGGATTTTTTTTTAGATTTTGTGCAGTTGCTAGCATTGAACTGTGTGTTGGATGCTCATAAATTGAAGGAATAGGCAAACATAGCTGATGCTTATCCACGGAGCCAGCATCTTAAGATGTTTGTATTTAGAGACAGTTTGTTTCAGTACAGATGAGTTGTGGATACTGATGTGCCAGAGAGGTGGAATGGCTGTTTCCTTAAGCCAGCACTATAAAATAATTTATCCCCAGTGAGGATAACTGCTGTTTCTATCACTGTGTATAGTTAGTTCCATCCATTTTCTAATCTCTTTATGCAGTACATGGGATCTCTAGCCTATCCCAGCAAGCCATTTGGCATTATGATGGACATAATGCCAGTCCATCACAGGGCAGACAAATGGGCACAAACACATCACGGCCACCTTTCCCACAACCACAGTATGTTTTGGACTGCAAGAGGAAATCAGATCACCTGGAGAAAACCCACGTGAACTGCCTGACGTGTACCCCAAAAGTCCTATAACAATAAATGCAGAGGCGTTCACATTAATTCTTCCCTTACCAGTAACCATCATCAGTAACATGATAAAAAGGTAACTTAAACATTAATTAGTCATTTAAAAATATCTTAATTGTATGCTATTAGGTCTAAAATTAGTTTTTTCAAATGTGTTTTCTTTCTTCTCTTTTCAGCATGGAAAAAACCTATTACTTGTTCCTTTGCAGCCTACACAGCTACCCACCTGAACTACATTTAAATTTAAATGTTTTTTAAATGTTTTATGGCTAACCATATTGACAAAAATATGTTTTTCTGTTTTATGGATGAAATCTATTACTTCTTCATTATTTCCCTCATTATTTTCCTAAAACCATGATTTAAACAC
Organism: Atractosteus spatula; assembly: GCF_055471065.1. Taxonomy (NCBI): domain Eukaryota; kingdom Metazoa; phylum Chordata; class Actinopteri; order Semionotiformes; family Lepisosteidae; genus Atractosteus; species Atractosteus spatula. The sequence goes on along the minus strand of NC_142717.1, from coordinate 15,767,967 downwards.
TTTTATTTCACTTAGAATTAAGCCTATTATTATTATTGCACTTAGAATTATGTGTTATTAAAGATTTCTGTACCGTGACAAACCAGCCTGGTGCCTCTCTCTAAATGAACAGGAATCTGGCTAAAGAGGTCCGTCTGATAGGAGACATCATAGAATGTACAGTATCAAGCTGTACATTTAGTGATCTATAGAGCAGATGAGCTCCAGCAAGTCTCCAGGCTGGTTCATTCCCAGTACCATAAGTCAAATGTCACTATCCACCACCCAAAGGAAGATCTTCCAATAAGTGATCTGTAAGGTGGATACCAGAACTAAACCTGATAGCATCTTGGCCGCGGGCCAACTGGTGATGTCCTCCCATTAAACACACTGACTTGAAAATCTCTCTCTAAACTGACCAACTGATTTTTATGACCCTGTGACTGCAAGCAGTCCAAGTCAGGACTTCAGCTTTTCTCCAAGAAGCCAGGAGAGTGAGTCATGAAAGTACAGAATTCTGTTCAAGATATTCTCTCTGAAACAGAAAAAATTTTATGTTATGAACCCAGCTATTTTTACTTGATCAATTAAATTAGACAGTTGTACTTTTTTTGTCAACATCCAGAATATTCTGAACAAAGCTATAGCATGGAACAAACTGAGTTCCCCTTTCATCTTGAAAACCTTGTGAACCTTAGGAAGACAAACTGTGCACACACTGTTATAAAGACCAAAGCCAGTAAGACACTTCTTTGGCAGAGCTGTCTGATCCCAGCACAAGGAAAAGTTCTTTCATTTCTCTAGCTGCTATGGAAACCCAGCCAACTTTTTTTCCAGCACGAAATGTAAACTCATTAAGGATGTCTGGACAATGAATTGTTGAATTTAGCTTTATTAATCACATCATTCTTGAGAGAGCTATTACAAACACATTTGTTGTTTAGTTTATGATAGTAAATATATATTTACTTGTGTCTGAGAATATACAGTAAATGAGATTTAGTTTTATGAGACAGACAGAGCCTACGAACTAGACTTTACCACGTAAGAGTTGATGCATATTTGAATTCTGAAGTTGTTAACTGACCTTTTTAATCCCTATGTCAATAAACAGCATTCATGTTCACAGCAGCTCATTGTTCACAGATACATATTCTATTGTGTAGTTGCTTGTTAAGCATGTTTGCTTATATCAATAAATTGTATAATTTATATTTAAAATCCATGTGTGAGACTGTAAATTTTAAATGTTTGATTGGTTCCTAAAAGCCGACAAGGATTCTGGCAATTTACTGTTACAATATTTGATTGTAACAGCAAATTAAAACCCCCAGCCTTCTACAGTAACATAGTAACAACTACAGGTATTAGCCTTATCTTGTATAAGTTAGATTTTCGGAGTGCACTCTACTATGTTTGCAGTTTTCTCCTAGGAAACATGTTGAATAACAACATAAGAAAGATTAGAAATGACCATTTCTGGACCATTAATAGTTCATAGCCTATTGATCCAAGTTTCCTATTCAGCCATGTCTTGAAGAAGCCAGGGTATTGGTTTCAAGCCAAATTTCTGGATAGCTTGTTCCATACTCCCACTACCCTAAGGTAAAAAACATGCCTCCAGTGCTCAGTTTTAAAGGTCCTTTAGTGTAGTTTCCCCCTGTGGTTCATGTTTCGTTGTTCATTCTGAAGTCCATTGCATTGACTTTTCAAATCCTCAAAAGCATTGACACCTATGCTAAATCCAAATGTGCATATTTCCTGATTGCCAGCTGCCTGTAATTTGAAAATGGGGGAACTTTATCAAAGCCTAACTGAAAATCTGAAAAGTCAATATTCTTATGCCTCTATAACTGGTTTTCCACATATCCTTATTCTCCTTGACCTCAGTGCTGCTTTTGACATTGTTAATCATCTTAGTTTTTCATATTTAAACTGTGTTTGAAGTTTCTGACATTGCTCTTAAAGGGTTAAACTCTTACCTTACTGATTGCTAGCACTTTTTCTCTCTTGGGGTCTCAGTTCTGTAATTCGACTTGTTACGTCTGGTGTTCCTCGGGGCTCGATACTGGGCCCCTACTATTCCACATTTACAGTGGGTATAGAAAGTCACCACCCCCTTTCAAAATTTGTATCTTTTGTTGTATGACAAAAGCAAATTAAATTAGGCTTGTTCCATTTTTATTTACACACAGTAACCCACATTAGCCAAATGAAAATTATTTTTTCTAAAACATTCTGAAAATTGATTAATATTACAGCAGTAAAATACCTAATTTGGATAAGTGAACAGCCCCCTTACAATTGCATTTGTAAACTTGCTCAGGAATAACCAATCACCTTACAGATCACACAACAAATTAATTGACTCCCACCTGTGATTAATTGAGGTGATTTTGATTAGTTCCGAATAAAAGCAGCTGTTTCTAGAGGTTTCCACTGCTTGGAAGTGCGTTTCAAAGCAAAGAATCCACTAAGGGGGGGGAGAGGTGCTTTCAAAAGAACTTAGAGATAAAGTTGTGGAAAGGCACAAGTCAAAAGATAGGTATAAAAAGATTACACAGGCTTTAAGTATCCCATGGAGCACAGTCAAGACCATCATTAAGAAGTGAAAGGCGTATGGCACCACCCAGACCTTGCCTAGATCAGGTTGTCCCTCCAAACTGGATGACCGAGGAAGAAGGAGACTGATCAGAGAGGCTACCAAGAGGCAAAGACTGGTCATTGTGTGCATGTGACAACAATATCACAAGTGCTCCACAAATCGGGCTTGTATGGGAGGGTGGCAAGAAAAAACAACATCATGTCTTGTTTATGTTTTGCTAAAAAGCACCTTCAAGATTCTATGGCCAAGTGGCAAAAGGTACAGTGGTCAAATGGGACCAAAATCTAACTTTTTAGCCGGAATGCAAAACGGTACATCTGGCGAAAACTCAATGCATCTTACCATCCAAAGAACACCATTCCTACAGTAAAGCACAGTGGTGCTAGCATCCTGTTGTTGGGGGTGATTCTCTTCAGCTGGGACTGGGGCACTTGTCAGGATAGATGGGAAGATGGATGGTGCAAAATACAAGCAAAGTCTTGAAGAAAACCTGCAGTCCTCAGCCAGGAAGTTAAAAATGGAAAGATGGTTCACCTTTCAACATGACAATGACCCAAATAACACTGCCAAAGCATTGGCATAGTCCTGGAGTGGCCTAATCAGAGACCGGAACTAAACTCCATCTAAAATCTTTGGAATGACTTGAAGAGGGCAGTCCATCAACAGTCACCGTGCAGTTTGACTGAGTTTGAAAATATTCCTCCCTCTAGGTGTGCAAAGTTGGTAGAGATGTATCCAAACAGGCCCAAGGATGTAATTCAAGCGAAAGGTGCTTCCACCAAGTATTAACTCAGTCGGGTGTTCTCTTATCCAACCCGCTTATTCTACTTTTTTTTCAGGAATTTTGCTTTTATTTTCACTTGGATGTTGCAAGGTACAATTTGTAAATGAAACTGGAAATAGTCTGATTTTATTTGTCTTCTTTTTGGGCTTCAGGGCAACAAAAGGAGAATGTTTAGAAATGGGTAGTGACTTTCTATACCCACTGTACATTAATCCATGGCCTAATTATCATTTCTATGGTGATGATACTCAAATCTACTCCATAGATTTGAGGCAAATCAAGCTAACACTTATATCGATGGTTCAGTCATTTGAACTAATTTAGGAGCAGTGTTTAAGACCAGGTGTGGCACGGTGGTGCAGTGGTGAGCATTGCTGCCCTCCATTACTTCCATACTAAACCTGACACTTAAATGGCTGTCTCTCCACTGTCTAATTGCATCTCTGCTATAAATAACTGGATGACTCACAATTTCCTTTATTTAAACTGCTGCAAGACTGTACTTAAATTTCAATCTAAAGTGAAGAATTTGGGGTTGATATTTGATCCAAGCTTGATGTGTGACTCACATGTGCAAAATATTGTGTCCTGGAGTCCTTTCATTGGCTTCCAACCAGGTTTCATAATGACTTCAAAATCATCATGCTCACCTAAATTGCTGTACATGGCTCGGTACCTCAGTACATATCTGACTTATTATTGTCCTACTCCCCACCTCACAACTTTTGTTTATTTAGTTCTGGTCTTCTGTCCACCTCCTCGAAGTCCGTCTACATACTATGGGTGACTAGCCTTTCTCTTGCTAACCCCCAAAGCTCTGGAATTATATATCTAAGGATATCAGAGAGTCACATTACCTGAGCACTTTGAAATCAAGACTGAAATCATTCCATTATATTTTATTTAAATTGGTTCTACTGTATGTCTATCCCTTTGATTTCCTACTGTATTGCTAATCCTTATTGCAATTGTGTAATTCTGTTGTCTCCTCTCATTGTGTGCTTTTTTTCTGTCCTCTAAAGCACTTTGAGAAGCCTGTTTTAACAGTGCTATATACAGTACAATAGTTTATCATCATTGTTTTAAATGTATTTTTTATTTCCGGTAAAGCTCTTTGAGAAGATACTTGAGATATTTTTATAAAATAAAGTTGTTGTTTTTATAAGATCAAAATACACTATATGCATCTATTCCTACTGCTGCTTGTTCAAAAAACTTAAGTTGGTTAGCTACCTAAATCATGCCAGAGCCAATCCGAGGACCTTATTAAAAAATTCAAACAGTAGTTGTGACAGATGGTGAGTATAAAGGGCAGCTTCATCTTGTGCAGCTGAATCCTGCTAGTCCTTCTAAGAAGTTGGACGCCGACCATGCAGAGCAGAGTAACTACTTAGCATGCCAAAATACAGATTTTTAACATACATCTGTCGCCACTCCTCTTCCATACCCATTGTAGACCATGTCGAAGTCTACACATGCAGCATGTCAGTGCAGCAAAGCACTAAATTCTGTGTCATGATCTGTTTTCTTTAAAGTTCAAATCATAAAATGATGACTTCTTTAATAGAATTTCTAAATTGTAAACTTTCTTATTAAATTTTTCATGTGATAAGGAGGTACTGGAACTGTGCTTCAAGGACCTGGAGTCTCAATAGTTTCAAATTGTGAGTTGCCGGAGCTCAAAAGCTCCATCATAAATTAAGCATACTTGATACCTGCCAGAACTACACTCCAGAACAACTGCAGTGCTTCCTAGACAAGCTCTTCACCATTTATGTTATGTTTTGCTCCTCTCCATACCGTCAGTAGTCAAACTCTAAGGAAATGTTATGACACAAAGAAAAACTCCCTAACTCTAATAACACATCTCAATAAGGTTTAAATGAAAACTGAAAATGTCTCTTAAGACTTTTCAGTTTTTGGATATAATTTCAAAAACATTGTATCAAAAAGTATTTTTGAGGGTGTCTATAGCATGTATACATATATAGACAATATAGAAATGGTGAAGCCCAGATAAAAGTTTAATCCTTCTGTAGTTGGATTGTTGTTGCCATTCATTTCAGTGCATTCACTAGAGCATACTAGAAACAAGAAAAATAACTAGAAAAATAGAAAATCTAAAATCTTTTAGAACCTGTCTTTTGAATGATAAAATCAGACTATAACAGTGCCTTATATTTCACAAACAAGATAATGAAATGTTTTATATAATTTGTTGTAGAAATCCTTGAAGGGGGCTCATTTGTCTTAATAGGCTTCTGGTAGAAAACTGACTTTTTGAAACTTTTTACTGACTCATTAAACTTAAGTTTTTAATGTAAAACGCCATGCATGTGACAACTGTTTGTGAGAGCGTTATCGGAGGTGTGTGACAACCATATTTTCTATGACACTTAAAACTCAACAGAGGACAAATTGAATCGCACTAAAAGTGATTCAAGTGTGTTTTATAAAAAAGGAGAATCCAGAGTTTTCTGCTGTCTGTTAAAGGTAGGTAAAGAAAAATCTTTGATCCATAAGATCTAACATTATAATACATTACATTATAATACATTATACTATATTACATTATAATAGAGCTAACACTGAACTGTACATTCTACATTGGAAGTATGTGTGATTTGAAATTTGTTTTGGTTTTGAATGTGGAATGCTCTGATAATTTTTTATCATTGTAAGTGTCTTTTTGTGAACCAATTTTATTATGGACACACTGTGTTTAGTGTAACGCATGAGAGAATATTTAGAAGATGCCTTGTGTACTTTAACACGAATGTACAAGTTTAATGTCTAGTATGTGTGTTGATAATTGTAATGAACAGCATGTATCCCATGTTTGTTTTTGCAGTGTATCCACAATGTCTGACTTGGAAGGCCTAATGGAACGTCTAGAAAAAGCTGTGATACGACTTGAAAGCGTGTCATCCAAGCTACAAAGATCACCTTTAACTGAGGATAACATTGTGAATGGGCTTAATGGAGGTAATGTATAATGATCATGAGCATACTGTCACAATACAATAAGAGAACCCTGTGCGTGGCAATATCTATTTGGTCACAGAAGGTATATTCTGATGAACAAGTTCTAGCTTCATAGCTTAATTTACGCTTAAACTGTCTAATTGTGTATTAACGTTTAGCATACAAATGTGTTCACAGTGTCTCAAAATTCAGGTTTTTCTGTATTCTCTATTTGTGATGTGATCTTTAGAAAAATATTCTAGCTGTTTTGTTTCCAAATTGGTTTCAGATTTTCAAACCCTGGTGCATCATCTGTCTTCCATGATTAGTGTTAGTGGAGCAGAGGGGAGTATCAGAATATTAATTTCTGTCAAGCTATACTAATTGAAGCACTTTATTATAAATTACCAACCATAATAGGCTTTTGAGATTTCTTAAAATATTTATCCCTTATTGCAGGGTTTAAAACTTTATCTGAAATGTTACATCCAATTTAAATGAAAATTAGGCTTATTGGTTTCCGAGTTCCAACATATAAGCAATTGTACAGTCATGTGAATCCTGCAGACGTCACTGAAAATTAAAACTGTTTTTCAGACTTGGAAAATGTCCTACCAAATTACAAATTCATCAAAATAATTCTGAGTGCTATTTTTACTAATGTGTTTTTAAAAAAGATTTCACTATATACAGTATAGTTTTCTTAGGAATTTCTTCTTAAAAATATAGAGGGGTGCAAATTGTATCTCTTAATCAGGGAGATCTACAATGTGTGTTGGTGAGTTGTCATACCTTTGTAATTATGTAGTTGTTTTTGCTTTGCAAATTGGCTAAATTGCTGAAAAACAAAAAAAAAGATGTGGGAAATTAAGTGGGTATGTGTGGTAGTGTGTGATTGTTTGAAACCACAACTTGCCCAGGCACAGATTAATAAAATGTGTGGCTGATGTTGGTTTGTGCTTCTATACAACATGAAAAAGACGAGATTATGCAAAGAGTGTGGTTCAGTGACATGCAGTGAGGCTAATTGAATACTCCAGTGCTTGACTGAGTTAGTGAATAAGGATTGGTGAATTGGGCGACACTGTGGGGAATACTGAAATGCCTGGTGATTAATGAAGAGGCAGACTTGAAAGGACATTGAAGAGGTGATGGAACGATCTAATAAGTATGATGAGCATGTGCAGTATAAATAACAAGTAAAACCTAGAATCCTGGAGGAGTCCCAAAAGAAGAATGAGATACCTCTTAATACCCAAAAAACGTATGTGACATATAGGCAGGGTTGTTTGCTTGGTTTTGTGCTGCATTAACGTCTATGGACTTAAAATCCGTAAAATTGTACCTTTTAATGACTTATGGTCATAGTGAGAACTGCTCTAAGTAGCAGAAAGCTGTTGACAACAGCAGACTGCAATGTAAGTTTTACAATAAAAATTTAGTAACTTCCAGAATGGTATAAAGTGGTATTCATGTAAAATATGAAAAAAGACAACAGCAGTGACTTACAAAGAACAGCTGCATGGAGATTTGAATTTCAGATTTCCTCTGGCATCTTCATTTGAAAGACAGTAAAACAAGTTTAACAACATTGTTCTCAACAAGTTTGAGAACATTGCCTCCCTGCCTTACAAATAATAACAATTCAAACAGGATGAAGCAGAGCAGTGCTAATCTTCTTGCTTCTTGTGTAATGCAATGTGGTTCAGTGAGATGAGAATATAAAAGTTATGCTGTGGATGCCATACTTATTTCCCCGACATTTATACAGACCTCCTTCTATATAAAGACGGAAGTTTTCTTTTTTGTGTCTACCTCCAGCTTCTGCTAGCTTCTGTTCTCTATTCTCCGTCATGATTAGCACACATACCTGTTAACAATAAACACTATTGAGCCTGAATTTCTGCTCTTCTGTCCCCCTTTTCTTACTCACACATGCAGCTAGAAAAATAAGGGAGATTGCTGCAATATCATGAACTGAAATTCTTTATATACAGGTACATGCAATGGCTAAGAAATGGTGACTTCTACCTTATATAAGATTCAGGTCAGGTAAAAACTTGCAGAACAGAACCCTTACTTAACACAGAGTGTGTGTATAGTTCAAAACGAAAAGTCTGTGAGAACCTGTATGGGAAATCTTAACTAAATTCCACATTATTAAATCCGTTCTTTATCACTTGCTACCTCAATGTTAGAATTATAACTATTCCACAATAAAGCTAAGAGGTCTGGTTTTCCTTCTCTGTGTAACCAAAAAGATCTTCTACTTCACAGGTGTGCCACCCTCTTTAGAGGCCTTTGACATTCTACTGGCCAGTGCTGTGACCAGGTATCTCAAGAACAGTAGGGACATAGGAGAAGATGTGGAGAAACATGTGAGTACTTCTGGTCAGCATGTTTTATCATGCATCTGATATTGAACAAATTATATAAAATATTGTAGCTCCTTTGTTTCCAAATCGGTTCAGATTTTCAAGCCCTGGTGCATCATGTGTCTTCCATGATAAGTGTTAGTGGAGCAGTGGAACTATTTACGAAATACAAGAATGGCAAATTCCTGTATAATATTACTTAGTTTAAATTCAGATTATATTTAAAACAGGACATTTTTAAACTTTTATGAAGGTTAAGACTTTTCTTTTCCTTCTTAGCACATTTTTATAAACAAGCAATATATGTTCCTGGATGTAGATAAGATTAACCAGTTAAATCTGATAATGCAGTAATTGACAATCACTGTTCTTTTTCTCCTTTGGCAAAATGTATGTTTTAAATAGCTTCTCAGTTTGATTGTGGATCAGTATTCACTTCAGGGAGGATATTAAAAGACAGCTGGTCATTTAGTTCAAAGTCTTATTTAAGTTGATGTGTGCAAAGAAAGCCCAACAACTGCAGCCAACCCCAAATAATTGAACAAAGGGCTTCTTTAAATACGTATGGTCACATTTGATAAAGCTCTGAGCTTTCTGCAGCTGCTATCATGTGTGCATTTATATAGCAGCTATATTCAGTTCTTATACTAAAACTCAACACCTGTTGAAAAGAAAACTTTTTTGGAGGCTCCACAGGGGAAAAAAACGGTTCAGTAGCTAGCAAAAAGACAGAACATTATTTTTATTACAACTACATTTGGACCTTTAGGAGAAATACTACTGAATCTGATTTAAAAACTACTGTGTAAAAGCCGATTTTAAAATAATTTTAATGATCCTAGGAAAACTAGTACATTAATTTCTTAGTACACCGTGTCCTTCACTTTCTAATTTACTCTATAAAAAGTGCAGATTTGAAGAGTAATTTATGAAGCAGCTGAACAATATCTTAAAATTGTAGTTATTTATAAACATATTAAAGTTCTTATGTAATCTTATGATGATTTTTGCAGGTTTCTTCCTATGATAGCTGTTATTGAACTGATTTATTTTTGAAAATCATGAGGTCTTGGAAACCAATTTCTCACAAGGCCTTCCAAAGTGACCCCTTCACAGAATGCTTCTGTAATTGATAGTTAAAATTATACCCTTTTTATAGCCTAAAAATAGCCTTTTTATTTTTAGTTTGTGTGTGATGTATTGTCTTATTGGGCACTACAGTTTCTTGAATTAGAATTCAAAATCAAAATAAGCTACAACTGCATAATTTATGGACTTGTTTTACAGTGCCCTCCAGAATTATTTGCAACCTTGCTAAAGATGAGCAAAAAAGGCTATGAAAAAATGTCTTTTTTGTTTATCAGCTTGATCTTACACTGAAAATAGGAGAGAAATCTAACCTTTCAGTGAGGTAAAATTATTCAAAGGGAAAAAAAATCCTTATAAAAAATAAACATTTTTCTCAAAAACACAGGTGTCACAATCATTGGCACCCCTAGAAATTCCTATGAACAGAATCGAATTCATATTTTACCTTTTTTAAGCACACCCGAGTCTTTAGGAACTCTTAAGTGGTCATCCTTGACTTCGTGTTTCACTGGGGCATAAATATGAGGTATCATGCAGGCCAAACACTCTTAGTCATCCATCAACATGGGGAAGACCAGAGAATACAAAAATGAAATGAGACAAAAGGTTGTTGACCTTCATAAATCAGGCAATGGCTATAAAAATAGCTTCACACCTAAAAATACCCATCTGCACTATTAGGACAATAAATAAGAAGTTTTAAACAACTGGAGCTGTGATGAACCTGCCTGGAAGAGGACGCAAGTGTATTTTGCCCACGCACAGTGAGGAAGATGGTTCGAGAGGCAAAACTTTCTCCAAGGATAACATTTGGACAATTGCAGGAGTTGGTTGCATCCTGGGCTCACCAAGTCTTCAAAACTACAATTAGACACCACCTCCATGCCAACGAACTATTTGGGAAGCTTGCCAGAAGAAAGCCTCTGCTGTCATCAAACCACAAACATGAGCACCTGGAGTTCGCTAAACATCACTGGAACTTTGATTGGAGCCAGGTTCTGTGGTCAGATGAGACAAAAATAGATATTTTTGGCAACAAACACCAGAGGTGGGTTTGGCATAAAAAGAGTCAAGGTCATGCAGAAAAGAACCTAATACCCAATGTTTAGTATGGTGGTGGATCTGTGATGTTGTGGGGCTGTTTTTCTTCCAAAGGCCCTGGGAATCTTCTTAGGATACATGGCATCATGAACTCATACCAAGCGATTTTATATCAAAATCTGGCTGCCTCTGCCTGAAGGCTAAGACTGGGTCGTGGTTGGATCTTCCAGCAGGACAATGATCCAAAGCTTACCTCCAAATCCACAAAGAAATAGTTCACTGACCACAGAATCAAGGTTTTGCAGTGGCCATCCCAGTCTCCTGACCTAAACCCCATTGAAAACCTGTGGGGTGAGCTGAAGAGGAGAGTCCACAAGCAAGGACCAAGGACTCTGCAGGATCTGGAGAGATTTTGTATGGAGGAATGGTCTCAGATCTCTATATATGTGTTCTCTCACCTCATCAAGCATTATAAGAGAAGACTCAGTGCTGTTATCTTAGCAAAGGGAGGGTGCACAATGTACTAAATGCAGGGGTGCCAATAATTATGACACGTGTTTTTGAGAAAAAAAAAATTTAAAAGGATTTTTTTTCCTTTGAATAATTTTACCTCACTGAAAGGTTAGATTTCTCTCATATTTTTGGTGTAAAATCAAGCTGATAAACAACAAAGACATTTTTTCATAGTTTTTTTTGCTCATCTTTACCAAGGGTGCCAATAATTCTGGAGGGCACTGTATATACACAACCATGTATAGGTCTTATTATTGTGGTTTGGATTGTTACCAAAACTAAACTGCATTTCACTAAATTTGATTTCTTTTATATGAGATGCCTAAAACTCCAGTACTTAGATTTGAAACATTTTGAGAGGTTTTTTTACATTACTAAGTCCATTTTCTACTATGTAGTATTAAGTGTGCAACTGTAAGTACTTGCAAAAATTCTAATCAAGGACTTAGTTAAATGAAGGCTTCAGTTAGGTAATTAAACTTGGCTGGAATGAATGTCAACAGGTGTTTAGTTCTGCAGGATAAGAATTGGGACCCCTATCCTGTTGAACTACCCTTATTTTCATAATGCATTTAATGCATTGGTTTTGTTTGCCACCTACCATCCCTTGATTTTTAGTAAATTGTAAATCAATTTATGGTTGAATTAACTGGCCTCAAAATCCAGTGCTGTTAATTGAGATTCCATATGTAAAAATGAAATACTCCCATGTGCACTCAATCTATGGATCTATCCAAATATTCTTTTCAAAGACTGTTTTGCAATCCAACCCATCATTAACATATACTGTATATAATGTAATGAATGCTAAAGTGAGTTTTGAACACATTATGATATCTTTTGTCTGCTTATTTTGGAGGTAACTTGTGTGGGTTATTAGAATAAAAAAAAGAATGATAAACCCTAGAGACATTTTCTGTAGTGACATGCAAAGGTGTCTTACAGTAAATTAGGTGGCTCTGATCAGAGTTCTGTAGATTAAACCAGTATATCCAGACAGCAATACAAGATAATTTTCTCTCGCCATTACAGAGTATAATTTACCACCCTGAATGGGGAGCTGTGTTTCAAAGAAACAAGACAGTGTTTATTCGGTTTTAATTATTTGATTTTTTTTTGTTCTAGAGAACTAAACCAGAGAACTAGTTTGTAGATCTGCAGTTTATCTAATTAATCTTTTTCTCTGATTCAAGTCTCTGAATAATTCTCTGCTAAAGTGACTACATTGGAAAACTGAGTTAAGGGGAGTACTGAATGAGGGTTTCATACCTACTAGATATGATCATTTGTTTTTATTAACATTGAACTCATTTGTATAGTGTGTATGAACTGTGTCTATGTATTGTGACTGAAGAATAGATTTTTTTTAAGCCAGCAGTTTTCTAATTGTAGTCAGCACGAATGCAAACAATGATCTCACAATCTGACTATTCAGTTAAACATAAACCAGAACTGATTACCTGTAGAAAATAGCATTAAGCATGCCCAAATACAACAGTAGTTCACATTGTTGTGAGCATGACTACAGGTAATTTCATAGTATTTGATTTTGGAAATAAATCAAAATCAACAAAAACCCTAAAACCATTTTTTTATTAGTTGGAAAAAACATTTATTTATTAAAGTAACTTATATTTTTAGCTAGTACATTGTTTAATTGGGATGTTATAATCTCCCAGATACTGGTACTGGTAATAATAGTGTCTAGGAACTAGTAAAGGTTTATTCCGTGCTGAAAAGAAAAGAAATACAATGTTTCGGCTGTGGAGCCTTCTTCGGGTGTCAGGGCTCCAGACTAAAAAAATTAGTTGGGAGCCACTGGCTCCTAAAATGAAACATTTAGGAGCCAAATGACTTTTTTTAGTTGCCAAATTACAGAAACAAAATAGTTTATATTAACATAAAAAAGACTTACTGTGTCCTCTGTTCTGTGCCTTTAGGTCTGTCCTCTTTCATTGCCTGATTCTTGCCCTCCTCCATTGTGCCTGACCTCTGATGGCTGATTGGTCTTTTGTTCAAACTTTAAAACTATGTACTCTTTAAGTTAGAACATTAAAACTATATACAGTTTCAAATGGAGTGTCTACTCATCAGATTATGAGCCAGTGTCACTGACCATCAAAATATTAGTGTCACTTGGCCATCCTGTATACTGAGGCCTCCTCTTCCTCTTATGTGAGCTTCGCCAGCGTCTCACACAGGGCTCGGGATCAAACTGTGAAGGGCCTTCTGAGCTGATCCTGATGAAATCATCCCACGTTGAGATATTAAGTGAATTGCACACTTTTAATTTGATTCTGTTTTGTGCAGAAAAGCCTCGTTCACACTGTGCAGTTGATATGGGTAGCACAAGCATGATCTGAACAAAATGCAAAACATTCCTGAAATCTGTACAGTAAGGCTCTTTTGTCAAGATGATCTCCAACAAACTACTGTAGGACATCTGCAAACTGGCCTTTGATGAGCAATTTGAGCAATCTGCACTCTGGATTACCTCCAAATCACACCCATTCTTCAGCAAAATGGTTTTATACCATTTTACTAGAGTGCAAAGGAACAAGAAATAGGTTTATTCCATGCTGAAAAAAGAAGAAAGAAAACACAATGTTTTGGCCGTGGAGCCTTCTTCAGGTGTGAGAAAGACAAGGCAGTAAGCAAAGGTAAAGTACCGGGAGAACAAAGGCTGGGAGAGAGGATGAGTGAGAGTCGGGAGCAGGGGACAGAAAGAGAGGCCAATCAAGAGGTGTGAAGTCAGAATAGGTGTAGAGAGGTGTGAAATGAAACTTTCATTGAATGGAGAAAATTTAGAAGAAAAGTAGTCTGTCATTAAGAGAAGGGGGAAGGTGTGATCCTAGCTGCAGGATAATTTTGGTTTCTGTAGTCTTTCTGATGTATGAGTTTGGAAAACCATCTTTGAGAACACAGACGGAGAGATTAGAGTGGTCATGGCCGTCAGAGGTGAAATGAGAAAACAATGGGCTTGGAGGGATCTTTAATCTTCACAGCCCTGACGTTCTCTGAAGCGGTCTCCGAGTCTCCTTCCTGTTTTTCCAATGTAGATGGCTGGGCATTTACTGCAAGAGATACAGTAAATAAGGTTGCTGGAGGTACAAGATGCCATCTGGGTGATCCGGAATTGTCCTGAGGCAGCTACCCACCTGAACATTTCACTAGAGTGTCAATCTCATCCTCTCCATAGGTGATGAGGTTATCAGGCAATGAATCATGACAGAAGACAGAGATACACAGAATGATCTCTGCCCCTCTTGAGCTACCTTGCTACCTCATAATTCCAAATCTAGTTCTGTGACTGTAACTTCCACTGTTTTTTCAATCTGTTGGTTAAGGTCATCTCTGAAGCTTGTATGACTCTAAAAGCCCTTGAGCTGTAGCTACCAATCACTGTTTTGCCATGCCTTCGTCATGACTATTTAAGTCATATAGCCTAGGTAGTGACTGTATTAAGAGTTCAATTGGTGCTTGAAAACATTTTTTTCTAGTGGTAGGTACATTATAAATGCTTGCATTATTGGTTTGAAATATGTTAAATTAATTTCCGCTATATTCGTAAAAGTGGATTTTCTTGTGTATTTTGAAATATTGAATGTTTCATCACAGTAATGAGACTAAATAATCTCAAAATTAATGTACTACTAGAAAATTCTGGGTTTTGCCTGTTTTAATGTAATCATCAGTAAGGTAATCTAATTTTAAAGAAAGCTTTTATAGAAATATCCTATGAGGTAGTTCAGAAAAAAATAAAGTTAATAAAAATATTGATATCAGTAAATCACTTAAGCAGTGGATTTTTATTGCAGTACTGCATTTAATTACATTTAAAATCTAGTTCATAAGGTCCTTTTATTGTGGCCATGAGACACACCTTTACCAACTGTCACACTAAAATGTATGTAAGAACCACAATACGTAATGATCTAAAACAAATGAAATGCTTACTGGATGCCAGAAAAGGAAAACCATCTCGTTATTTGTTTGACTGTAAAAAATCTATAGAAGAAGAAACAGAGAAAAAAATGCATTCAAATATTAGTTTGGAAACTTGAGATCAAGTATAAAAGTCTCTAAATTTGTAGTTATGGCTAGATTTTTGACACTTTGATTGGACTGGATTCTGAATTATAATTAACAGCTTGACAGGTTTTCTAAATATTATTTTAATGGATAGTGCAAATTCATACTTTGACCCTATTTGATACACTTAATCATGTAATAAAATATTTACTTTTTAAGGCACTTGGGAGGGAATTTTTAAACCATAATGTCAGTGTTAATTACAATATCAATAAATTACATTTTTCTCTGTTGAAATGGTAGAAAGCTGTATGATTCTGACAAGATTTAAAACAGAACTGATCTGTTAAATACCAAATGTGTAATACAATTTGTTACAATGTGTTATACAAGTACAACTTTTTTGCTATAAAATAATGATATTTTGCAGACGATTTACATTATGTATTGCAGCAGCAAGCCAGAAAAAGAAAATAGATTTTATAAATAGTTGTAAGTATAATTGTTTGTCTTTTGTGGGTGAGAAGTTCAGCAAGCTTACACCTATGTACAGTATGCTATTGGCCCAAGTATTTGGGTCAGGGCTGAAAATATAGTACAGGTATCAGACTACAGGAATCCCACTGGCCTGATTCCACAGTGCCCTCTTGTGGTACAGCAGGGAGCTGGTCTCTCCATTAATTTAAATATACCATGATCATTTTTCCATACATTTGTGAGAAATAAAAATTAAACTCTTTGGAATCATCTGTGTTCCTGGATGAATTCCTCCTAAAAATAGATACACAAAATTTGATTAAACATATAAGACACAAACAAATGTACTTTTTCTTGTCAATATTAAACACATTGTTTTTCACTGTCTGTGCTGGACAAAGTAAGTTATCCTCTAGGATAATGACCTCTATTAAAGGTAGCTGGAGTCAGAAGTTTGAATCCATGACATGACATTCAGCTGTGAGTTTGAGGTCTCTGCCCTATAAAAAAACCCAACAACTTTGGTTACCAAATGAGTCTGCACAGATTTGTAGCAGTGAAATACGCCCAGATCAAAAAGGTTTAAGAGTACCACAGAAGAAGAGTTGTCAGCAGCTTGGTAACGTCAAGATTTCCATGGTTACAAGGAATTTGACAGGGTGTATGGTTAAGATCATGTTCAGAACAATTAGCAAGAATTCCAATGGTCAAGGTGCTTGCCCTCCCTTACAGCCTTGAGATAAGTTTAGGTTTCAGTGATAAGTAAAATTCCACAGGATTAACAAGGAGTTTCATCAAGAGGATCATTATTCTTGGGGACTTTAATATACATATTGACTCAAGGTCTTCCAGTTTGGCTAAGGATTTTCTAGCTCTGTTGGGATGCTTTGATCTAACTCAGTTTGTTCTTAGCCCAACACAACAAAGGACACACCCTAGACTTAATCATTTCAAATGACTTTTGTTTCCCACATCTCTTCCCTTGAACCGAGCCTCCCTGACCACTTAGCTGTTCTTTTCAATCTGGAATTACCTGTTTCTAACACTTCCCCCTCACGCTCTAAATTTCCGCAACTGGATATCAGTTGATCAGCCTAGGTTCACAAATTCCATTCTGTCCTCCTTATCTTGTTTCTCTTCCCCTGACCCTCTAGAACACTTTGGTCCTCAAAGTGTGGGAGTGTGCGCCAGGTGGTCCGCTGGCTGATCTAATCAATCTGTCTTAAAGCAAGTCTAAGCTAAGTCAGAGGAATGAATATTGTAGCATCCGCTACGAAGGGGCTCCCCCTAGGAGCACTGTTAACAACTGCAAGCTGTATATAGTGGGAGAAGGGACTTGTGTTTTGGTTCTAGGTATTGGGGTTTCACCAGCCGTTAAGGGGACTGTGTGTGTCAGTAATGGGGCGAGCACCAGCTTAGTCGTAGGCTTGGCTGGCTTGAGGGTCTGCCGAAAGGGCAAAGTTTCCATTCATTCTCTTTGGCTGTACCCTTCTGTTGCCTTTGTGTTTTAATGAAGCTTGAGTTATTCAGTTCAATTCAATTTAACTTTATTTGTCATTACACTTACACAGGTGCATAGAATAGTGAAAAGTGTTTCTCATTAGTCACCCAGGTGCAGTATATAAATAGAACAGAAGATAAGACAATAGACAGTAACACAATAACAATAACAGTGTAATAACATAACGTAATCAAAACTGTGCAAATACGCAAACAGAGAAAAGTACAACAGGACAAAAACAGTGCAAAGTAATTCGGGGAACAGTGCAAAAATAGTACGGTGATTAATAAATATTACAACTAATACAGTTTTAAGTACAATTTCGGCTTACATTCAGTTGTCATGTATGTAGTGGTGTTGGAGTACAGTGATTGTAGTTAGGAAAGATCATAGTGTCATAGTATGATCATAGTAAGTTCATAGTTTGGGCGGAGCGGTGGCTCTGTGGCTAAGGATCTGCGCCTGTGGCTAGAAGGTTGCCGGTTCAAATGCCGCAGCCGGCAGAGGAATCCCACTCTGTTGGGCCCCTGAGCAAGGCCCTTAACCCCAACTGCTCCAGGGGCGCCGCACAATAGCAGACCCTGCGCTCTGACCTCAAGCTTCTCTCCCTGTCTGTGTGTCTCATGGAGAGCAAGCTGGGGTATGCAAAAAGATAATTCCTAATGCAAGAAATTGTAAAGGGTTAATAAAGTGATGTTATAAGTATGATGGGAGGGAGTGGGGCCGTCACCAGCTTGACGGCTCTGGGGAAGGAGCTATTTTGGAGTCTAGTTGTGTGTGACTGGAGTGACCGGAACCTTCTGCCAGATGGTAGGGGGACAAACAAGTAAACATGTAAGGTCCTTAGAGATGTGAACACCTTGGAATTTGAAGTTATTCACCATATCCACCGCAGACCCTTCAATGTAGATGGGGGAGTGGACTTTTCCTTGTCTCCTGAAGTCAACAATCAGCTCTTTGGTTTTGCTGATGTTGAGACATAGGTTGTTGGTTCGGCACCAGTCTGCAAGTTGTTTTATCTCCTCCCTGTAGGCAGTCTCATCGTTGTCAGTGGTCAGGCCCACGATTGTGGTATCGTCGGCATACTTGATGATGGTGTTTGGCAGTACAGTCGTGGGTGAACAGGGAGTAAAGCAGTGGGATGAGCACACAGCCTTTAGGGGCACCGGTTTTGAGGTGTTGGAGGTGAGGTTGCCAATCCTGATAGTCTGGGGCCTGCTGGTGAGGAAGTCTAGGATCCAGCTACAGAGGGTTGTATCTAAACCTAGAGCCCTGAGTTTGGTAGGAAGTTTTATGGGTATGATGGTGTTAAATGCTGAGCTAAAGTCAATGAATAGCATTCTTGTATAGGTGTTCCTTTTATCCAGGTGGGTTAGTGTGGTGTGTAAAGCTATAGAGATTGCATCCTCCGTGGAGCGGTTTGTGCGATAGGCAAACTGGAGAGGATCAAGTGTTTTTGGAATGCTGGCTTTTAATGTATGGCGAACCACCTCACCTCTTCATTCTCCCCATCAGCGCCTATCGCTTCAGTGTTTTAGTTTTATGCACCATGAATGAAATGATGTCACACATTGAAAACGAGACAGTCAGTTTGGCAGCGACGTCCTTGCCGCCCTGCAGCAGTCTATTGACATTAGTGATGCATGGGTCGGCTTTTTTTTTGACCCGCCCAACCCAATTTAAAATGATAAAAGAACTGACCCGAAGCCGGTCCGAACCCGCTCCATTAGAAATTACACCGAACAAGATTCAAACATTCATTTGATCAACATTTACTGAAACAGCATATCCAGATTCCTTGTTTTAAACAGACTAAAGTAGGCTAGTCTTGTGACTGTCATTTTTGTAAATTGCTTCACAATCGATGCAGATAACGAAACTTGTGCTTTTTTCTTCTGTTTTGCTGACTAGCTCGCCAAACTTCTCCCACGTGGCTTTTGTCCCTCTCTCTTCTTTATTTTTATCTCATTGTTCTGGAGTTCTTTCCTCATCTGCTCTAACGAGGTTGCCATTATGTTTTTTTCTTTGTAATACTATTACTAATACACTGTTTTCTGTTTGATTGAGTTTTCTCCTTCTTTGCCTTGTGATACAACCAATTGGGGCTTAAATATGGTAAAATGTCAGTTTTAAAACTTGAAATCACTTTAATCTAAGATACAAATGATCGGTTTTCTGCAATATTTTGGTTTTGGTCATATATCAACCCCCACCTGCCCAACCCGATCTAAAATCTTTTTTTTAACTTGAGTCAACCCGCACATCACTAGTTGTCATGATTGGGTGGTTACGCTGTTTACTTTTTGATATGTGAGTGTGGTTCGACCGTTGCACTTATTATTGTTCGTACCGTTTTGTTCTCACTTTTGAATATCTTACTTTGAGTTTGAAAGTTCAAGGTGTAATTTAAAGAAACAGTCAAAGCAGAAGGGTTATTGTGGATCACTGGTTCAAATCTGGGACTCTGAAATGCAAATATAGCAATGATAGTGACAGCGCAAATGCGAGTAAGATGCAGAACAGAAGTAAAAATGCGAGTGAGGTAATTTGTGAACCGTACCAGCAGTGCTGTAATTCTAATCCCAACAGTTTGAAAGCTGTTGGAATAAAGCTTAATAAGCAGAAGGTGTGCTTAATGTGATGTCTTTGTCTGCTTCTGGACAGGAGACTAAAGTTGTCTAGCTTAGATCTAGATATCACTTCTCTGATTGCTCAACAAAAGCAGCTCCATTCTTTACATTATGTTTTTAAGTAATAAAAACATTTGTAAAATATGCAGCTCTGTTTGTAGTACTTTTAATAAAATGTAATTCAATATTAGCTGTTTTTAGAACATTCATAGGTGATGATTTATACAAGGGAAGAAGCGGACATAGGCATAGGTGGTCCACCGCATCTGTGACTTGGTGTAAGTGGTCCGTGGACCATAGAACTTTGAGAGCCACTGCTCTACAGGACAAAATACATTTGCTTAATAGTGCTCTTTTATCTACTCTCAACTTTGCTCCTCTAAAAACTCGAACCATGTCTTTTTCTCGCTCTCCCCCCTGGGCACTGACCAACTGCGATCAATGAAGACAGTCTCCAGGAAACTTGAGTGTAGTTGGCATCTTTCTGGCCTAAACATATATTATCAGGCTTGGAAAGATTACTTGTCTGAATATAAAGATATGATAGGGTCTGCTAGATCCACCTACTTCTCACATCATTAAAAATAACCATAACAACCCCAGACATCTTTTCTCCACCATCAACAGAGTGCTTAAGCCAAACTGCCCCACCACAATACCTGCTCATCGCAAATTTGGAACACATTCTTAGGTTTCTTTTGCTCTAAGATCTACAACATCCACCATTACATTCTTTCCACTATGCATATCATTCCCTTCTCTTCAACTTCTCTTTTCTTAACTCTGCATCCATCAGTAAACTGGCTTCACATATGAAATCCACCACCTGTATATTAGATCCCATCCCTGTCGCTTTATTTTAGTCCTGTTTCACTTCTCTCTGCCCCATTGTCCTCAATATAATAAATGTATCCTTGAGCACTGGTGTTGTACCAGTGGTCCTCAAAACTGCCTCCATTACTCCCATGCCAAAAAAGCCTAACATGGCTCTGAACAATCTAAACAATTTTCACCCCATCTCCAACTTACCCTTTCTTGCAAAAAATCTAGAATGTGCTGTTACAATTCAGTTGAATAAACACTTCATTGCAAATAACCTTTTTGAACCCCTTTAATCTGGCTTCTGGCAACTTCACAGCACAATAACTGCCCTGGTCAAAGTCACCAACGATCTTCTAATAGCTTCTGATTCTGATTCTCTTTCTATCCTCATTCTTCTTGATCTCAGTGCTGCTTTCAACACTGTTAACCGTGATATCTTACTTTCTCATCTTGAGACTCTGCTTGGAGTTTCTGACACTGCTCTTAAATGGTTCAAGTCTTACCTCACTGATCGCTGTCACTTTGTCTCTCTTGGTGGATTTAGGTCTGAAATTGGACTTGTTAAGTCTGGTGTTCCTCAGGGCTCAATACTCCTTACTTTCAGCATTTACATGTTTCCACTTAGTCAGGTATTAAGATCGCATGGCTTCAACTATAATTTCTATGCTGACGATACTCAAATCTACATCCATACCAAACCTGACACTGGGATGTGACTGTCTCTACCCTATCCAGTTGCATCTCTGACAAAAAAACATGGATGATTCAAACTTTCCTTTATCTAAACTGTAACAAAACTGAAGTCATGCTTATTAGCATCCCCCTTCAATTTAGTAAAGCCAATGCTGTAACCCTATCTGTGGATGGTACCTTACTTGAGCTTCAGTTTAAATTTAAAAACTTGGGGGTGATATTTGATTTAGGCTTTGACATTCGACCCACATGCGCAGCATATTGTCAAAACATCTTTCTTTCACCTCAGAAATATCGATAGACTACGTCCTGTGTTATCACTAATTGTGTCTGAAAAGCTGATCAACACATTTGTCTTCTCCCAAATCGACTACTGTAACTGTACTCACTGGGGTTTCTAAATCCACATTGAATAAACACCAGTATGTCTACAATTCAGCAGCCAGAATCCTGAGCAGGTCTAGTACAAGTGATCACATTACTCCTATCCTGGAGTCCTTGCACTGGCTTCCTGTCAAGTTTCGTGTCAAAAATCCTCATGGTCATCTATAAGGCTCTGCATGGCTTGGCACCTCAGTACCTGTCTGAGCTATTATCACCCTACTTCCCACGTCGCAGCCTTCACTCTTCTAATTCTGGTCTCCTATCTGTCCTCCAAGCCTGTCTACACTAAATGGGTGACAGAGCCTTCTCCTGTTATGCCCCAAAGCTCTGGAACTATCCCCAAGGATATCAGAGAGTCACCTTCTCTAAACTCCTTCAAATCCAGACTCAAACCCTTCTTTAGAAGAGCCTTTACTTAACTGATTCTGTTCTTTACCCCTCTGCTCCTACTGAATTTAGTAACACCTTCTACTGTCTCTTCTATCTGTATATTAATTATGTGTATCTTGTTTTCTTTTTGCTGTTGTTGTATAATATTGTTGCTGTATTATATAAAGGTGTTATATAAAATAAAGTTTATTAATTATTATTATAAAATTTCACATTGAATATACACTTTGCAGGTTTTGTTAATATTGATCCTCTGTCATACTGTATTTAGTATTGTTCAGTTTGATCATTACAGTTTTGAATAAAGTCTTTAAGAAAACATACATTACTATCAATGTAATCTTTTCGGCAGGGGGTAAATTCTATTGCAAGACATTGTAACTGCTTATGTCAATAGATTCACATTAGAAACTGCTATCATTTTAAACTGTTACTGACCAAAATGGTGAACCTAAGACTGAATTGTCCTCACATGGTGTAGTGAACTTCTTAAAACAATAAGGCACTTCTGATAAAGGAGAAGAGGCAAGAAAGTAAATATGACTTTTTTAACACTGGCATATCAAATATTGTTGATATTTGTTTTGTTGTTTTACAGGCTGAAATGGTGAATGCTGCTTTCCAAGTGCAAAGAAGCTTTCTGAAACTGGCCAGTTTACACCAGCAGCCACCTGAGGTTGGTTGTACCTTTTCTTTTATTAATATATTACTAAAAATAAGATGAATATGTTCAGGAAGAAGCTAATCAATTTCAGAATCTTAGTGTTACAACATTTAGTAGTTTGTTGCACAACCCCACTGTTGTTTGTGTCAAATGATGTCTCACAATTTCAGTCTTCAATTATTCTCTTCTCGATGATCACATTTGCAAAATGGTCATTGTTTCAATCACACGAAGTACTATTTAATAAAATTTGAAGGAGTTATTGAAAAGGTAAAAAATTCAGTACAATTCATTGTTCAGTACAATGTGTTATTTGTGTTGGTATTTTGTGCTCTTTTAGTTTCTCCATGTTGTTTGTATTAACCTCAACATCCATGTTACAGAGTCTGCGCTGATAAGTTCTTTATTGACTGGGTGGAGCTTTAAGTTTAAAAGAATATTCTGGTGTGAGAATTGGAGCTGGTGATGGAATTGTAGTCAGCAAAGTGTGAATGGGCTACAATGTCAGTATTTGGTTTCAAGGAGTGTTGTGCTAAAAACAACTAAGCTACAGTCTAACCTTTAGATTTGGAGGAAGATGACAACTTTATTGTTCACCATTGTTAATTTTAAGTTTTTATTTCTATACCAAATTTG
Source organism: Atractosteus spatula (assembly GCF_055471065.1). NCBI lineage: Eukaryota > Metazoa > Chordata > Actinopteri > Semionotiformes > Lepisosteidae > Atractosteus > Atractosteus spatula. The sequence continues at coordinate 15,744,388 of NC_142717.1, read as the reverse complement.
TAAACATTCAGACAAAAGAATGAAATATTTAAAAATACTGTAAATGAACTAATATATAGATGCCAGCCACACTTTTCACCAAGCTTAAGATCACTAAGCTTGTGTCAACTGTCAAGTTTTACATTGATAATTATACTATGGAAATAAATAACAGACGGGTGCTGTTAGTCTTCTTTATATAGTCCATAATTAGACTCCAGACCCTCAGAAAATGTTCTGGTGACTTGGAATCCAAAAACATATCCTGATATGATCAGTTTCACACTATCATTCCTAAAAGCAAGAAGAGTGGGAAGATTTACAGTCATTAGGAATCATTTTCTTGGCTGCTATTTCAAACATTAATGCCAACTCTTTTGTAAATGTGAATATTGAAACAGCTTCTGAATAACCGAAAAGAGTAAATTTATTGTTGACCATTTATACTCCCCTGCAGTTTACTGCCCTTCATCTCATGGCAATATCAAGTTGTTTTTTTTTTGTTGTAAATATTCAGCTTATTTGTTTTGTATTTTAGTATTACGTACACTTTAAAGACTATAATTAATATTAATACGCACAATTCACAATGTTGTTTTTTTGTACTGGAATATGGGATATTGAAACGTGAAATTGACATTTTTAACCTTTTCCAGATTGATAAAAAAAGATGAACCAATAGAAAATGTTAATATAATGGAAAGTAATTAAAACATAAATGAGAATTTATAGCATTAGTTGAGTTAAAATTCTGCATCTTTTGTTTTCAACTTTTGGTGGTGAATTCAAAATTGGATTGTCAACGTAGTGTTAAACATCGAGCAAAGAAAGTAGTTATTGTATTAAGAATTGCAGGTTAACACATAGGTTTAACTGATGTGTGCAGGAGTTTGCATTCAACAGAAATTATTCAACAGTTCATAATAAATATACAGGTGCAGCCACTCAAAATGCATGGTAAAACCCCATACCACGTGAAAATATCTACAGTTTAGAGCAGTATGTGATTGGCTGGCCAAAATGACAGAGAGGCGGCACTTGTGGTGCTTTGGTTGTTAGTGAAACATTTGTTTCATTTAATGTCTTTACTGTGCATGTTTAAATCCGCTTAATATTGAATATTAATATGGAATTTTACAACTAGAGGGAAATTTTAGTAGCTGAGCTGAAAAAGAAGTGAAGCATAATGTGTCTGAAGGTCATAAACGATATTAATTTAGGAATATACTGTAATCATATTATGTAAACTGTATATGGCTGGTATTGGTAGTTTAAATAAAAAATACAAACCAGTATTCCACTTTCTTCAAAAACATTTTAAGCCTTCATTTAAAGTCCTTCATTTGGTTACATACTGTGGTTATGTTGGAAACGTTTTTACATGCTCCTTCTGACTATATTAAATTTATATACTTCATAAAAAGTTATAATGTTTTAACATTTTCTATGACTACTTGTGTTTATTATCGCAGTAAAAAATGCATACTTCTTAGAATTTGATTAATAGGGAATATAATATGGAACTTATTACCAACAACGTTGGTGTGATTTGGTTTTGGCATATGACTTGCATGCTGGAGGTCAGGGGTTCGAACCCACCTGTCGCCATGAGTTTTCTTTTAACAAATAAACATTTCTTTGAGAAACTAAAATAGTAAATATTATCAACACTATATTGAATTTGTTGGTATTTCTAAATATCACAACACATTCAAAGTTAGGTGATTTATTAATAACAACTAATACTTTCAAACTGCTTGTATTTTAAAATTGTATTTTGTTCGGGGGGATTTGTGAATGTTTTCACAATCTTCAATTTATTTAACGTCTATTTTTGAGACGGGGTGTTCCAGACCTCTGTTTAATTTGAATGAATTAAACTTGTGTTATCGCAATAAAAAACCTCATACTTTTTAGAATCAGCTAAATAGGGAATATAATATGGAATCACTTATCTAAAGAAATTAATAACGATATTAATTTAAGGATCTAAATATATGTATTTCTTTAGCTGGTCGTTACTGTAATCCACTTTTTTTGTAAACACGTTTTATTTTTAATTTGACTCATTCAGACATGATTACTTTAGAAACATTTTTAAGCTGTTCGTCACAGCTGTTTCTGAGCAGCCAGTTGGTACAGTAGGTTGGCGGATAGGGGTTCTATCTAGGCGATCCGAGTTTAATACCTGGTTCGGGCACAAGTTTTTCTTCTAACAAAGACTTTTTTAAAAAATAAAAAAATAAATATTATGTACACTATATTAACATTTTTTTGTGTTTTTTATATATTATAACATATTCAATTTTAATTGATATTAATAATGAAATAAAAACATGTATGACAGAGATCCTGCATCCTACAGATTTAAAGATCGCGATTTGTGAAAAAATTCACAGCTTTTATTTAAACAATATCTAGTACCTGGTTGCATTTTTAGAAACCTTAGTTTGAATAAAGCAGATCCCAGGTGCAAGTGACTTCATAACGCGAGAAGGCATTATACTATATTTTTTATGCTTCAGTTGAAGCCTTCTGAAGTCTCTCAAAAACATAAAAATGTAACATATATTGTGTGGCACAATGGGCAACCGATTCTTTTAATTTGAAAGAAAATCAAAAATAGGAAACAATAATGTGTGTCCCTCAAATAGACATTTAATGGTTTTAAAACCCATAAAAACGGGTTTAGTTAAAAACACGAAATCCATGAAAAGCGGGTGATTTTTTTTCCTTGTGATCAGCTTAGAATCTTTGTGTAAGATTTAAGTTTGTTTTAACTTTTTAATTAAACATTTTAAACATTTTAATTTTGTAAACACAACACGCATTTCCTACAGATACAGTACAATCACATTCTCCTGTCTTCCCCTGGTGTGAAGAAAATGAGCAGGTGGCTGAGAAAATAACGCACCACCCACTGAGCTCAGAGAAGAGGTGGTGCCGTAAGGAGATAGTTCTGCAGCTTGCAGTGTTTATGGCACTGAGCGTGTCTGCCTTAATAATGAAATTTAAATAATTTATTTTAACTTGAAATGCTTTATTTATCATTAAACATAGCTTTCTCACCAGTTAGTTTGATATTTTAAACCATCATTAAACAAAGCAGGTTATTATTGTACTTTCTAATGACATTACACAAGATTATACATTTTAATCGTTTTTATACATTTTAATTTTTTAAAAATCAATTTTAGTAAAGTTTCATCTACACAAATATCACAGACTATTTTCAATTGTATTTCTGACTGTTATGTCACAGTTCAATATTTTATATACATCTAAATAAAGTCAGGTGTCAGGTGCATAAACTATTAGTAATCGATAATTAGTATTAAAATGTACACTGTAATAAATTGTTGCGCTTTTACATCTTGTAAAAACATTAATTTCCAAGACTGTGTTCAAACATACGTTAAATCTGACTATCAAAAAACCATGGTTCGCTTTTTTTCTGTCTCACCCTACTGTCTCTCACCCGCTGCGATTCGGACACAGAAAGGTTAAAAATGGGAACAGGTCAGGCAGGCAGAGGGAAGGGGAAGGGGGGAGGCATCTTCCCACCACTAGGACTAAAATGCCAAAGAGAAATGGCTTGAGCGATATACAGAGCCGAAAACGTTTGGTGCTGTCTTCTCCGCTTTAAAGGTACTCTCCTTGTGGAAGAATTTTCACCTCGAACGTTTGCCCACCAGCTAACACACAGAAGCAAACTGAATACAAAATGTACTTGCAAGAATAGCGATTACAAACATTAAAAAATATATACGGTTATACTGTACAGTGTTTTAAAACTAACACTATGGGCAGTACATTGTGAGTAACGCTGCCAACTAAACCTCTTTTCCACAATTTTATGGGGGCAAGCTCACTTAGCTGATTCACAGCTGGATACAATTTTATCTGGCAAAAATTCTGATATTTGTCAACATATTTACTTAAACTATCCATCTCGGTAATCTCACTGTGTTAGTCTCACTGTACGCCCCAGTGCTCACCCAATGTTCACACTCCCCGTTAAATAAAAAAACTGTTTTTTTATAAGCTAAAGTGCCCGCGGTCATTTTTTTCACTGACAAAGTTGATTAAAACTCATTCAAGAGGGTGTGGTGTGTTAACAAATACTCTGCTTAACAGAGCTGCTAAAAGCAAGGTGACTTTCTGCTCTATTAAATAAAGTTACAGTACAGACAGATTTTAAATTCTTAAAGCAAAATTAGCTGTTTGTCAAAATCAGCTACTTTGCAAGCAGTACAGGACTTCTCAAAAGGTACCTTTTGTCTCTCATGCAAACTTAACAAAGTTTTATTTTTTTAATTATGAAATTTGAACGGTATACCTCAGGGACTCATTATACTATTGTAGGGAATGTGGTTCGCAAAGAAAAATCTAAATACCACCCCCCCTCCCAGCCGGGTCTCACCTCCTGCCGTTCCAAAGCCTTATGGTTTCAAAGTATGTGTGAAATATCTTTTCTTACTCCAGTTATTATTCCAAACTATTTTTACTCATCCGGCTATGTAGAAAATATAGCCAGTATATACAGTATGATACCGTATAGTTTTAAAGCCACTACAGTACAGTATGTGTGAAATATTTTTAATAATCAAAATTAAAATTTTAAGATTTTCTTAATGCAGATGTAAACCTGAATGAGGCACATCGCGTTTACAACAATAATTTAATAATAATGTTTTTTTATACATCTGTCTATGTAAAATGTATGGCCAAAAGGATCGCTCTGACCGGGATTTGAACCCCATCCCTTAACTGCTTAACTGCTGTTCTAAACTGCCGCTTGGGTGCAATGTGCTATGAGTATTTCAATGTCCATTACCACTGTAAGGACAATAAAAGTTTTTTTGTTTCACAAGTGATATTGTTAACTGCCAAAATGTCTTTAGTTACACTATTAATGTAACTGTAGGGTTCGTGCGGTGGTAATTAAACACTCTGATGGATGGAGACGGATATATATTGTTTTGCAGTTTATTATTGAACAGCCACCTTTACTACTCCGCATTCTCTCCTCCTCTCTTCCTGATCTCCCGCTTTCCTTGTCACATTCTCCCCAGTAACCCATCAGGAAACACAAAGTCACATTACCGTAAACCTATCCACCAACAGAACCAGAAAACTCCACACAACTCAAAAACATTTCAGACTGCTCAATTGAGCAAAACAACAGGACCTAAGCTTACATTAATATTCCCTATCATGTGGTATTAAACGAGCATTGCACCATTTGTTTACAACAACAATGGCAAGTGTTTTTATTACATATTCTTCTAAAAGGATTATAGCTTTTTATGAAGTATATAAACTTTATATAGTTAGAACAAGCACAATAAAACGTTTCCAAGATAACCACCACAAGTTACCAAGTTAAAGATTTTGATCCATAAAATGTTTATAAAGACAGTGTGTAATTTGTATTTTTTTATATTTACAGTAGCTACCACTACCATCTACTGTGGTACATTAGGTATATACTATGTATGAGACCATATGGCTTTAAAGCCACTGCAGTACAGTATGTGTGAAATATGTTTTTCACAATTGAAATTTAAAGTTAAATTATTCTGATTACTCATTGCTGAAATTTGCATTAAGGCACAATATAGATTATCTCAATGTGGATGTAAACCTGAAAGAAGCATATCTTTTCAAAACAAGCCAAATTAGAATGAAAAACTATTTTTCATATATCGAACCGAGTAATGCTGTTTTTGTAAAATAACCCTACTCTCTTTTTTAATTAATTTAATATTTAAAATACTGTAAAACACAGTTTAAAATTAATAAAAGTCTAAACCATGTACAACTTAAATTCTATAATTGGAAAAAGATTGTCCCTCAGCATTGATCGGGATTTGAAACCAGGGTGTTTTCTGGCAACAGCCCAAATGCTTCCACGCATTAAGCTTTCACTGCCCCATCTGGCGGTTTTACAACGTATTCAGTCCGACAACTGAATATTTTTAAAAATGTGCAGTGCCCCGCAACACACACTGCAATGTACTGCATTCTGAATGGCTGAATCTGTATCAATCGTCTTTGGCCAGTGAACCACACCGTGCTATGCTGCGTTACCACTAATGCAGTAATGAGGATTAAAAGTTTCATATGTAATTAAGCCAAATACATTTCTTAAATCTTGCATTCAACAAAAGTCTTGAATGAGAAACAAAGCCTAGAGATTAATTTGATATGGGATGAGAGATAACAATCTGCTGTTTCTTATTTTTAGCCCACTATTTTTTTGCTCTTACAGGCAGAGCTGGCCACCTTCCTGAAGCCCATCTCAGAAAAGATCCAGGAGATCCAAAACTTCAGGGAAAGGAATCGTGGTAGCAAGCTGTTCAACCATCTGTCAGCTGTCAGTGAAAGTATCCCTGCCCTTGGTTGGATTGCTGTGGTAGGTCTCGGCTTTTAAACATTTCATATCCTGCTATCCTCTTCATTCTTTGGAGGATCATTAGGGTCCCAAGAAGAGCTGATAAAGGCAGGAGGCTAGTCCATTACAATAAGCCTCACAACTAATACGGTGTTTATAGAAAGCCTACACATCCTTTCCATAGTAACATATTGGAAAGGAAAACTGAATTTTTCAAGACAACACTCAGGATGACAACAAGTTGGCGGTAAATACATTCTCCATATTGGTTAAACAACAAAAACATCACCAAAAACATGCTGCTGCTCACCATCAGAACAGCCTGTCCATAGACCACTGGAGTCTAGTTTTCAGTAAACTGATGGTCCCACTGCTGACAGGGTTGCAAACACCAACTTGGTGAGGAGTCTAAATTGGGAGATTAAATAACTTGGGATCAGAAACAGGGAAGAAACAACTATACAAAGACAACGTATGTGTGTACAGCAACTCTTAGTCTTTTCTCAGCAGCACCTCTGGGGCACAGGCTGCATAATTAATGTGCCATCATTGCCCTCAACAGTATCTTAAGATGGTGTTGTGGTTATTTTTCTTTTCTTTTCATTTTCAGGCTGTTAGGTGTCACTTTCTAGGTGTCACGCTTCACCCCACCTAAGCCAGACATCTCCCATCAGCCCCAGATAGTTTTACAAGGCTACACTCAAAGTCCCCTAGGAGGCTTGTGGGTCTACAGATACATGTTGAAAGCTCCAGTGGGGCTTCTGTTGCTATGGAGGATACATCAGAAAGGTCCTGTGTGGGACCATCTGGACCTGGCTCCTTTGGCCTGTCTGGGTCTAAGCCAGTGGCTGATGTGGAGTCCTTGTGTCTTCAGAGGGGGCCAGCCGGTCCCAGTGCAGCACAGCTACCAGTGACAGTGCCCGAGCCTCACCTGGTAGAGCACATCCAATAGCTGACTAAGCACAGTGCAGGGACCCTCCCAGGATGGTGAATGACTGACCCTTCTCCCTCTGAGGCTTATAGATCCACACCAGCTCCCCAGCAGAAAAGGTCCATCTGGCCTGGTGGACATCACACTTCCTCTTATGCCTGGCTCCTACTTTAGACAGATGTCATAGGGCAAATGCATGTACATTGCCCATGTTTTCCTAGAGGCTAATTAGATACTCTTTAGGAGACAACTTGTTCCAGTAGTAATCTAGGGGCCTACTGAACACCATGTTCACTGGGTGCACAGTTCCTGCCCCAGCATCAAATCTGCTGGAGTACATTCAATAAACTCTTCACAAGTGTCTGTCCCATTCCTTCTGGTGAGTGGCAGTAAGGGGTGATAAACTGTGTAGCAAGTGTCCAATTGAAGCTATCCATCAACCCATCACTCTGGGGGTGTCATGGAGCTGTTCAAGTCTTATAAATCCCTACACCTCCCCAAAGAGAGCAAACTCGAATTTCCAACCCTGGTCACTATGCAGCTCCTCTGGATAACCTAACCTGCTTAAAATGTTTTCCAGAAGAGCCTCTACACCAGTGACAAGCAAAAAGTGATTCCAGAAACGTTTGGTTAGCTAATTTATGCAACTACTATTTCATAAAGTTCAGAGACCAGTACTCTTTCAGCATTTAGATTAAATGGACAGAAGCTGATTCAGAAACTAATCTTGTATCAAACTGAATTTATTAGGTGTCATATATACACTATACATAATCATAGCCAAAATAACAAGAAGCAGTAATTTAATGATTCAACAGGGACCTTAACCTGAGTTAAAATATTATTAAACTCCTTTTATCATCTGTGTCTTGGCCAAGGCAGATCTGTTTATACAGCAAAACAATATCCATCATCTTAAACCATCATAATAAGGCGACTTTACCGAGGACTACAATCATTGCTAACATTCCTAAAACTTACCTCTTTCCCCAGCCACAACAAAATTGAAGAATTTTATTAGTTAATATTGGTTTGTCTAGATAGGAAAGATACATTGTGATTCTAATAGATTAAAAATAAAGGCATAACATTTACACTGGTAAGAAAAAGGTTGTGAACCCCTGTGAAAGATCTCCCTTTAGAGGAGGGGGGAGGGGTCTCCACACAAACCGTAACTGTATCTTCCCTGGATAGCAGTGGTAATAACCTCTCTCAGTCGATTCCGGTTGGCCAGGTACGCTCATTAACAGTCTTCTTGTTTACCGGCGTACCAACTCAGAAAACGATAGAGGCTGCGACCGGTTTTATCCCGTTATAAGTCCTTTCTGACTTGTGCTTAACAAAAGTGTTATCTCTGAATTGTCTCTTTAAACCTTTGAAACAGGGACCTTTGTAGGGATTTTATTTGCAGACTTCTCCTCTGCTTTCAGTATAATTTCAAAGTACTTCAATCTGAATGGTAACTTGATGAGGTGGATTCTAGACTTCCTAACTAACAGGTCTCAACAGGTCAAATTGGGGAAGTGCTTATCTGACATTCCCTACACATCAATTGGTTCACCACAGGGTTGTGTCTTGTCCCCTCTGCTGTACATTTAGTACACTAATGATTGCATAAGCAAACACACAGATAGACATCTCATTAAGTTTGCTGATGACACAGCCCTGGTCAGTTAATTAAAGGACACGGAATACCATCATGGGCCCATTCTAAATAATTTTACTCACTGGTGCAATGAGTTCTCCCTAAAGTTAAATGTTTCAAAAACAAAGGAACTGATTATTGATTTTAGGAAAAACACCACAACCCCTCAACCCACTATAATTGATGGTCAGCCTGTTGAAATTGTTGATGTCTATAAATACTTGGGACTGGTCATTGACGAAAACCTAAAATGGGACAAATGTTGTGACACTATATAAAGGCCAACAGAGACTCTTCTTTCTTAGAAAACGCAGCTACTATAAGGTCAGAGCCAACTCTATTTTCTTAGGAGGCTCAGGTCCTTTGGTGTGTGTGGAACACTGCTACACATTTTTTATGAATCAGTGGTGGCGGCGGCCATCTTCTACGCTGTGGTGTGCTGGGGCAGCAGCATCATGACAAAAGATGCAAATAGGCTCAATAAACTCATCAAGAAGGCTGGCACTGTGCTGGGGATGAGCCTTGACCCCATGAAGGTGGTGGCTGAGAGGAGAATGCTGAACAAGCTCACAGCCATCATGAACAACACCTCTCATCCGCTTCATGGGACTGTTACTGGGCAGCGGAGCACATTTAGCAATAGACTGCTCCAGCTACGGTGTTCAAGGGAACGTTTCCGCAGGTCTTTCCTCCCGGCGGCTGTCAGGGTGTATAACGCTGCCCTAGGCTAGGACTGTTAGCCCTTCATTTGCTCCTCTATGGACAGCATGTTTACTCCATTGTACTTTTTGGACAATCAGTCTGTATAAACCAATGCACATTTTGCACATATTTTATTGTTTTTACAGCGACTATGATCAGCACATTTTGCACACACCTATGTATTTATTTATTTTTATTTATTTTGTTTGTCTTTTGTTTTATAACTATTCTGATGTCTGTTTTGCTTGTCTTGGGCTGGACTGCTGTAACACATCAATTTCCATACGGGATTAATAAAGTATTATCTATCTATCTCTAAATAAATCTTACACTTTTCCACAACTCATCAATTGAAAGTGTCTTAACATACTGCTTCACTTGTTGGTTTGGCAGCATAAGTACCAGTAATTGTAATAAGCTTGGTAAATTAGTGAATATAAGTGGCAAAATAATCAGGAATAATCAAATCAACTTAAGCATCCTTTACAAACAGAGGTGACTAAGAAAGCCAAAAGCATCATGGAGTGTGTGTCTCACCCCTTCCATTGTGAATTTACACTTCTCCCATCTGGGAGACTCCTCTGTGTCCCCAGGTGTAAAACCATCAGACTCAGGAAATCTTTCATTCCCACTGCAATTACACTCTTAGAAAATTCCAAATAACTTCCTTATCTCTTGTTTATTTTCTCCTGTAACACTACTGTATTCTCTTCCCTTTTGATGATGTTTATTTGTCGTTGTGTTGTGTTGTGTGTTTGAATGTGCCGTAAAACAAATTTCCCCTAGGGGACAATAGCGCTTGAATTGAATACTCACAGTCTTACTAAACCATGAGGGTCCATGAAACTGTCTGTGACTGTCTTAAGATCTGCTTTTATAGAGAACTAAAGTCACCAGGTGCATTCACCTAGAAAAGAGTGGTCTGCAGTTAATGGGTGTTACTCTGTGGTCTTGGCAACTTTCTTAATTGTCTTTGTTCTTTTAGAGATTTTTGTAAGACAACAGCTCCTAGGTAGTGTGGCTATAGTATTTAAATGTTTCCATTTATAGATTGTCTGTCAGTGGTTTGTTGGAAACCAAAATCCTTAGAAAATGTTTCAGATTTATGAGCAGTCCTTTCTGATTTCCTTATAATCTACAAACCTGTATGGTGAAGACCAGTGTTTCTGATCATTATACAAGATGGGGCCTTTTAAACTTGGCCCCCAGGATCGACCAAATTATTTAAACACCTGATTCTAATTATTTCTTTAATTGAGTGTATGAAACTAGGGGTTCACTTTTTCGTATGTATTGTATGTACATGTTCCTTAATAACTCACTGTTCAATTCATACATCATTATAAAGCCTATTGGATATTTAGATTTAGATTGGTTTTGATCCAAATATTTTTCCCTTAAAACTATAAAATTTCCCGTTATCTTTGAGGTTCTATAACTTCCAACACTGATAAGGATAAGATCTTCAAATTTTATATTATTAGATAAAAATATTTTTACATTAAAAAAAATATTTGAAACCTCATTTACATTATTTTTTCTTTTAGAGATTATTACTTGTGTAGAATACTATTACTTGTGTAATTACTTTAACTGATCATTTCCTTCTCTAATGTTTTTCTGCTTCAGTCACAAAAACCAGGTCCTTATGTCAAAGAGATGAATGATGCAGCCATTTTTTATACTAACAGGGTGTTAAAGGATTACAAAGACAGGTAAGTCTTCATTTCTTACAGAAGCTTAAGGCTGAGAATTAGTACTTTTTATTTTAGAAAATTACATTTTAAAAGAATTACAATGCTCACCAAAAGTACTTGGTCAAAAAGGTAAAAAATGGTGTATGTGATTAATATGAAAAATATTAATCATGCACAGTATGATATCCTACAGATGCAGCCATTCAGAATGCGTGGGAGAACAAGCCACCTTGGTTCATATCGGTAACATCCATTCAATGGTTATTACACAATCTAGGCATTGTCATATGACAACTAAAGTCTTGTGACAACTAAAATCACAACTGCTGATTGACTATTCCAAAAGATGAACTCATTTGGCACCTTAACAAAACTCAAATATCAAATAGTAGTGTTTTTTTTCTAAAATCATATAACTTAAGCTCAGTTTGTACCCTAAGGAGCAATACTACTTCCACAAGTCAACAAACCAATGCACTCACACTATATTGTATATGTGCCTCATGAGCTATTGATTTAAAACTTACAATTGCATTTTCCATGTTCTTCAGTATAATAATAATAATCAGTATAGCAACAGAATTAGATATATCAAAGTTGAGGTTCACAGAAAGATACAGCTAACACCACTATAGTCAGTACTTCCCATTTTACCTTAGTTTCATTCTTCCCAAGGCTCCTATCATAATTCCAGTGCTTTTTTTCTGTTTCACAGTGATAAGCGACATGTAGACTGGGTAAAGTCGTATCTGAATATCTGGACAGAGCTGCAAGCCTACATCAAAGAGCACCACACTACAGGGCTGGCTTGGAGCAAGAGTGTGAGTACTGTACTGCTTTTGTACCAACAGGATATACTGAGCTGCTGAGAAGCTCAGGTCTCATGTTTTTGCCTTCACACAATGTCTTCTGTTGCAGCTACTGGTATATGCTAAAGCTCTATAATGCATTTTCAGAATAAACCATTGATAAGAAAAGTTAAAACTTCTCTGAAGCGTAAAGAAAAGCATTAATGTGTGTAGGTTTTAAAAAAGTTTCCTTGTTTTGCATTTTCTTTACAATGTAATTATAAATATATTGTCAGAGGCAAAATTGATGCATTTAAAGACTATGTGGAACAGTATGTCATGTTTTAAAATGCTTACATATCATATAATAATATAAGAAGTATAATAATAATGTATCATAATAGAAACATTTCACATAGATACAGTGAACAATAAAACACAGATTATATAAATACAGGGCAAGTTGTTTACTCAGACATTTGAGTTGGAAATTTAGATGTAAGTTCCATATTGTACATTAACATACATTTAAGAATAGTTTTTGTTAGAATCGTATCTCAAACTGTATCATAAAAGATTAATTTCCACAGTGCAGAGATTTAGGAAAATGTATACTTTTTTAATTGAGAACTGATTAATAGAAAGCAGAGAATAAAGCTAAGAGGTAAATGCTGAAATTGGGGTGACATTATTAGAGGAGTATCACAGGGATCTGTATGGGAATTGCTACTTTTTGTAATTTATATAGTTTCTGGTAAACTAGTCATACTTGCAGATGAAAACAAAACAGCAGGATTGATCAACATTTTTTGAAGCAACAGATTAAATTCTCTTAATTTTTGTTTAAGATGTAGAATTCAAGATGGAGCAATCACTCCACAGATGATATTTGATATTGACAAGTCTAAGCTTAAGCAGGTACAAAGAACAAACTACAAACACAAAATGGGAATTCTAAGATGCATGAGGCTACTTTAAAAAAATATTTTATGTTGAAACATCATTAACTCCTGTTGAGAATGTAAGAAGAATAAAAAGACAATTTTAAGATACATACTGTAGTTGAATTACAGTGTTGCCAAAGCGTATACAATCAACACAACATCTACAGACAAATATATGACAAACGCATCAAGACATTTTGCTACACAACACAGCTTTATTGAAAGACAGGCTCAATTTTCCTCAGGCTGTGACCTCGTAGATGTGACCAGTAAGTAGACTTACTGTGCTGCCAGCTCAGTAACACCATCTTTCTATTACAGGTTTCCTAATTCACTGAAATGTTTAGCAATCGACCAAATATATTTTCCCAGCTATGTAGGGCAAAAAAGATTACTCAAATTAGCAAGATAATTTTGTCCAATAAAAATAATGATGACATTTTTTCTCTTACATAAACCTACTTTTCAGCCTTTTTTAGGAAAGTTGTGTGGCTAAGTTTTGTACTCAAGACACTGTTTGAAGAGACGGTTGTGACCAATTTTTTGTAAGCACAAACCACTTCCATATTAGCTAGCTAAACAGAAAACGCGAAACACTAAAGCTGTAACTGTTCCATTGCTAGCATTCTATATACATATTTGTGATGGTAATGCTACAGGGACCAGTCAACTGTGTTCACATGTGTGGTCATATGCATCAAAGGGTGACTTAATATTTTATTAAACACATATGAAACCAAAAATAGATGAAATTACAAATTAACTCATTCATAATTAAATTATTCTTAACATGGTATGACGTTTTCAGGGGTTGCTGGATCACATCCATCCGGGATCTCAATGTTTTACTACCAGAGAAAAAGCCAGTATTACTCACTTTGTCCTTTACTAGAGTCCAAAATATGACATCACCAAAAAGACTCTAACTTGTGTTTGTCAAGCCCTTTTAAAGCCAGCAAGAAAGTAGCTAATCTCTCATAGCTGAGACTCTTTAGACAGCAAATTAGCAGGCCATTTCCCTAAGGCATCTGGAGACATGTAGTTCTCCACTTCCCCCTGCACAGAGGAAGCTACAAATAGTTAAAAATAAAGAGAGAGGATTAAAAGGGGAAGAGGCTTCGTAAAACTCTAGGCCCAAAATACACTCTGAATGACCCTGCCCCACATTTTGTCAAAATGGGTAAATACTGCGGTTTGATTGGTTGACCCACTTTCTGACACCCAGCCATTTTGTGTCTCAGGTGAATATGAATAACAGTTCATGATAAATAATACTGTATTTATTATAAATAAAAGGGTTTTCTTAAAGAAAGGTTGACTCCAATACTCACAGAAGATTCATAATATGTGTAGGGACAAGGCCTTTTATTTCACTTAGAATTAAATGTTATTAAAAATCTTTAATCTTTGTGCTGCCTTGACCAAGCAGCCTGCATTCTGTTAAGCAACACTAGTCAAAGCCAACAAAGGGTGCAAAGTCACAGAGATAATTGCAAGGTAATGCAAGGATTATTATGATGGTATCCTGGTGCCACAAGGAAAAACAAATTGCCCCTAATTAGGACTTTTATCTCCTACATAGAATTTATTAACTCTTACATATCTCCAGTGTTTTTTGTGCATTGTCCAATGTTTTTGATGGGACCTCAGAGTTAAGTACAGTGGTGTGAAAAAGTGTTTGCCCCCTTCCTGATTTCTTATTTATTTGCATGTTTGTCACACTGAAATGTTTCAGATCATCAAACAAATTCAAATATTAGACAAAGATAACACAAGTAAATACAAAATGCAGTTTTTAAATGAAGGTTTTTATTATTAAGGGAAAAAAAAATCCAAACCTACATGGCCCTGTGTGAAAAAGTTATTGCCCCCTAAACCTAATAACTGGTTGGGCCACCCTTAGCAGCAACAACTGCAATCAAGCATTTGCAATAACTGGCAATGAGTCTTTTACAGCGCTGTGGAGGAATTTTGGCCCACTCATCTTTGCAGAATTGTTGTAATTCAGCCACATTGGAGGGTTTTCGAGCCTTAACCGCTTTTTTAAGGTCATGCCACAACATCTCAATCAGATTCAGGTCAGGACTTTGACTAGGCCACTCCAAAGTCTTCATTTTGTTTTTCTTAAGCCATTCAGAGGTGGACTTTCTGGTGTGTTTTGGATCATTGTCCTGCTGCAGAACCCAAGTGCGCTTCAGCTTGAGGTCACGAACAGATGGCCGGACATTCTCCTTCAGGATTTTTTGGTAGACAGCAGAATTCATGGTTCCATTTACCATAGCAAGTCTTCCAGGTCCTGAAGCAGCAAAACAGCCCCAGACCATCGCACTACCACCACCATATTTTACTGTTGGTATGATGTTCCTTTTCTGAAATGCTGTGTTACTTTTACACCAGATGTAATGGGACACACACCTTCCAAAAAGTTCAACTTTTGTCTCGTCAGTCCACAGAGTATTTTCCCAAAAGTCTTGGGGATCATCAAGATGTTTTCTGGCAAAACTGAGACAAGCCTTTATGTTCTTTTTGCTCAGCAGTGGTTTTCGTCTTGGAACTCTGCCATGCAGGCCATTTTTGACCAGTCTCTTTCTTATGGTGGAGTCATGAACACTGACCTTAACTGAGGCAAGTGAGGCCTGCAGTTCTTTGAATGTTGTTGTGGGGTTTTTTCTGACCTCTTGGATGAGTCGTCGCTGCGCTCTTGGGGTAATTTTGGTCAGCCGGCCACTCCTGGGAAGGTTCACCACTGTTCCATGTTTTTGCCATTTGTGGATAATGGCTCTCACTGTGGTTTGCTGGAGTCCCAAAGCTTTAGAAATGGCTTGATAGCCTTTTCCAGACTGATAAATCTCAATTACTCTGTTTCTCATTTGTTCCTGAATTTCTTTGGATCGCAGCATGATGTCTAGCTTTTGAGGATCTTTTGGTCTACTTCACTTTGTCAGGTAGGTCCTATTTAAGTGATTTCTTGATTGAGAACAGTTGTGGCAGTAATCAGGCCTGGGTGTGGCTAGAGAAATTGAACTCAGCTTTCCAAAGATGTGATAAACCACAGTTGATTTATGTTTTAACAGGGGGGGCAATCACTTTTTCACACAGGGCCATGTAGGTTTGGATTTTTTTCCCTTAATAATAAAAACCTTCATTTAAAAACTGCATTTTGTGTTTACTTGTGTTATCTTTGTCTAATATTTCAATTTGTTTGATGATCTGAAACATTTCAGTGTGACAAACATGCAAAAAAATAAGAAATCAGGAAGGGGGCAAACACTTTTTCACACCACTGTACATGACATGATGGAAGTGGCTGTGCATATTTATTTCAAAATGGGTCTTAGTTACCAGGACATTGCAACAATTATTTGGTTGCAATTAATAGAAAATTGATGAGAATAGGTATGTGAAAATGATCCTTGAAACATTTACTTTTATTTCACCATAAAACTATTCAGACATTGTGGATGTGGCATTATTCTTACTGCAGGAAAAGCAAAATAACTACAGTACAGATTACATAGATACAAACTGATGCATCACAAGTGTATTCAAAAAGCATTGGTAGTTGTTAATCTCACGACCGTAGACTGCAGTCAAGGAGCTAGTGACCTAACCATATACAATTTGATCTTGCTTCATGAAACGAAAACTACAGACTTTTGTCAGGAAATTTACAAAACTTATCTGGCTGAGTAATTTCACTTTGTGTCACAGCGCTGTGGAGCTCATTGAATCTTAACACCCTCAGTAATCTAAACACAATATCTGTTAGGTACACCCTGCTTGAACTCTCAAGTGGGTGCAAAACAAGGTTAATAACTTGTTTCTTAAAAAGATTTCAGATTTGGTTTAGAATTTGTACTATGGTAACTATTAATACAATTGCAATTATATTCAACATTGTACTGTTTTTCGCCTAATAATGCAAGTCATACTTACAAGACATGTATTGTACCAGTGATGGCTGTGTGGGTGGGTATAAAGTATTACTACACAAATTCAGTCTTATTCTAAAATATTCTGGTATGGTACACAAGACTTTTTTTCTCCCAATTAGGGCTTTTGATACTACTTTTGTGTATGGCAGACAGCACATATTCACCCAGCTAAGTAAGTAGCATAAATCTTTGTTGTTGTGGCAAGAGGTTACTTTCCAAAAGTATTTTACATACAAACATAATTGCCACTTTTGCTAACAATTGTAATATTGACATATTTTATGTACTTAAGAACAAGTAATAGGTTTATTCCATGCTGAAAAAAAGAAGAAAGAGAACACAACGTTTCGGCCGTGGAGCCTTCTTCAGGTGTGACACCTGAAGAAGGCTCCACGGCCGAAACGTTGTGTTCTCTTTCTTCTTTTTTTCAGCATGGAATAAACCTATTACTTGTTCCTTTGCAGCCTACGCATGCTGACGCAGCTACCCACCTGAACTTTTATGTACTTAGCTTAGTATAGTGTAACCTTAATATAGGGTACATTTTACCCTCTTAACTATCTCCAAATGAATAAAAAGGCAGTTTATCTTTGTAAGAGAAATGTGTTTCTTGTACTTAGTTGGTTGCCCTGGTTTTCAGAAACAACACATTTTACAACCTCTGAGAGGAGTATCAGAAATACATTATTAGGAAAGCATACGCACCAGATTTGCTTAGATATGCCACTTTTTTGGCAAGTGGCTGCAAAGTTCTGCACTCTAGTTGCTTTGTCAAATAGCAACACTTCCAGATCTTGGGATTACTGTTTTATGCTGGTGTCCCTGCCACTCCAAATATAAATTCTGGCTACATCAGTACTGACAGCTGCCTCTGTCATTGATGTTGTTTCTTAAATTAGCATTAAAACAAAATATAAATTGTTTAATGTGTATGTAAACCTGAAAAGACCACATTCACGTCACAACAGGCTGCACAATAAACTATTTTTTGTGTATCCTGCTGAGTAAAACAGCTCTATGTGAAACAGCCCCCGTGTTTCATGTTTGCTGCACTGTACTCTATGTGCTATTTATATTATTAATATTAATTTAATATTTAACATAAAATATATTATAAAATATATTTTATATATTTATAAAATTAATAAAATTGTAAATGTAGGATATTATTTTTGTATTATTAGAAAAAGAGTCTATATTATCCCCAAGGATCAATCTGTTGAAAGTACAACTTGCATATTGGCTAAAATTGAACCCAAACCTTCTGCATGGCAGACAAAAATTCTTGAACCACCTCTGCTTGGATGACATAAATTAAAAACTACAAGCATTACTTTTTTCATTACACTGCAAGAAAGCATAAACAGTATTACAGCTTTAGGTGTTAGATGAAGTTTTTGACACCTGGCACTTCTATCTTCAAAGCAGAGAGAATGTTTGCTGAAATGTGAGGGGTCCCTTGAGCAGAAACAATTATAAAGTTTACCTTGGCATACCTAGTTAAACTGTGGGTTAATGACTGT
This sequence comes from Atractosteus spatula, assembly GCF_055471065.1. NCBI lineage: Eukaryota > Metazoa > Chordata > Actinopteri > Semionotiformes > Lepisosteidae > Atractosteus > Atractosteus spatula. The sequence goes on along the minus strand of NC_142717.1, from coordinate 15,725,847 downwards.
CAACAAGCTGTACAGAAACACACCCTATAAGATCACATTAAGTGCACAGGGGAAAAAAAGAAGCAGGAACAACGAGAAACAAGGAAGTAGAGGAGAAACAGGAACAGAGATGAGCCAAGAGGAGTTGGAACTTGAAGCTTGCAGCAGGCAAGAGCCCCAACTTCATGATCATCCAGACAAAAGCTTGCTAGGAGAGCTTCCTAAGCTATGTTTTTAGGGAACATACGTTTCCTGGGTAAAAGATACCTCAGTTAGAGACATCTTTCCTGCTTATTGTGCATTTTAGAACGAGAAAATAGGCTGCATATTTATTTTGTGGCAGCCAGGGTGCAGAGAGAGAGAGATTTAACTGCAGGTTGATTTGAATTTAGTTTTGTGCTTATGGAGAATCCAAACATGGACATTGCCATTGACATCTTCTACTGTATAAACCTATTTGAGATGTTCATTTAGCATGTCTGTCATCTACTGTTATTCCCAATGTGGAAACAAAAATATAGTTTCCCTGTAATGACTACTCTTAATGTCTTTTTTCAGCTTGTACCAAGGTGCAGCATACAGTATTCTTTTTTGTATTTGAATCTGCAAGCCTTTATGCATACTGTAGGACACTCTCCTACTTTGATGTTTAATATTTCCATTAAACTAAGGCTTTTATAGCATTAATCTTCATTGTTTTAAAAAAATAAATTCATTTTGAGTCATTAGCATTGTGTTATTGAAATATGACCAGTCTTTAACCATTGATTATGTATCTGTTCCTAGCTAACTGCTTGTAAGCCTTCCTCATTTTTTTGTAGTTTTTAAAATTGTTAACCTTAATTTTAGACTGTTTTTAAAATTTAAGTGTATATTTAACAATACTGTGTTACTATCCTTATTCTTCCAGTGCAACTGTTCTGTTGATGTTTGTTAATACGTTAATATGCCATATCATTTTTAGCCATATCAGTTTTGGCTTCTGAATTCCCATAATGATACATGTGTTGAGTGTTGAAATATCTTTATAATATACCATCATTTTTGCTACATAGTTTCCTGATTTTATCATATATCAAGAACTTGCACCCATGGCTGTGTTAGATGATGTGTAGCAACGGTTGCTAAATCCCTAAAATTATATTTTCCACTTAAGTCATACAAGTTCTAAACTGTACCCACCTGTTTCAATTCTCTAGCTATAAGGTTATTTTTAACTTATATTTCCATGCTACCACTTCTCTCCTGGGAAAAACTAAGGTTGCTGCTGGAAGAGGTGTTAGTGGGACCAGCAGGGGGTGCTCACCCTGTGGTCCATGTGAGTCCTAATCCTCCATTATAGTGACGGGAACACTATACTGTAAACAGGTGCCGTCTTTCAGATGAGACGTAAAACCTAGGTTTTGACTGTCTGTGGTCATTAAAAATCCCAGGGCGTTTCTCTAAAAGAGTAGGGGTGTAACCCCCGCGTCCTGGCCAAATTTCCTATTGGCCCTTACCAATCATGGCCTCCTAATAATCCCCATCTATGAATTGGCTTCATTACTCTGTTCTCCTCCCCACTGATAGCTGATGTGTGGTGAGCGTTCTGGCGCACTATGGCTACCGTCGCATCATCCAGGTGGATGCTGCACATTGGTGGTGGGGGAGGTGAGTCCCCATTACCTGTAAAGCGCTTTGAGTGGAGTGTCCAGAAAAGCACTATATAAGTGTAAGCAATTATTAATTACTACTGTCTGTGTTACGTTATATTGCACTGAGGTGTGCGCACTGTAAATTGCTGAATTATCCGGCACTCATTCTGAATGGCTGGATCTGTAAGTGAAAATGACAGTATATCAAACAATTGCTGTTTTTCCATTGGCAGAAGCCCAATTGGTTGCATAAATTTCAGCAAACACAGCTGAAAGGGGAGTTCTGACATTGAGACATTTGTGAAAATGTCAGTTGTTGAAGCACTGTCTCACTTATTTAAGAGCTGCTGGTGCATAATGGCTATCATGTGTAAACACAATGGGTGTAGCATTTCAGTGGTAGATGAAGTGGGTCTCTTCCTGTATTTGCTTTTAGAATTGGGAGGTAAAGTGCAATATAAATGCATTATCATCATTGGTACCATGTTGAACTACATGGTATCAAACAGTGATAATGAGTTGAAATATATTCTCTTTCACATCCTCTCCAGGGCCCATTGGTCTCTGAATTTTCATCTGCTGGAGGACAGTGTCCACCCCCCCCTCCTCCTCCTGGACCTCCTCCTGTCCAGGAAAGTGAAGTTCCTAAGACAGACTCATCAGCACTCCACTCTGCTCTCTTTGCCCAGCTCAACCAAGGAGAAACTATCACCAAAGGTAACCAAAGCACAAGTCAATGAGAGAAGAGAAAGATTCTTCAAAAGCTTTTGGGGGATACTGAGTAACTAAACCAGTAAAGACACTCGCCCAGGCCTAGGTTAAGCTCTATGATTATGAGGTCAATCCTAGGACATATCTATACACAGCTCTGAGTGGGATTCTCCAAGTGGGTTGATCAGTGTTTTGTTTTATTCTCCTCAGCAGAAAGAAAATTTTCTTTAAAAAATAATTCTTAATTGTGAAATATCTATTCTCCACTGTATGGCTTGATAATTTACTTGAGTCAGTTCATACAGTAAACTTCTGATTTTAAATTAAAAACTAAGCCACAAACAGCTGTTTCACCTTTATTAGGGCTCATTAGTGTAGCAACTGACTTTAAACAGTGAAATGGTTGTATAGGTGTTATGACTCAGCAAGGAGCTGCAGACATCGGTGGAGGAGTACAGGCTTAAACACTGAGATCAGGGGTTGTAATACGGCTGTGTTGCAGGCAGCTGTAGTGGGTATTAGCTGGAACCCAAGTGCTAAAAAATCTGTAAATCAAACCTTTGTTGAGTTAGCACAAAATAAATGGTTACCTTGCTCTCATAGGCAGCTGTCTTAGCAAATGAGTTTGTGTTAACACATAAGAATTCAATGCTAACGTTATACAATTAAAACAATAAATAAATGAATGAGGGTATTAATCCATCCATCTTGTCTTCTGTATGTCACTACTCCATGCAGATCTCTGTAGACCAGCAAAAGCTTCCTAAACAATAGCTATATCCACGATGTCCCTCTTGGATCCATGGCAGCAGGCTATGATGTAAGGTGTGAGTAGGCTAGGCTGAAGAAATAGATCTTCAGTCTGGATTAGAATACTGAGATCGACTCAGCATCCCGAATATGGGTGGGAGACTATTCCATAAGCTAGGCACCCTGTAACTAAAGGCTTTACCGCCAACTTTTTTATTAAAGCGTGGAATATGAGGAAGACCTGCATTCTGTGATCAAAGCAGACAACTTGGAAGGTATACATTAATAAGTTCCATTAGATAGACAGGTGCCTGACCTCTGAGAGCCTTGTAAGTAAGTAGAAGGATTTTGAAGTCCGCCCTGTACCAGACAGGAAGCCAATGAAGCTAAGTATCGGGGTTATATAGTCTTACTTTCTGCTCTGAGTAACAATTCTAGCTTCTGCATTCTGAATTCGCTGTAGGGTGTTGAAAGAGTATTAAAACTCTGAAGTTGGCACTCCTACAAACAGCTCAAATGCTGAAACTCATTCATTAGTGCTGTATTTGTGCCTGTCTTTGCCATTGAAAGCAGCTTCCCAGTTGCTTTAGTTCCCAAGATATAGAGCCTTCTTTTTTGGGTTGTCACGTGATCTTGTACGGCGACTTTGACCTCCCGTAACCCTGTCTGTTCAATTCAAACACTCTCTTACTGGTGCAAGGATAACAATGTCTGCAATTTCGTTTCTCTGTTTACCCAGGGGGTGGGAAGTGGTTGATTTTGCATTTCATATCAGTATCTTCTTTGCGTTTGTGCGAACAGGAAAATTAAATTTTTCAATATTCAACCCTAATCAGAAGAGCTGCGAGTTGAACCTTAAAAAGCGAACATTAGCGAACAGATGCATGGTCTTTAAAAGGCTTTAAGCAGCTAAAATATCACAGGTGGACATTTTGGAAACATTTTGACATCCATTAAAAAACTTTTATTGTCCTTGTAGTGGTAATGGACAAAGCAATGCACCCAATGGTTCAAAGCATGTTCAGAGTATTACTTTCAGTTTGTTTCTTATATAGTGAATACATAAAAATAGTCCACTATCATAGCTTGTTGTTGGCTCTGGCATGAATTTGTGTATCTGGATAAATTAAGTGATACAGTAGTATTGTGATTAGGGATTTTTTCGCAAAAGTTAAACAAAGGAAGGAAGAAGGGTTATTTTTACAATTTTCACTCCGAGATTCTGACTGATTTAATTCCAATCATTTAGCTGAAACGGATAAAGAAATCATGCAGTAGTTATACTGTATGTATTGGAAGACGCTGTGCTTTGTTACCAGACACTCCAACTCAAACCTGTGTTGTACAGTGATATAGATGTGGGTAATGTCATCCCCATCAAACAATGTGCAAATCCTGCTAAACTAGAAATTAGACACAAGAAGAGTATTATTGGACAATGTTGTGTGGCTCTGGCGGAATTTCTTTGTAAACTGAAGAGTTATAGAGGAGACACATCGTGTATCGCCTCTTTTTATACTTGTAAGAACATTCCAGTGTTAATGCAGCACGGAAGATATTATTAATAATCTTTTAAATCTGAAGCTGTTAACTCTACTTCACACCTGCATGTCAAGATCACAGTTTCAAAATAAAAAAAACATCAAACCTTTGATTGGATGAAAACGTCATGATTGTTTCACAAGGATGTGAAACGTGACGAATTTGTTACAGTTACTATCAGGAGAAAAAAAGGTTATTTTTTATTTATTTGTGGCTGCTGCAGTGGCTTGCAATGGCTGGATAGTTAACACTTCAAAATTGCTTTATCAGTCTGTCCGTGGAGGGAAGGAGGGAACTCTCCTTCACAGCTGACACTCCTCCATATGCTTAAGTGAAAACTTAATAAAAACGCCAATGTAAACGTCATATTTACAATTTGTGGGAAATAAAAATGTAAAGTTCTCTAAAGCTTTCTCAAGTACGAGAATTCACCTAGGGAGCTATGTAAGCATGCGTAGGCAGCAAATGATCAGCTAAAGAGGGAAGAAAACGCTTTCAGAGAAAACAGTGTTTCAGGTATGAACAATACAGATTCCCAATTCAATTGCAGCCTAAACCTTTCCCCACACCTTAGTCCCACTGTGATCAGAATATACACAAACAAAGCACTGAAAGCTTTACAGTAGATGATCAGGTTTTTCGCAGACGTAGGGATAGTACGTAATTCTGGCTTTATGAACTCACACCTGGGATTCGATTAATTCAAAATTTTGATTTTTTTTTTTAAAAAAGGTACTTGATCTTGTTTATATTAAAGTTATATCACTGGGCAGTGGCGGACGGTGCGCTATTTTGTCAGCAACTTGGTAATCTGCTTAACACCTGTAGAAAACATTATTTTATTTCTGTACAGAAATTTGTTGCGTTTACAAAATTAAAGTGTTTCAAATGTTTATTTAAGAAGTAAAAAGAACTTACAGCTTACACAAAGACTCAAACTACAATATGGATGGAAAAATGAGTGTTAAGAAAAAACAGGACATTTGATTGCTGGTTGCCTTATATTTATTTTAAAAAATAAAATAAAAAATAAGATACAATGACGTGTTCCTCCCTAAGTCAAACATTGCGTGATTTTAAAAGCTGTAAAAAATGGTTTAGATAGCAGAAAGTCACCTTATAATAATAATAATTGCTTACATTTATATAGCGCTTTTCTGGACACTCCACTCAAAGCGCTTTACAGATAATGGGGACTCCCCTCCACCACCACCAATGTGCAGCATCCACCTGGATGATGCGACGGCAGCCATAGTGCGCCAGAACGCTCACCACACATCAGCTATCAGTGGGAAGGAGAGCAGAGAGTAATTAAGCCAATTCATAGATGGGGATTATTAGGAGGCCATGATTGGTAAGGGCCAATGGGAAATTTGGCCAGGACACCAGGGTTACACCCCTATTCTTTTCGAGAAACACCCTGGGATTTTTAATGACCACAGAGAGTCAGGACCTCGGTTTTACGTCTCATCCAAAGGATGGCACCTGTTTACAGTATAGTGTCCCCGTCACTATACTGGGGCATTAGGACCCACATAGACTGCAGGGTGAGCGCCCCCTGCTGGCCCCACTAACACCTCTTCCAGCAGCAACCTTAGTTTTTCCCAGGAGGTCTCTCATCCAGGTACTGACCAAGCTCACACCTGCTTAGCTTCAGTGGGTTGCCAGTTGTGAGTTGCAGGGTGATATGGCTGCGGCTCTGTTAAGCAGTTAGTGTTAACACAAGACCCCCTTTGAATGAGTTTTAATCAACTTTGTCAGTGATAAAAATGACTCCGGGCACTTTTCCTTCCCCCCAGGTTGTTTAAAAAAAACTCGCTCTTAATGGGCTAATCCTTCAGTCATTCTCTCTGATGCAGTGCATCAGCTGGTCAGGTGACTGAAGGTGGCACGTTATTTCCCACTGCATTACAGGGAATGTAGTTTTGACAAGAACCTCCATCTTGTCTCCATCTATCACTCTCTCACAATTCATCATGCATGAATGAATTAAATTAAAAATAAAACATGTTTACAAAGAAAATGGATTACAGTAATACTACCAGCTTTATAAATACATATATTTAGATCCTTAAATTAATATTGTTATTAATTTCATTAGATAAGTGATTCCATATTATATTCCCTATTAATCAAATTCTAAAAAGTATGCATTTTTTTACTGCGATAACAAGCATTTAGAAATCCCAACAAATTCAATAATATTGATATAAATATAGATAATATTTACTATTTTAGTTTTTCAAAGAAATGTTTATTTGTTAAAAGAAAACTCTTGGCGACAGCTGGGTTCGAACCCAGTGTATGAGGTGATACACGACATGCCTGCTCTATAACTCTTCAGCGTACAGAATAATGTCCGCAAGGTTACACAACCTCATTTCAACAGTCACTGGCTTACTTGAAGGTGTAACACGTCTTCACTGTCATGGTACGGTTTCAACATACTGTACAGTATGTTCTCCATTACCACTATAAGAACAATACAAGCTTTAAAAAAAAAAACAAATGTCAAAATGTTTCCAAAATGTCCAAAATATGTTTCCAAAATATTTTAGCTGCTTAGTTACACGACTCCATATTAATATTAATATCAAGAGGTATTAAATCAGTACAACTTTTATGAAATTCAAGTAGTTTAAACGTTATTAAAAAAATTAAAAAGTACTTTTTAACTATCTAAACCATTTTTGCAGCTTTTAAAGTCACACAATGTTTGAGTGAGGCAGGAACACTTCATTGTATCTTAGTTTTTATTTAATTTTTTTAAATAAAAAAAAATTGTTTTCCCATTGTGTTGATAGGCTTTTCTCCGATTACTGCGATTATTTGTAAAAAAAATAACTATTCCCCCTCCCTTCTTTAACTTAAAAATTTCCATTAAGAAATGCTTAAACACAAAACCATCACGTGTCGATTTAAGTTTCCTTCTTTAAGTTGGGTATGCATGATTAGCAACATGGGGTCATTGTTATGATTTCTCTATTATTATCAAATCCCTCAACTAGTTCACTTGTGGTTATTTTGGAAACATTTTGACAAGTTCTTTTTAACTACATTGCTGTCGATATTGTAGCAATAGACAAAATGAAATGCTTGGAGTTTGTAATGTAGGGCGCTCTGAATGAGTTAAACTTTGATGCAGGACAAATAAATGTATTTCCCACAAAATATACTGTAGTGGCAGTACAGTAGCAGTTTGAAATTATTCATTGTTATTAATAAATCACTTAGCTTTGAACAAGTTGTGATATTTAGAAATATCAAAAATGTCAATATAGTGTCCATAATATTTGGTATTTTAGTTTTTCAAAGAAATGTTTATTTGTTAAAAGACAACTCATTGACAGCTGGGTTCGAACCCCTGACCTCCAGCATAACACACGCCTAGCCCATTACACCAACGTGTCGCTTAACAGCTTAAGCTGTAGCTGCAAAGGGCAGGCAAGATGTTTTCACGAAATCACAAGTTAATGAGTTAAACTGATGCAGACGTTTACAGGGAAATTGTTCTACTGTGATAATTTGAGCTATATGAATATAATTACATCATTATTAATTTCTTTAGATATGCAATTCTGTATTATATTCCCTATTAATCAAATTCTAAAGAATATGTGTTTTTTTACTGCAATAACGAGCGCAAATATTCATAGAAAAGGTTAAAACATTATAACTTTTTATGAAGTATATAAACTTAATATAGTCAAAAGGAGTACGTAAAAACTTTGCCTAAATAACCACAGTATGTAACCGAATTAAAGACTTTGATCCTTAAAATGTTTAGGAAGAAAGTGGAATACTGGTGTGTATTTTTTTTAAACTACCAATACCAGCCAGATAAAGTTTACATAAAATGTTTATGTTCCTAAATTAATATTGTTTATGACCTTCAGACGCGTTATGCTCCTCTTCTTTTTATGCTCAGCTACTAAAATCTCCCTTTAGTTGTAAAATTCCATGTTAATATTCAATATTAAGCTGATTAAAACATTCACAGTAAAGAGATTAAATGATTAAACCGTTTCACTAACAACCAATACACCACGAGTGCCCCAGTCGGTCGTTTTGGCCAACCAATCACCTACTGCGGTACAACGTGGTGAACTGTAGATAATTTCGCATGGTATGGGGTTGTACCTTCTATTTTGAATGGCTGCATTTGTAAGTCAGCCTCAGTTGGGTAAGATTCTGGTGTCAGTCGTCGATTCTTTCACCTGCAATAGTATGCTGTATTTTTTTTTTGTTTGCATCACAGGCCTCCGGCATGTTTCTGATAACCAAAAAACCTACAAGAACCCAAGGCTGAGATTGCAGGGTGGGGTAGGATGCTTGCCACCAAGCAAGAGCCACAGTTCCAACCTACCCTGCCCTAGAAGCCCATCCCACAACCATCCACCACTGCTTCAGCTCGAGGGCAAAAAATGGAGAGTGGTATGTACCCTAAGAACCTGGCTGCTTTAGAATGTGTGTGTATGCAGAAAAGAACATTATCTCTGTCAAATATGGTAGTGGATCTTAGTGGATCCACTAAGTGGGTAGTGGATGTTATAGGGTTGTTTTCCTTCCAATGGTCCTGGGTCCGTTGTTAAATCATGAACTCTATCAAATACCAGGACGTTTTGGTATTTGGTATAAGTGGATCTTTCTGCAAGACACTGATCTCAAACACTCATCAAAATCTAAGAAGAAGTAGTTAATTGACCACATAATCAATATTTAGCAGTGGACATCTGAGTTTCCCCATTGAAAACCTGTGTTTTGAATTGAAGAAGTCTATATGTGTGGACTGGGTCTGAAAAATCAAGGATCTGGAGGAATTTTATGGAGGAATGGTATAAGATCCCTTCCTGTGTGTTCTCCAGTCTCATAAAACATTATAGAAAAAGCTCCGTTCTGTTATCTTTGAAATAACACAAAGAAAGAACTGAAAATAGGGGTGCCAGTAATTTCGGCACTTTTTTGGGGGGGAATAAATTTGTAATGTATTACAAATAAATGTGTAATTTTGTAAACTGTTGTGTAACTTTGTTTTGATAAACACAAACTCCGATCTTTCAAAAATATGTGATTAACACAACACCCCCCCCCCCATTTTCATCTCATGATCTCCTGTGGTCAGGCAGACTGCATCTGTTGTCTGACATCTGGTGTGAGTTTAAAGACTGACTCAGCTTGGGCTGAAAAGGCATCTTGCACTGCACAGGGGGAAGAGGCAGGGTTTAGAGTTTATATCCTTGCAATTGGTGCTCATTGAAGTCATTGCACAGCTTTCACTAAGCTATTGCTAAATCTTAGACTTTTCTTGCTAGGGAGAGTTTGGTTTTTAGAATTTCTTTTGTAAATGATCTGAATGATCTAAATGCTTTACTGAATATCTTCAATTATAGTGAAGCAACCATGTGCACATTTATCTCACTGTTGCACACATGGGCCAGATGAAGTTAATTATTTTCCATTCTTTTTTCCTTTTTAGGAATACCAGGATGGGTCAAATGATCTTGTCATATCTGAAACTGAGCTGAAACAGGTGATATACATCTTCAAGTGCAGTAATTCCACACTACAGATAAAAGGCAAAATCAACTCCATTATTGTTGGTGAGTTTTTGAGAATATTTACTTCATTTTACAAAGAATACCCAGATGGCATTTAAACATTTTTAATGATTTGCCAAACAGCACAAAACAAAATGTCACAAAAAGTAAAAAATGGAAAATCTCACATTAAGGCAAGGAAAAAGTGGGTAAATAAATGAGCTTCTAATATAGGAAAAGGCTACTTCTATATTTTTGCTAGGTTTTGCTTTAGCAAAAAATCTGCTTCTTTCCATAAGAGCAATTTCTGCATATAAGCACCACCAGGCAAGTTCTAAGGGTACAGATGCAGCCATTCAGAATGTGTCATTTGTTGTGGTAAGTTATGTGATTCACAGGCCAAAGACAATCAATAAATGGCATTTGTGGTGCGATAGATGTTAGTGAAATATCATCTGTTTATTTTTAAATCCACTTAATATGGAATATTAATATTCTAAAGGGAAATTGTGGTAGTTGACAATAAAAACAGCATAACGTCCTGAATGTCATAAACGATATTAATTTAGGAATATACAGTAAATATATTGTACATATTTATACGGTTGGTAGTGGTAGCTAAAAATAAAAAAATACACAACAGTATTCCACCTTCTTCATAAACCTTTTATGCATCAAAGCCTTTAACTTGGTCACTTGCTGTGGTTATTTTGGAAAACATTTTGCGCGCTCGTTCGGACTATATTAAGTTTATATACTTTAAAAAAGCTATAATGTTTTATCTTTTTCTATTAATACTTGCAAGCGTTATTGTTGTAAAAATGTTGTACTTCCTAAAAAATGAAATAGTAAATAATTTGTACACTATATTGACATATGTACACTATTTTATATATCACAACGTTAAATATTGAAATGATATTAACAAATAAGAGTTGTTCAGATCATTATTAAGAATAAATAATTATTTTGAACTGTTTTCACAACCTTCAAATTCTTATTAAAACACCTATTTTTGAGACACAATGTTTCAATAACTTTGCAAACAAATGACACAGAGCCTTCAAACCACAGGCATTTTAAAGATTGCGATTTGTGAAAACTATCATAACTTTTATTTAAACAACAATTTGGACTGGTGGATTTATGCTTGTAAAAACTTTCCAATTTATAAGATAAAAGATCACTTTATTGGCCATATGCAATTTCTTTTATTAGGAATTTGTCTTTTCACATACCCCAACTTGCTCTCCATGAGACACACAGACAGGGAGAGAAGCTTGGGGTCAGAGCGCAGGGTCAGCCATTTATACGGCGCCCCTGGAGCAGTTGGGGTTAAGGGCCTTGCTCAGGGCCCAACGGAATAGGATTCCTCTGCCGGCCATGGGATACGAACCAGCAACCTTCCAGCCACAGGCGCGGATCCTTAGTCACAGAGCCGCTGCACCGCCCAATGCAGTTCGGAACGCCAATACAAGGCGAATGCCCCCCGAGCCGTGTATGTAGGGTGACTTGGTGGTAGGCGGGCCTCCGGGCATCCGTGTTCCAATGCAGAGCCCGGAACAGAGTGAGTGTCTGGCTTTTGTAGGGAGACTGGAACAGGGAGCAGGTGTAGAAAATCAACTAAAATGTGAACGAGCTGGAGCGCCCTTAAGGGGTAGGGATTGCAATCGTGACAATCTGGCTATGTAAAAAATCTGCTGCTTGAACGCAACGCTCTATATTACAATCTATGAGCAGTTCATTATTCATTACGAGAACAAAAGCCTTAAACGAACATCAAAATGTTTCCAAAATATTTTAGCTGCCAACATTTCTTTATATGATTACATATTATATTTCCCGTCAAGTGGTATTAAATCAGTATGACAACTTTTTTTCAACAAAAACAACAGCTAAGTACAATGTGTTTATGATGTATTCTTAGAAAAAGATAAAACATTATCGCTTTTTAATGAAGAATATAGACTTTATATAGTTAGAACAAGCATAAGACTGATGCATTAAATGTTTTGAAGAAGTCTGGGATACTGTTGTGTAATTTTTTTTAATTTAGCTACAACTAACATCTACGTATGGCATATGTATGATCGTACAGCTTTAAAAGCTAATCAGTACAGTATGTGTGAAATATATTATTCATAATCAAAATGTAAATTTAAATTGCTTCCTGATTACTCATTGCTGAAATTTGTATTAAGACAAAATATAGATTATCTCAATGCGGATGTAAACCTGAAAGAAGCACATCAAGTTCACAACAAGCTACAGTATAATAATAAACTATTTTTTATATATCCAACTGAGTAATTTTGTTTTTGTAAAATGACCCTATGTTCTTTATTTAATTAACTTAATTTGAATTAACTTTCTTTTTTAATTAACTTCATTTTTGACATGCACAGTTTAAAATTAATCAGATTAACAGTATACAACTTAAATTCTATCATTCAAAATAGATTGTCTCGAGGGGCTCATCATTGACTGGGATTAATTTGGCGACAGCCCAAATGCTTCTACACGCCACATTAAACATTCACTGCTCTACTTGGTGGTTTTAGAAAGTAGTATGTTTCAGTGGCTTTCTTAATACCACTTTGTTATTCTAGATCAGGGGTTCTTAACCCGGGGGTTGCTATAAAGACGTGAAAGTAAATTGTCCTGAAAAAACAGAGAAAATAATTTTGATGAGTGTGGCACCACCTAAATGTAACATAATGACGTTTATTAATTTCCATTAGGTGGGCCATGATTGCATTTATATTGGTAGCACTTTTTTCTTCCACGCAAAGTAGTTGTGATTAGCCTAGGAATGGAGCATTTTTTAATAGGTGGCACTGGAAGAATGAGAGCTAAAGATGTGGAGAAACGCACAGCAGAAAACAGAAAAAAGAAAATGAGAAAATACGACAAAAAGAACCTAAAGTACGGATTTACACAGACAAGTGATGAAGAGGATGCACGACCGCTATGTGTGATTTGTGGCGAAGTGTTGGCTAAGGAAAGCCTCAAGCCGTCCAAACTCCTGTGCCACTTGCAGACCAGACAGTTTTTTGAATGAAAGCTGCAGGAGCTAAGAGGCCAACAATCTACCCTCAAAAAAGCCACCACTGTGAACCAGAAGGCACTTCAGGCGTCTTTCATCATAGATTGGTTTGTCAAAACTGGGAAGCCACACACATTAGGTGAGACTTTTATCTTACCATGCGCTAAGGCAGTGGTTCTCAAACTTATTGGACCGAGTACCACCCCTGATCAAACCAAAGCATCCAAGTACCACCTACAAGTCATCTTCTCAGAGGAACCCCAGAAATTTTCAGTGACCAACATGAGCGTGCGTGTGCACACACACTCACATACACATATAATAAATATTATAATAATAAACTTAATTTGATATAGTGCCTTTAAAGGTGGCTTCTCAAAGCGCTTTACAGAAAAAAAAACAGGAATAACAACAAATAAAAATAAACAATAAAAAGGCACCATTTCAGTGAGAGGGGTTTGCCTGTTTAGTCGAGCAAAGCAGATGTGAATTCATTTTTTGAGCCTTGATACAATTCACAACAGAGTCTAACAGATTTTAAATCATCAGGCATTTTCTTGACGGCAAAGGTCTTGCGGTGGATGTTACATTGCGTCCATTCATTTCTGGAGCAACCTCTAATTTGTGCCACTACACTGCTGTGTCGGCTTGTCATTGCTCTAGAACAGTCTGTACAAACTCTGACACATTTTATCCAATCAATGCCATTCTCTTCGATAAATTCATTTAGAAGCTGAAATATGTGCTCTCCTGTAGTTCCTGTTGGTAGCGGCTTACAGAACAGAAAGTCCTCATGGGACGTACCCTTAAACTCGTATCTAACGTAAACGAGCAAACTGGCCAAATCGACTACAGACGCATCTAATTGCAGTGAATAGCATCTGCTCATCTTAACGCGCTCTATCAGCGTACTTTTGATATCATCCACCATTTCAATAATTCTATAAGTGACTGTGTCTTTCAGAGGGGGCAGCAGGTCGAGCTGTTTAGCAGCTTTTTCTCCACACATAATATGTGTCAGCTCTTTTGCCAACAGTAAATAAGGTTCTTCAAAAATAGTGTGGGGCTTACCTGCTTTAGCAATCCGCAAGCTTGCATTTTTCCCTGTTTCCGTTTCAGGAGTCTGTCTCAGAATTTTTCTCAAATTAACCTAGAACAGTTCTTAAATATTTATTTCTGTTATCTATAATGCTTTCCTGTGCTCACAAGATTACCAGCGTTCGTTAGTACGCATTTCTATGCATTCCTGTGTTTACAACATTGGCATTGTTCCAAAATCACGCACATTCTCCTATCTCCTATTTGCTGGAGATACTGTAGCTTTTTTTAAACGCAATTGGTCACTTACTTCATAACACACATTCCTATAGAGTGGTATAGAATTACATTGTAGCTCTGTGTCCACTCAAATATTAGCGCGCGCTGTATCGTAGTACGTAGGCTGCGTATTCGACACGTATTAAAATAAAAAAAAATGAAAACCCGTCCTGATTTTTCAGCGCACACAACAAAGTTCCAGGGTCATATGGCGTACCAGCTGGCGGCGCTCCGCACAACTGAGACCACTGATGTCTCCGAAGAAATTAATTTTCTTTTTCCTTTTTCCTTTTCCTGAACATGCCACTGGTGATCAACTTTTCGTTTTGCTGGACACATATATACGTGAGCATGAAATTATTGATATGACTAGAACAAGTGTGTGGGAATTTGCTCTGTCGGTGCACAAGCTATGACTGGCAAACACAGTGGGCTAGTCACGAACTCAAACAAGTAAAGGATGAAGCTGTTCATACTGTAAATTCCATCAAGGCCAGTGCAACAAGTGCAGAACTTTTCAAGATTCTCTGTCAAGAGTTGGGAGTATCTGAATATCATCAGCTGTTGTACCACAGTGAAGTACAATGGCTGTCCATGGGTAACGTACTGAGTCGCCTTTACAAACTCCGAGAGGAGCCGAGAACATTTCTATTTGAGAAAAACTCCATGCTAGCCGCTAAATTTTCTGCCGAAAAAAATGACTCGCCCTGCTGGCCTGTTTGGCTGATATTTGTAAACGTCTTAACGAGTTGAATGCGGGACTGCAAGGGAAATATGCATCCGTCTTCTTTTTCTCCAACAAAATTGAAGCTTGGATCAGAAAGCTGTGCTTGTGGCAAACTCGGCTGGTCGACAATAACTTTGAGACTTTCTCTGCACTAGAGGAGTGTTTGAATGAAAGTGTTTTAAAGGCTGACCTGTGTGTGCTTATTCGGGCTCATCTTGATGGAATGACAACACAGTTTCAGGAGTATTTTCCAGAAAACGGGTCAGTGTCTGTGACAGACAAATGGATAAGGAATCATTTCTCTGGAAAGCCAACAGGAATTGCTCTTGAAATAGAGGAGTCATTGATTTATCTGACTACTGATATGGCCCTGAAGCAGAGGTTCACGGAGAGGCCTCTGGCCTACTTCTGGATTTCAGTACAAACTGAATTTCCAAGACTGAAGACGTTGTCACTTAAAAAACTTGTCCCCTTCACATCGACATTTCTATGTGAGTCTGTATTTTCTACACTTACTTACCTTCAAAACAGATACAGAGCCCAAGGTTAAGAACCCCTGTTCTAGATTATAATTATAAAAATACATGTATCTACGATTTATTGATGTGTAAGTCTTTGCTTGATGTGTAAGTTTTATATAAAAGTACCACTCAACTTATATAAGGCTGATTCCAGATTCTCATTCTTGTTCCAGATTGCCTTGTGTGTGGCTGAAAAGTAGTGTAGTGATGTGAAAGTGCAGTGAAGAAGCGTGATACAATTACTTTATATTATTGATACAAGAGTAATACGTGTTACAAGAGTAGTTTTATTATTAAAGTACTGTAGTGTATACTGTAGTAATTCATATTACTTTTTAGTTTACTATTAATATTGTAATGGTGTAATTCTCTGTTATTACAGTTCTGCAGTAATAATAACAGTTGAAACTGCAAACATAATGTTTAAGAGTATGTTCTGATTTGCATACATTTTGGCTTACGTAAGTTTGTGAGCAACCTGTTCAGTAAAATTTGTTTTATCTTTTACTTTTTAGAATTTTTTATATTCTTGAAGTATGTAGTACTTTGTCATCTTTAAGATCTCCAATACATTAATCAAAATCATTTTTCTTACACAAGCAAAAGAGAGGCTCTATGAATTATTAATATTTAATGGAACCTTCAGTCAAAGAATGAATTAAACTGTTACTTGATCCATGACTTATACCTTGTTCTTCTATTTTTTCAGACAATTGCCAGAAGCTTGGCCTGATATTTAACAATGTAGTTGGCATTGTGGAGATAATAAACTCAAGAGATGTTCAAATACAGGTAAATCTCAAAGGCAGCTGAAAACCTCATTCAAAGACCTTATTGATATGAATGGAAATATTGATATTGTGACATTATGTGATTATTGATGCTATCATCATCATATGACAATATCTGTATTTACACTCATTTCATTTACACTACTAAACTATGTAGGACATGGTAGATAATAGATAGATTAAGTATTTTTTATTCACAGAACCCTAATCATGACCACCCTAGCTTGGACCAAAATTCAGGAGTTTGTAATAGTATAATAATGTAATATAACTCATACCATTTTAAGATATTGTGCCAAGACAGTATAGCTGACTCCCAGGTCTTCTACTAGAACTGTGGCAGTATGGGCATATGTATGTCTCAGATTCTCTTTCCTTCTCTGTTCTAATTCCCACTGATCATACAGCCAGTTTGCTATACCTTTGCTACAACTATACCTGAGATGGATCTGAGTCACAGAGAATCAGAATTCCCTCTACCAAGATGTTCAAACTTTTGTGTTTGATGTTTCTGAATAAGAAAATTAGCTCGTTTTTTCCTCAGTTGACTCCATCCAGGATTGTGGATTCTGTTTGTAGATAACCTGTCAGCAACAATCATCTCTGGACTAGTGTGCAGTAGACTATTTGCTTAGTGTGTTCCCTCACATTTCAGGCCTTAGGAAGACAGTAATTCTTTGATTTTCTCATTAAAGATGGCTCTACCATCTTTGGTGTTAGTGGGTCCAGCAGGGGGCGCTCACCCTGTGGTCTATGTGGGTCCTAATGCCCCAGTATAGTGACGGGGACACTATACTGTAAACAGGCGCCGAGACGTAAAAACCGAGGTCCTGACTCTCTGTGGTTATTAAAAATTCCAGGGCGTTTCTCAAAAAGAGTAGGGGTATAACCCCCGCGTCCTGGCCAAATTTCCCTAATAATCCCTATCTATGAATTGGCGTCATTACTCTGTTCTCCTCCACACTGATAGCTGATGTGCGCACTATGGCTGCCGTCGCATCATCCAGGTGGATGCTGCACATTAGTGGTGGTATCCCATTTTCTGCTGTGGTTCATTATGAAAATTATGCCCCTTTTAGGATCCTCGTACCATGAAGCACCCACCACCTATCTCCATTATGTAGCACATTTCAAACCAACCATCTCTACAGGACTTGCACTCCCCTACAGATTCTTGGCTTATTTATAACTGAGGATATCTAGAATGCACCCTTGCTACCAGCCTCATTTCATGAATGAGATTTACAGTATGTCTGAAGTGACAGATTTAGAACAGACTTCCTTCCTGTCAGGATTATACCCAAGTAATTCCTTCATATTGTTCTCTCAGCTTCTCCAGGCATCTGGAGAAATGCCTCCTAGGTTAGTAAGATACCAATCATCATGCTGCCACCATCTCTTCTCAGTGACTTGTTTCTCCATTTTCTCTCAAGCCTTTTAATCTGCCACAGTTCTACTTGGAATCAATATTTTCTCCCAGAGATAGGTCTTTAAGGTGTTAGGGTTTTATTGCTAAGGACCTTTAAAGCACCTCTGGCGGCTTTCAGTGACATCATGTGAGCAATGGCTGCTTCATTTTTTCGCTCTCTCAGTTATCTTTAAAAAAACCCAACAACTTTGTTAAAATTGTGTCTTAAATAATATAAAACAAACACTTAGTGTTGGGTGACAATGGAAAAATGAGGAAGAGGACATAAAAACTCGAAACTACTTGAAAAAGGGTTTTGAAAAGGAACGGGGAGATCGCAATACTTTGCCTGCTCAGCGGGGCGTAAGGAGCCAGTCCGAAAACTCTGAAGATCACGGATCCCCTGTGAGCCTCGAGAAATTGCTTTACGAACTGAGAGATTTCAGAAGGGATATTAACAAAACGTTGATGGGATTTACAGAGAAAAACAGAACGAGTAAGAGGGTAAACTAAATTGACGAATGCATTGAGCAAACCGAGGCGTGGGGTGAAAAAACAGATGGCGTGCTTTTAGACCTGCTCCAGAAACAGAAGCAGTTAGAGGCCAGAATAACAGATTTGGGGGCAGGTCGAGGAGACAGAACCCGAGGATCTATGGAATCCCGGAGGAGAGCGAAGGAGCATCAATAACCAAGTTCGTCGGAAAGTTTATTAGAGAACAATTTGAATTCCCCCCTGAGACTGATTTAGAGATTGAAAGAGCTCACAGAGCTCTTGCCCCTAAACCAGTGAACCCCTAGTCCAGACCAAGATTTCTGCCACCGAACTTCAGCAGATGACAGAGACTGTATTACCTTCCTCACAACTAAAGCATCTGTTTTATCAATGGGATTAATGTTATAATTTACCGTAAGGTTCCACCCCTTTCATTACCTTCCAAAGTACTAGATTCAATTAGTTGGAAGTAAGGAAGAAATTTATGGAGTTATTTGTGTTTTGTAATATAAATTTGGTTGATGTAGATAAATAACTTAATCTTGCAAATTAAGATTTAATATAATGTTAGTTTTTTGAAGGTTAAAATGTCCTTGTTAAATAAATTCAAATAGATTAGAGACCGAGAGAACCAAAGAAACATAGTAGTATATTTATTTAGGGTCCTCTTAGACAAGAAGAGGTTTAATTTTATTCTTGTTCCCTAATTCCCCAAGATTTTTATCGGAGCATAAAGGGTGGGGTTGTATTCTAGAACCCCCACATAAAACTCTGAAGTTTAAAAAAATAAAAGTTGTTGTTTCTTTGTTTATTGTTTTTGTAGAATAGTTTAAAATGGCAGCATCGTTGAGAGACTGGGATTTATTTGTAGAATTCTTCATTTAAATGATGTCTTCACAGAATATTAAAGTAATGTATTTTAATGTAAATGGTCTGCATAATCCGATAAAAAGAAGTAGAACACTGTAGTGTGCTCTCACGAGGCACCAGTTCTGTAGGGGTTTGGGCATTTACTGGGACAATTATTAATTGTAGCCGTATATCACAAAATGATTCTTTTAATGGCCTTAGAATCCAACCATGCAGTATAACTCAAACAACACACACACACAGGTACTAATACACGAGGATACATTTATTAATACATAGAATATGCATGTAAACCTAACAGATCTTATCGTGAGGGTCATCAGAATACAAAGATATATATTCATTCAGTTACGAAGAGTTACACATATCAAGAGGACATACGTTCGGTATATCATTCATTTAGACCGTTTCGTAATTGAACTTGGTTCTACATTAGATACTCAAAACAAGTACATAACTCTTAGGAATTAAATTGATATCAACTGGTTGGGATAACAATTGAATTCTCGAGCTGTAATGCAGTGAAGTTGAATACTCATCCAATCTCTCAGGATTCAGATCTCCTGCGGGCACAAAGAAGCAGTTGCAGGCTTGTTGCTGTCCAATCCGCGCTCTCTGGTTCCGTGCCAGGCTGTGCTGTGCTGATGCTCACTGAAGACTGGCTAGTTAGTTTTGGCTTTAACTAGCGAAGTTTGTGCACAGGAGAAAACTGACTGTGGGTCCCAGCAGGTCAGGAAGAAGACCGGTTCATTCCTGATGAAGCGCTAGTTCTGAATAGTGATTCAGCTGTCCAAAGTTCCGACCTGTTCACGAGGCTTGCTGCTGATGCTAACCTCGGGTGGATCCTTTGGTTACTCATGGCAACCTCCGCTCTCGACTCTTAGAACAAAGGAAAGTTGTGGCACTCGGACACACTGGCCGTTACGTGGTGGTCCAGGCTGAGTCTCAGGATGGTCAGGAGGCGCGCTGCGAGAATGTCCTGCGCTTCCCAACTGTTCTGGCCTGCGGGCCGTCCTGCCCTGGAATTGTTCTTCCCCTGGAGTTCTCCTTCTCAGGCCCTCTGTGTTGCCTGTTTTTACCTGGAGGAACTTCAGCTCGTTCATTGGCTGAAAGTTTCATGGGCATCAGAGACCCACATGGGTTACTCGGCCCTACCAGTCCCTGATTGGTTGATCAAGGTGAGATATGAGTCACTTACTCCTGACACTTAGGAATGCAGTCCAGATGTCCATCTGGCACTCCCTAGACAGATAGGCGCCAATGGATGACCATTGATCATGATAGCCAGGCTTAGCTAAGTTTCTCCAGGAGACTCATCTATCTGATGCAGAACATGCTAAATTGAAAAGGATGGATTTTGATAGTGTTCTAATCATCTCATAAAGCAGGACATAAAAGAGGAGTAGCTATACTCATTCCGTCAACTGTTAACTTTCAGTATTTATCAGAGATCAAAGACAACGATGGTAGATTCATCAATTCATACTTTCTTATGTATAAATTAGACATATCAAGAGTAAAGGACTGTGAAATTGGAACCTTGGATGCACCAGTTTATCTAACTTTAGACTTAAATCTGGTAAAAAAAAAGAATACTGCTAGGAAGATTAACTATAGTGTATTGAATGATAATGATGTTAAAGAGCAAATTACGCATGAGATTGAACAGTTTTTGCAGATAATGATATGGGAGAGGTTTCCCCAGCAATATTATGGGATACAGTTAAAGCTGTACTTAGGGGGAAACTTATTTCCATTTGTTCATATAAAAAGAAAATAAGACAAGCCAAATTAAAAGAATTACAATCTGAATTAAAAATTCTAGAACAAAAACATAAAAAACATCCACTTGTACAATACGTAAACAATAACTGAAAATTAGGGAAGAAATAAATAAATTACAAATTATAGAGGAAGAAACAAAACTAAAATGTCTAAAACAAAATTAGTATGAATCAGGAGCTAAATCAATAAAAATATTAGCAAGAAGGTTACATAAACAACAATCTAAATAATCTCCAAAATAGTTAATCCAGTAACCAACCAAATACAATCCAATTAAAAGAAATACAATCAATCTTTACAGAATACTATAAAAACTTATATTCCAATTCTGAAACTCAAAATGAACAAGATATAGTACTTTTATTAGAGTCACTTAACCTTCCCAATTTAAATGACGAACAAAATAAAGCATTAACTAGAGTAATAAACAAGGTGGAAAGAATAATATTATTTCAGATCTTAAATCTAATAAAACACTAGGGACAGATGCCTTTCCAAGTGAATTTTAAAAGACATTCAAAAAACAGTTGGGTCCCTGCTCCTGTCCACTTGCAACTGGATAAGAGGAGGGGATTTACCACCTTCTTGGAATGAAGCTATAATTTCTGTTATCCCAAAAGAAGGAAAAGATCAAACTAGATGTGGATCTTTTCGCCCAATTTCTGTACTTAATAAAAAAAAGATTAGAGAAAATATGACCTCAGATTATAAACTCAGATCAAACTGGTTTCATTCAGAACAGACAAACACAAGACAATATTAGACGTACCCTTCATATTATGAGGCATATTAATGATCAAAGGAGGGAAGCAATTTTCGTCAGCCTAGATGCAGAAAAAGCCTTTGATCGGGTTAATTGGGAGTTTTTATATCGGACATTGGAGAGATTTGGATTTACTGACGATATTATCAACATAATAAAAACAATTGATTTAAATCCTATAGCACAAATCAAAATCAATGGACATCTGTCTAAGAGATTTTGTTTGAAAAGAGGACAGGGATGTCCCCTGACACCTCTTTTTTCTCCATATATAGAACCCTTAGCAGAGTGGATTAGACAAGACCCAAAAATTAAAGGTATAGAAATTAAAGGACAAAAACATAAGATTGCATTGTATGCAGATGATGTCCTGCTATATTTGGATGACCCCTATGAATCATTTGTCAGAGTGATGGATCTTTTGGTTGTTATCAGGGTAAAAATTAAATGTAGAAAAAACAGATGTTCTATGTTATAATTAAAACTCCATAGATCAAATAAAAGAAAAATTTAAGTTAAATTCGTTATCACTCTCTATTATGTATTTGGGTGTATATTTGCCAAAGGATTGATCAAAATTATTGAATTCAAATTTCAGTCCTCTAATATGTAAAATAAAAGATGATCTGGCTGGCTGGAGTCTGCTACCTCTTTCATTGGGATCAAGAGTAGAAGTCATTAAAATGAATATTCTGCCTCGATTACTATATCTTTTTCAGTCTCTTCCAGTGGAAATTTCATCAGAACTGTTTAATGAAGGGGAATAAATGATTTCAAGATTCATATGGAATGGAAAGAAACCAAGAATTAGGTTTAAAACACTACTATGGTCCAGGGAGAAGGGTGGATTAGCCCTGCCATGTTTAAAGTCATACTTCCAAGCAGCTCAGTTTAGAACACTACTATGTTGGTGCAATGGATATTATACTGCAAAAAGGAGAGAAATGAAGTGTTTGATTATAGGTGAATTCCCAACACAGACAGTCCTGGGAGATAGATCTTTGGCAAAAATTATATATAAAACGGCTAAACCTTGGATAACTTTAACAATTAAAATTTGGTTTAAGATAATAAAAACCTGTGACTTGGAGAGAGAGGTAAAACTATTAAGATGGATAGTTTCTGACTGAGATTTCCTCTCTGGGGAATCACACAAATCTGACACAATCTGACACTCAAGGTTTAAGATTTGGGCTACAAAAGGGATTACAGCAATATGTACTTTGATGAAACAAGACTATCTGAAAAACTTTAAAGATCTTTCACAACAATATAATCTAGAAAAAGAAGATTTTCATAGATATATTCAAATTAGACATATACTGTAAATAGCTGGAGAAAACAGCCACGTAAAAAGGAAAGTAATAAATTGCTTGATAACTCTGTAGCTGTATATCTGCAAGGTAATTTGAAAAAAATC
This sequence comes from Atractosteus spatula, assembly GCF_055471065.1. Classification (NCBI taxonomy): domain Eukaryota; kingdom Metazoa; phylum Chordata; class Actinopteri; order Semionotiformes; family Lepisosteidae; genus Atractosteus; species Atractosteus spatula. The sequence continues at coordinate 15,702,551 of NC_142717.1, read as the reverse complement.
ATATCAAAGCTGTACAGTAGTATTGAATATATGAAAAAGACTCAACGGAATATATTAAAATAAAATGGGAAAAAGAAACCAACACAACAATTTCTATGGATCAGTGGAATTATACTGTATGTGTAGATTTCAACAGGGCTCTACAAGTTCACAGACTTGGAGAGAGTTTTGTTTGAAGAATTTGACCTGGTTTTTTATCAGCCCTTAAATTTAAGACAAAAAAAAAAGGAAGATTGTTGGAGATTATGTGGAGAGCAAGATGCGACTCATTCACACATATTTTGGTCATACCCAAAAATACACCAATACTGGAAATCTATACATATAACTCTTCCATATAATTTAGTAAATTTGAATATACCATTTGACTTTTCTGTTATTTACTTGGGCAATTTCGACTTTGATGATATTGAAGTAAAGGATAGATATATATTAAGTATTCTTCTGACAGCTAGTAAAAAAGTAATTACACAAAAATGGTTTATAAAAGTACCTCCAACACATGAACAATGGGTTAATGTTGTTAATGAGATCTACATAATGGAAAAAAATAACTTTTTCTCTCAGATTGCAGGCAGAGAGGTTTAGCAAATACTGGGAAACATGGATTCAATTTATTTCCCTACAGGGACCTGATTCTAGTTTATGAGAAAATATGCAGTGATATTTATGTGTAGACGTTTTTGCTGTTTGTTGTGTTTCTTATCAGAGAATTGTATATTTTTTGCATGATCCTCCATACCTGCTGACATAGTGTAAATAGTTCATTTTGTATATACAATATGGCAGAAATGCAAGATGAAGGCAAATGTTTATTCTGCTGTTTTGGTTATGTTGTTTGTAAACCCTTTCATCCCTATATAAGTTTAACCTACTTGTGTGCTGCTGCTTGGGGAATCCTGGTCACAATTAGCCAGTGGTACAAACCAGGCTTGGAAATGCAGTGTTTAGAACATATACAGTGCCCTCCAGAATTATTGGCACCCTTGATCAAGATGAGCAAAAAAAAGTCTTTGTTGTTTATAAGCTTGATCTTACACTGAAAATATGAGATAAACCTCATGACCTTGACTCTTTTTACACCAAACCCAACTCTGGTGTTTGTTGCCATAAAGCTCTATTTTTGTCTAATGTGACCATAGAACCTGGCTCCAATCAAAGTTCCAGTGATGTTTAGCGAACTCCAGGTGCAAACTTGGGATTTTGCAGTTCAAGTGTAGTAGCAATATAAATACTACTTGAGAATTAAAGCAACGTGCTATACCAAGTTTTCCTTAAAGATTTATTATGTTTTTTTCATTCATTATATCCTACAGGTAATGGGGAAGGTGCCATTAATTTCTATTAACAAAACAGAAGGCTGCCACGTGTACCTCAGTGAAGAATCTTTGAACTGTGAGATTGTGAGTGCCAAGTCTTCAGAAATGAACATTTTGGTGCCATTGGATGGTGATTATGTAAGTTTAAATGCATCTCACAATAACCCTCTTTATTTGTATTTGTATGTGTTTAAAGTTTAATGAAAGGTCATTTCAAGGAAAATCTAGATTATTCTATCTAAAGGTAGAATGTTCCTAAAGATTCCTTTAGATATTGGTGTATGTTTTAGTATATTATTGAAGTACTGAGAATAACATCTTTTATGGTTTTAGACAGTGCACTCAGAGCTTTTAATAGTATCAATGACAGCACCCAGTACACAGTGGTTAAGTATCCAGAGAGTACAACAGCTCAATTTGCTGTGGTGCTGGAAATAGTGATGTAGTATTTATAGTGGTGTGCATATATCAGTCTTTCAGTTACATACCGTGGTTATTTTGGAAAAGTTATTATGTGCTCCTTCTGACTATATTAAGTTTATATACTTCATAAAAAGTTATAATGTTTTAACCTTTTCTGCATTTTTTTGTGCTCATTATCGCAGTAAAAAAGTGCATACTTTTTAGAATTTGATAATAGGGAATATAATATGGAACTGCATATCTAAACAAATTAATAACGATTAATACAGAAAGTATGATGACAGTTTCTTGAATTTCGGTTTCACATGCATAATTGTGGACACTGAAGAATGTCCTCAGTGTGTTGTCTGCCTTAAAGTGTGACTGCTGAGAGCATGCTCCCCTATAAATTGAAACGTCATTTGGAAACTGTTCACATTAGTTTGATAAGTAAGCCTTGTGATTTTTCACACAAGTTTACAAGATTACAAGCCGACGCAGCGGTGTAGTTGCACGAATTTGAGAGGTTGCTCCAGATATGAAGTGGACGCACTGCAGAATCCACTGCAAGGCCTTGGCCATCAAGAAAATGCCTGAGGATTTAAAAACTGTTAGACTCTATTATGAATTGTATCAAGGCTTGACTAACAATAATGGCAAGTGTTCTTATTAAATATTCTTAAAAAAGGATAAAGCATTATAGCTTTTTATGAAGTATATAAACTTTATATGGTACACATCCAAACTTTTTCAAAATAACTGCAGCAAGTTACTGTGTTCAAGACTTTGATGCATAAAATGTTTATGATGGTAGAATACTGTGTATACTTTGTATTTTTTATATTTAGCTACCACTACCATCTACTGTATGTACATTAGGTATATATTACATATCAGACTGTATGGCTTTAAAGCCAGTACAGTACAGTATGTGTGAAATATATTTTTTACATTTAAAGGTAAATTATCCTGATTATTCATTGCTGAAATTTATATTAAGGTACAATAAAGATTATCTCAATGCATACGTAAGCCTGAAAGAAGCACATCAGTTCACAACAAGCCACAGTAATATTATTGTAATAGTATTGTATTTTTTTTCATACATCGAACTGAGTAATGTTACTCGTTTTTTAATTAATTCAATATTTGAAAATACTGTAGTATACAGTTTAAAATTAATAAAAGTCTAAACAGTATACAACTTAAATTATATAATTGGAAAAAAGATTGCTTCAAGGGGCTCAACATTGACCAGGATTCGAAACCAGGCGTTTTCTGGTGACAAGGCTGTCCAAATGTTTCCACCCACCACGTAGAGCATTCACTGCTCCGCCTGGTGGTTTTACAAAGTAATGCAGTCCCACAACAGAATATTTTTTTAAAAGGCAGCATGCTGCACTAAATTGTGATGTGTGTGGTGTAATGTGCTGCATTATCCAGCATGCAATCTGAATGGCTTGATCTGTATTTGTATCCCTTCATTTTTTTGCTCTCTGGAAAGCAATGAACCTGCTTCAAAACCTCACTGTCTTACCTTCAGCCTACAGTATGCCACATCCTCCACAATATGCATATACTGGGTCTTGAGAGAACAAGCTTAATGAAATGGTAAATGGAACTATAAGGTAAAAAGTGTTCTGTGCAATGCAAATAAACTCCAAACAAAACATAAGCCTAATTTGTTCCCTTTCTACCTCTGATGCAGCATATCCCAGATATATGCAGATATATCCCAGGCAGGGGTTAACAGCTACTGTACCTCTTTTTACGTGTTACCCTATCAGTTATATTCCTTCAACTGACCAGTAAACAGAAGACTATAGGTCTATAGTCTTTCACAGTCTTTTCTGTACTGTTCTCTTACATACACTTCAGTCCGTAAATATTTGGACAGTGACACAATTTTTGTTGTTTTGGCTTTGTACTCCAGCACATTGGATTTGAAATGAAACAATGACTGTGAAGTTAAAGTGCAGAATGTCAGCTTTAATTCGAGGGTATTAACATCTATATTCGGTGATCCATATAGGAAGCACAGCCCTTTTTATACATAGCCCCCCCATTTTAGGGGACCAAAAGTAATTGGAAAATTGTCTGCTCAGTTGTTTCTTGGCCAGCTGTGTGTCATGGCATCATTAGTTCATGCACAAGAGAGCTAACAAAAGGTCTAGAGTTGATTCTAGATGTGGCATTTGCATCTGGAGTCTGTTGCTGTTGTCTCTCAACATGAGGACCAAAGAAGTGTCAATGCCAGTAAAGCAGGCCATCATCAGGCTGAAAATCAGAATAAATCAATCAGAGACATAGCCAAAATATTAGGTGTGTCAAACTCAACTGTTTGGTACATTGTTAAGAAGCAAGAATGCACTGGTGAGCTTAGTAATAGCAAAAAACCTGGTAGACCACGGAAGACCACAGTAGTGGATGACCGAAGAATACTTTCAATCGTGAAGAAAAACCCCTTTTTGACTGTTGAACAGATCAATAACACTCTCCAGGATGTAGGAATACAGTAAGTGTGCCAAAGACTGTCATAAAGAGAAGAATACACCAGCATAACCCCACAAGATGCAAACTACTGGTAAGTCTCAAGAACAGAAAGGCCAGGTTACAGTTTGCTAAAAAGTACATTAAAAAGCCTGTAGAGTTCTGGGACAGTCTTATTGACATGGAGTCTTATAGACGAAGATTAACCTGCAAAAGAGTGATGGAAAGATGAATGTGTGGAGAAAAAAAGGAACTGCTCAACTGTGAAAAATGGTGGAGATAGTGTCATGGCTTGGGTGTGTATGGCTGCCAATGCCAGTTTATTGATGATGTTACTTTTGATAACAGCAGCAGGATGAATTCTGAAGTGTACAGAAACATCTTATCTGCTCAGATCCAACCAAATGCCTCAAAGCTCATTGGACAGTGCTTCACCTTGCAGCAGGACAGTGACTCCATATATACTGCTAAAACAGCTATGGAGTTTTTCAGGGCCAAAAAGTGGAATGTTCTTGACTGTCACCCGACCTGAATCCCATTGAGCATACATTTCAGTTACTGAAGACGACTGAAGGCAAAAAGCCCCAGAAACAAGCAGGAACTGAAAATGGCTGCATTACAGGCCTGCATGTGCATCACCAGGGAAGATAACCAGCGTCTGTTGATGTCTATGAGTCGCAGATTTCAGGCAGTCATCGATTGCAAAGATTTGCAACCAAGTACATGACAATTTTATTTAAGATTATGTTAATGTGTCTAATTACTTTTGGTCCCCTAAAATGGGGTGACTATGTATAAAAAGGGCTGTGATTCCTATATGGTTCACCCAATATAGACGTAAATACCCTCCAATTAAAGCTGACATTCTGCACTTTAACCTCATAGCCATTGTTTCATTTCAAATCCAATGTGCTGGAGTACAGAACCAAAACAACAAAAATTGTGTCACTGTCCAAATACTTATGGACTGCACTGTATATAATGTCTGGTTTAATTAAGTCCACCTTTTATAAATCATTGTTCCACCTGCCATTTTCCAATTTGTGGGTAGTACTCAAATTCTAAGTAATATCATAGGGTGAAAAAGTGGTAGAAAAGGTGAGCTGTTGAATGGTTTTTCCAATGACGAGGAGAATATGTAACAGAGTAACCAGGCTGTTGTTCATATCAAAACAACATTTCCTAGAAAGCTATGTGGGAATGACCTACTGTTTTTCCTCATCTGACCGACTGAAGGAAGACAGCTGGTTGGGTGACCATTCAAAACCAAGATGTAGAAACTTCCAGTGGCTGTCAACTTTTGCCATCTATGAACAAGAGCAGAGTCTCTGAAATTCATTGCATCAGATCTAGAAGAAACTGTATAGATCAGAGAGAGAAAGGCTTTTGTTTTATTTGGAGTTTAACTCCAAATCACTGTGATTTGAAAGATCACTAATGTTGCCTTGCTACTGCATTTGTATGTCTGTTTTCCAAGACCCACCTATTGATAGATTACTCCTTCTGCCATTAAGCCCCTGGATGTGCCACAATACTTAAAGCTACAGTACATTAGAGTAGCTAATTGTGAAACAATGGCATGATTTCTAAATACAACATGGATTTAGAAGACAATGGCCTCATTTAACTTGCTAAAATCCTTTAAACAAACTATGCTGACTTGCATGTGTTTTTCTAATACAATTTGACAGTCTGATAAACACCATTCAAAAATTACATAGGAGTCAGGATTCCAAGCTCCAGTGTCGCTCTGGTGTTCTACTGAGCAAACACCATGGAACTATACAATTAGGAGTGACCCTAAAAAGATACTAAATAAAGTTTGATTATTATCTAATATTTATATGCAGATTACATTTTGTATACTCTGCTAGTAAAGATTAGTTTGGTTATGTATAGCAAAAGATGTTATCTACACAATTACAATAAATGTCAGACTAGGCTGGCAAAACTGTTTAAGTTTACAGCATATACCAAAAAACACCAAAAGGATAAGTTTTGAAATTTACTATTAAATCTAACTATATAATATTATAAGATGAAATAGTAAATGCATTCTTAATTACAGACAATACTTTTGCTGGTATAAACAAAGAGGATGGCTCACCAATAACAAACCTTTAAGGACTTCCTGTTTATAGTGTTAAAGTACAGGCAGTGCCATAGAGGTAATGCTTCCAATCTGCAGTTAACTAAACACAAATGACCTGCATAGAGATCCAAATTAAAATAACTATTTAATTAAATGCAGAATACAAACTACAGGAAAAAGTAAGATTAAGACATCTTATATTTAGACTTCCATAAAACTTATTATGAAGTATATATTAAGTGTATGATTCTCAAATTAAAAGCCATTCAGAATCCAAGATAATGTATACACATTGATAAAAAATGGTTGGTTATCAAAAGGGGACAACCTCCAGCTCTACTTCAGGGCTGCATTTTGGATGTTTTGCTCTTCTTGATCAATATAAATCTCAACAGGTTCTGATATAGTTAGCCAACTGGTTAAATTTGCAGATGATGCTAAAATAGAGAAAGTAACAAATGAGTGATATCCTCTCATTCAGACAGGCTACAGGGAACACATCATTGCTAAGGTTATGTCCTCCTCCTTGGCTATAGCATTTGGGACAGCTGTAAGCAATGAATGGGAAACGTCTTCCTCTTCCTTCAGAGAAAGTCAGTGACCCACCACAGTACAATAGCTGCTCTTGAGGCAGACACCACACCACTTCCTTTCTCTCTGCTTATCTAGGGACTACAGCAGTAAATTGTAGTCCAAGCGCATGATTCCCATCACCTTCAGGTTTTGGGGGGTTTTGAGGTAATTGCCTGAAACCTTCTGACAGCCTACATGTCTTCTTCTGGAGATGTAGTCCAGGGTGCGTCATTGTTTGCTTTTGGCACTGGCGACTCTCCGTCACTCAGGGCACTCTTGGGTACCAGGCTGCCTTGCCTCCCTCACCTCCAAGGACTCTTGGTTTGCAAGCTAATGGCTGGGTTCTTTAAAAAATTCAGTTAACTGCTAACTACAAACATGCTAGACGTGTTGAATGAACTTCAGTTAATTAAAATGTTTATTACGTTCTTGAGATGCAAGCAGCTATAAAATCTTAGGAATCTTGAGTCACCTCTCTTCTGGGGGCTACTGGAACACAAGCGGCTCTTTCTTGATCTAAACTTTGTCCTTCTCAGATTCTGCCTGACCAATGCTAGATGTGCACTCAGCTTCTGCACTTCTGTCTTGACCTTTTGCAAGACTCAGTCTTGGTTCTCTGTACCAGTTTTTCCTGTTCCACACCTTTCTCTTGCACACCTTATTAGCAACATGTTCTCTTTGCTTATGCTTGCTCTTTGCCTGTTAGGTATTCTGAAAATCTTATATCTCTTTGAGCATGACTAACAGTTACTGTGTCAGTGTCTGACAGCTGATTTCTTCTTTCAGATTCGTAACCTGTCTTACTCTTTCCTCCTCTTTTTTTCCTGCACTCCAGCAGAATTTCTATAAAGTGTTTCTTTTTTTCCAGTTCTTTTCTGCAAATGCCTGGTTGAGTTGAAACTTCAGAGTCTCAGTAGGTAGACTCTCAAAGATAAACATTTTCGTACTGCAGAAAGTCAAAAACAACATCTGCTACTCTTCCATCATCTGCAAGTGCCTTGCCCTGTTATTTGGACAAAGCAGTTTTGGATCAGCTCTGGTGCTTTCTTGTTTGGCTCACTTCCCTTCAGTTATTTTTGGAACATTCTCACCAAGTTGAGTTTATCTTGCCACAGTTCAGGGTTGTGCTTGACCCTCTTTCCTCTTTCCTGGGCTAGAGACTTCTACCGCAACTTCACACTCTTCTGAGAAGTGTGCTTATCATTTCTGCCACACCAATCCAGACTGCCTCAATAAATTAGTTGATGCTAGGTCGATATACAGTAGTACAAACAATGCAGCCATTCAGAATGTGTGTTGAAACTCTTGTCTGCAACAAGCTATTTGTGCTATGCTGCTGTATTGCGCATTATGCCGAATTAAGCTTTTTGCTGGCCAAGAAAGATCGATAGGTGGAACCTGTGGTGTGTTATATGTTAGTGAAATGGTAGCTTTCCTTAATCTGTTGTACTACTTCTTTAAATATTAATATGGAATCATGTAATAACCAATATATAATATTGTTTCTGAGCATCATTAACAATATTAATTTATTTATATAAATATAATATATAGCGAATAATATAGCTGGTAATGGTAGCTGAAAATAAAAAATACACAACAATATTCCACCTTATTCATAAACATTGTCTGCATCAAATTCTTTAACTCAGTCACTTGCTGTAGTTACTGTATTTGGGAAGAGCTTTTACATGCTTGTTTTAAATATATTTTCACTGAACACTTTCTGTTGTTATTGTTATAATGGCAAAATGTAGGGCTTGTAGTTTCATTGCCACTTTAAAAAAACTATATAAAATAATAATAACAACCATAATCCTACTGAGCAAGGCTCTGGGGGCTAACGGAGTAGGATTATGGGGCACCTTATAAATGGATGACCCTGTGCTCTGACCACAAGCTTTTCTCCCCATCTGTGTGTCTCATGGAGAGCACGTTGCAGCATGCGAAAAGACAAATTCCTAATACAAGAAATTGTATATGGCCATAAAGTGATCTTATAATTACTAGTGTTGTGCCAAACAAAGGGCATCAGCCGAGAGTTTGTGTTGAAAGTCTTCTTTATTTTATATGCATATGGGAGTCTTGCTCTTGTACGCAAGACTCCAAAGACAACACTTACAGTGCTCTTTTATAGAAACAGTGAAACAAACTATACAATATACACTCCCACATGAATCTCTGCTTGCATTGTGGCTATATATGGTCATTCAAGAAAGGTGACCAGTACATATATTTTCTTTACTGCTGGCTTGCGTGACAAGCAACCCCTTCTGCTGAATAGACCATTTGTTGCAGGAGAGGTCACTCTGTCATTTCCCTGAGAACTATGTCAGCTATGCGTAAATATACAATGTGGCTATATTATCTTTTGAGACAAGACATCCTGAGACAGAGTTAGTCAAATATAAGTACAGAAATACATAGCCAACAAGATATAATACAAACGTTTAGTAAAAACATTTAGTTAATTCCCTCACTAATGTTTATATACAGTGGATATAAAAAGTCTACACACCCTTATTGAAATTGCAGGTTTTTGTGATGTGTAGCCAGAAATCTAGATAAATAATGTCAGACATTTTTCCATCTTTAATGTGACCTTGCAACCAACAAAATTCAAGAGAAAAACAAATAGACAATTATTAGGAAAAATAATTGAAATGAAAAAACCTACAACACCCTGGTTGCATACGTGTGCACACCCGTTTATAATGGGGGCTGTAGCTGTGTTCAGAGTCAACCAATCACATTCAAAATCATGTCCAAAGGTAAGTAGCATACACCTGCCATCAATGAAAGTGATTCTGATTAACCCCAAATAAAAATCAGCTGTTCCTGTAGGATTTCCTTGAAAATTTCGTGGTTGCATCCTACTGGGATAGCCGTGGTCAACAAGGAGCTGACAAAAGAGAGAGGTATAAAGAATATCAAAGGCATTGGATATACCATGGAGCACTGTGAAGACTATCATCAATAAGTGGAGAAAATGTGGCACCACAGGAACATTGCCAAGATCAGGACAACCCACCAAAGTTGATGACAGGACAAGGAGAAAACTTATCAGGTAGGCTACCAAGAGGCCTACAGCAACATTAAAGGAGCTGCAGGGATTTCTGGCAGATACTGGTAACTCCTTGCATGTGACAACAATCTCCCATATTCTGCACATGTATGGGCTATGGGGTAGGGTGGCAAGATGGAATCCATTTCTCACAAAAAAAGGAACATCCAAACCTGTCTAAATTTTGCTAAAAAAATACATTAAATCACCCCAAACCATGTGGGAAAATGTCTTATGGTCTGATGAGACAAAGGTTGAACTTTTGAACTCAATTGCCTTAATTCTAAAAGATATGTTTGGTGCAAAGACAACACAGCTCATCACCAGGAGAACACCATACCTACTATGAAGCATGGTGGTGGCGCCATCATGCTTTGGGGCTGCTTTTTTTCAGCTGGGACAGGGGCTCTAGTCAAGATAAATGGGATAATGAGTAGCTCCAAATATCAAGATATTTTGGCATAAAACCTGCTGACCTCTGTCAGGAAGCTGAAGATGAAGAGGAATTTCACCTTCCAACATAATAACGACCCAAAGCACACATCCAAGTCAACCAAGGAATGGCTTCAGAAAAGGAAGATCAAAGTCCTGGAATGGCCTAGTCAGAGCCCAGATCTCAATCCCATTGAAAACCTGTGGAATGACCTAAAGAGGGCTGTACACAGGAGATCCCCTAGCAATTTGAAGGAGCTTGAACTTTTTTGCAAGGAAGAGTGGGATAAAATTGCAAAGTTGATAGAGACTTATTCACAAAGACTTACTGTTGTAATAAAAGCAAACAGTGCTTCCACAAGGTATAAGTTGGGGGGGGGGGGGGGTACACTTATGCAACCAGGGTGTTGTAGGTTTTTAATTTCAATCTTTATCTTTTTTAATTATTATCTTTTTGTTTTTCTCTTGAATTTTGTTGGTTGCAAGGTCACATTAAAAACGGAATAATGTCTGACCTGATTTATCTTGATTTCTGGCTTTACATCACAAAAACCAGCAATTTCAATAAGGGTTTGCAGACCTTTTATATCCACTGTAGCACTTTTCTGGACCCTCCACTCAAAGCACTTTAGAGGTAAGGGGACTCCCCTCCACCACCACCAATGTGCAACACCCACCTGGATGATGCGCACAGTAACACTCACCACACATCAGCTATCTGTGGGGAGGAGAACAAACTAATGAAGCCAAATCATATAGAAGGCCATGAATGGTAAAGGCCAATGGGAAATTTGGCCAGGATGCCAGGGAAACACCCCTACCCTTTTCGAGAATACACTGGGATTTTTAATGATCACAGAGAGTCAGGACCTCGGTTTTTTGTCTCGTCGGCACCTTTTTACAGTATAGTGTCCCTGTCACGAAGGACCCACACAGACCGCAGGGTGAGCACCCCCCTACTGGCCCCTCTTATACCTCTTCCAGCAGCAACCTTAGTTTTTCCCAGGAGGTCTCTCATCCTGGTACTGACCAAGCTTATACCTGCTTAACTTCAGTGGGTTGTCAGTTGTGAATTGCAGGGTGATATTGCTGCTGGCAAAGTGGAAAAGGCAACGCTTGTAGTTTTTAATTTAGCACATCCGGGCAGAGTGACATATTGATGGTTTAATAGAATTTTCTCCTGCCATGCGGGGAACTTGGGTTTAATTCCGAGCCAATGCACACCTTGTACTTCCAAAATTGACCGTTTTGGATAATAAAGTCTCTTTCTCCAATAATACAATTATTATTTATACTATGCTGTATATTATGTATACTATGATGACATTTTAATAATTTTATATATCACATTATGTTAAGTATTTAATTAATAAAAACAGCAATACCATTGACAAACCTGTTAAGACCTATTGTAGCAAATTGTGACAACAAGTCTGTTGTGAAAGCAATGTGTTTTTCGGGTTAACAGGACTACCTTTATAATTAATCTTTAACATACTGTGATATTTAAAAATAATAAAAAGATCAAAGTAGAATACATATTACATATAATATTTATTTTATTATAAGAGTCTTTTTTATCTTCAAGGGCAATTTGTTAAAAGAAAATTGCAATTTGTTATTTGGCCAGGAATTGAATCTGAAAAGAATTCTACCACTAAACTGCCAATACTGTATGTCACTCTGATTGGACTACTGAAATGTTGGAGAGTGGAAATGTAAATCACTAAATGTTTAAAGTGAGAAGGCATTATTTGGTTTTATATTTGTATTGTATTTTTCTGCTTTAAATGATCACTTCATATAGAGTAATGTTGGAATGAAGCCTATGGACCTTTGTTAGCTCCTATGAGCTACAGGTTGTTTAACCCATACTTATGTCGTCACCAAATTAGAACATGAAAACTGAATCTTGGTGTTATTTCATATCTACTGTTTTTTTCCAGTTTTTTGTAAATTAAACAGTTCACATTTTTTTGTATGTATGAATGAACAACTCTATATCAATGTTCCTTCAGTTTTGGTTTCTTTCAAGCTACTGATGTTTAAAAGAACACTATTTGTGATTTTGCACACGTTTTATTTAATGTTTATTACCTGATTGCTTTTTGTTTATGCGCAATTGTCAGTTCATACACTGATTCAATTGCTGTTTAATGTATTTATGCAAAATAACTGCAAAAGACCATATGAAGCAGAAACACAAACTCAAAATATGTTATTATATGACAACATTAAGACAGATGTAATTGTACTATTGTATGGCACAAACTGGCAATAATGGAGCAATAACAAAAGGGATTAGTGCAGTTCTTCTATGCAACTCATGGGAAGCTGACACCCCTAAAAAGGGTACTATATCTCGGGAACAAAAACTGCATGAATGCTGCTTTCAACGGCAAAAACCAGCACAAACAGAGCAAATTGTTTTTGGTGATGAAAGATTATTGATGATAGTCTAACTTCTTTTTTTATTTTAAAATGGTCTATTTAAAATGGAACAGGAAGTATTTCATTCACACCAAGTGCTGTACTATAGTTTTAAAATGTCGGCCATGTGAGCCAAATAAAGACTACAATTCCTGACGTGCCACACATGAGAATAACATGGTCATATTCAGAGATATCCTAACAGTGCTGTACAGTACATCAACAACAGTATAGTACTGATTTGCGTCATTGTTGCAGTCTGCCATTACTAGCACCACTTCTTTCCCAAATGATCATTAAACTTACATTGTATAACTGTTTATATCTTGCAAATGTTTACCATAAGGAAAATGGCAAAATGTGATATGTCATGTCATTTGCCACACTGTTTTATACCAAACGGTGTCATGGGAATCCTGAGCCTACCCGGCAAGCAACGAGCGCAGGGCAGAGTGGGGCACCACTCCATCGCAGGGCAAGTGCAAGCCAGTCATACATGGGGGCAATTTAGAGGCCATGGTAAAGGTCAAGGGGGGAAATTTGCCTGGAAATAACTCCATTCTCTTATCAAGAAATGCCCAGGGATCTTTAATGACCATTTCGAGTCAGAACCTTGGTTTAATGTCTCACCCGAGAGACGGCGCCCACTACAGTATAGTGTCCCAGCCACTATAGCAGGGCATTAGGACCCACACAGACCCACTAACACCACTTCCAGCAGGAACCATAGCTTCCCAGGAGGTCTCCCATCCAGCTACTGACCTGGTTCAACCCTGCTTAGCTTCAGTAAGTAGTCATTTGAGAGCTGCAGGGTGATATGGCTGCTGGCCAAAATGTGATATCAATAATTTAAATATACCAATGTAAATATGGTGCAGACTTGTATTAGCTACAACTTAGTGTATCAACACTAAGTCATTCAAATCAAAACATATCTGTTTTGTTTTTACTGTAAGCATTTGCTTTTAAATAAAGAACAATACTGTGTGGGCACTATAGTATGTGTATAATATATTTTCATAATGTCTAAAATTAAATTATCTGTTTAATTACTATTAGAATTATTAATTACAGAATTAATAATTCTGTAAATTGTGAGTAATTAAAAATCCCAATCCTATCAAACTGCAGAGTGTGACAGTATTAGTGTTATACGGTATTGTGACTGTGACACACTACACAGTATGTCATTTATAGTTGTGGTGTCAACATGGTAACAACATCCTGTCTCAATAAATGTAAAAATTGTATTTGATTATGTTGCTAGTACAGTATACATAGAGTTTAATTAGCACAAGAAAGCACGAATGGGTTAATAAACATTTAATACTGTAACGATTTGTGTGACAGCCACACACAGCTGTGGTACTTTTACGGATTCAATGGGCCACCAGCCACCAATTTTTCCAGAGTAATGCAAACCTGTATCAGATTATCTGAAAAATAAACGTCTATATAACATCTCCTACCCTGAGGATTCTAGATGGCCACTGACCTTACAGGAAGAACTAAGAATTTAAACATTAAAAACATAAAACATTTTTTTTTATCTTTTATCTCATTTTGTTTTATGGTTCACATGACTAGACTTGCAACACTATTGATACAGATAATGAAACGTAAGAAATAAGGATAATTTTCTGTGCTTATATTTTTTAAGTTTTTAAGATAAGTATTTTATACAGGATGGGCTGACTATGTGTTACCTTTTATAAATGGTACTTTGTCTCTTTTGCAGAGAGAATTTCCTGTTCCTGAGCAGTTCAAAACAATCTGGGATGGATCAAAGCTGATCACAGAACCAACTGAGATTGCTGGCTAATTTCATTCTTATGATTCTAATTAATACTTTCAAGTAGAAATTTGAACAAGTTTTGTATTTAGAATCTTAGGATTCTAAATATATTAATAGCTGATATTAAAATGTTTATTTTATAACTGCTATACTGATATTTACATTTCACTCTTTCTTAATAAAGAAATAATAAAATAATTAAGTTTTTTGATGCATGAGAAACTTTTGGTTATGTAAATTTTCGGTCCTGCATTTTTAGATTTCGAATGAACAAATGAAAATGTAGAATTTGTTCTCTCCAAAGCACTTGGCTGTACAAATATAAGAATAGTCTAAAATGACTTCCTGTTTATAGATTATTGTTACAATCTTAGTGGGAATCTACTTCATATTTCAGCCAATGTCCTGATGTGAAAATGAGGTCATGTCTTTACTGTGTTTTTTTATTTACAATTTCACTGTCTTCTTCACTGAAGATACTTATATTTTATGAAGTCTCAATTATTTGACATTTATATTTGGGTTCTTATATACTTTTAAAGCACTCTACAATATTTTATCTTTGGCACATATCTACTTCCATTGTAGTGTCAGTTTGGTAACTACTTATTGGTAACACCTAGGCTGAAAACCTGATTTAACGAATTCTCCATGACCACAAGTGCAACTTCTTCATAACATGAACAAAGTTAACATCATAGTGAGTTTGGATGTACAGAAGTTCAATTAAGTCATGAAGTTGTCAGTCTTCACACTATTGATGTACAAAACAACTCTTATTCTGAAGTCCTGTGTTTGAAAGTGTCAATTTAATAAAGGTTATTTTATCAGATTGGTGGCTGTTGTAATAAAACATTTCAGTTGAGAACTGTGCAATGTAGTACTGAAGTTAATCCTGTAAGCTTTTAAAAGATACTTTTGATTGAAAATGCGTGTTCTAAATAGGTGGGACTTAAACAGCAGAAGACATCTGGGATAGACTCTGCAAAGCAAGAAATACAAAGAAAACATATCTATAAATTATAAAGTAACAAGTAAAGGTTTAGTCCATGCCGAAAAGAGAAGAAAACAAACGTTTCAGCTGTGGACCCTTCTTCGTGTGTCTATAAATTATATACGGTACTATGGAAAGATACAAGATAACATCTTGATATTACTGCTAGCATAATTCCAAGTATTTTATCACCATTGTTAAAAGAAATTGTTTATGACTTTTTTTAGTTGACTTGTTTCATATTGTAATTCATATTACAACACTTTTAATGTATGTTGTTAATTTATCATACATATTCATTGACAGTTGAAGATTCATGATCTTGTTCCTAGCATTGCTTATAAATCTCGACTTCTACATGTTTTTGTTTTTTTTTCAATTTTTCAGAACGATGTAAGTTGAAATAAGAAAAACAATACCCCATATAATTTGTTTTTTTTATTTTGTTTATATTATGTTTTTCTACACTGCTTCATCATAACTACTTCATTGTAAGAGCAGATATATATACTGTCCATTGTATAACCACAAATAAAAGATAGCCACCCATAATATGTTTTCTAGTGACATGTCACAGTTCTGTTGTATATATTCTTATGTAAGTTTGGCCCAAACTATGCTTAGTGTTAATTTGTAGTTACAATGTTTCTAAAACTGTTTCGCTATATAGTTTTATGTATATATACAGTCCTTTGTTGTTTCCTTTTTTAAGGAACCATCATCATAAACCAATAATAACAACAATCTCACACAAAAATACAACCTAAAAATCAAAAGCTGAGCAACACATATAAGATTAGATGTTATATATACTTAAACATTAGTGGTTATGTATCTGCTAAACCATTGGGTCAAGTGAAAAGGTTAATTTGTTCAGCTGACCATGATGTCCAAGTCTGAAAAAAGGGTGTCTAATTGGTTTATATTGCTGTCATTCATTATTTATTTTTTTACTATTCAGAGTCCTATAAGACGTCACTGCCTCTGTAATATGACTCAGGAACACAGCCAAGCTTTTAATATTTTAAAATAAATTTTCTGCATATGTGAAAATTATTCCTGTCTTCACAAAAAATTATGAAGAATATTTTATATTTGTCCAATTTGTCTCCAATTTTTATTCAAGCTAGTAGACAGGACAAGGTCTACAAGCATTTCAGCTGACTGACAGGGCTGCAACTTAAAAAATCGATCTTTGAAGACAAGAAACAAATTAGTTTCTTGTTTTTTATTTTTTGTCCTGGATATTTCTGTCTGTTAAATGGACACAGTAAGACAAAAAAGCTGATGGTTTACACTTAGTGCCCACGGGGTTAGTCTTTATTTAGGATATAAACCAGGCTTCTAATGTATCACCTTACAAACAAAGGAAGGTCATGTTTTAGGGAACATCATTCCAGGTGGAAATTGACTATTTGGCTGGAGGTCTTTTAACATCTTGGCTGTTGGCTTTCCACTGGATGTTTCCTATTACTTATATGGTATTATCCTATTCTTGGATTAAAATGTCAGCTCAGCACATTTAGTTATTTCTTTACAAAAAATCCTGTCCAGAAAAACACGCTCAGCAGGAAGGAAAGGTACAAAGTACGTAGTTGATTATAATCAAATTCTAAATTTAATCTGAAAATTTTAATTGGGAAAATTATTTATGTAGGTTTACGGTGCACTTTTCAAGAATAGATCCCCAAAGTGTACCTGTATTTCTCAATTTCCTATTATTTGACATTTTCCTTGTGACAGTCACTCTTATTGCTTATAACAATGGATGGGTGGCAGTATTTTTCCAAAATATTTTTTAAAATTGCTGATCAATGGCAAATTATATGCAGAGTTATAGTTTTGTAGCGGCAAGGCTTATTAATAATACAGGAATTAAGTTTGCTGTTCTCTTGCCAGTCTCTCTCTCCCTCATCTCAGTGGTGCTGGACACAGAGCCCATTCCATGTGGTTCAGATTTAAGGTGTTTTTCTGTCTGATAGAGTTTCCTGATAAGGAACAACTCCCAGCCACCCTAATGAATGGTCATCTTTCTGTCTGGGAGATTCCAAGGGAGAGTCTCATCCCAAAGTGTTTACAACCCTAAGTTCAGAGAGCATTGTTACTCATCCTCCACCTTGATCAGCCAATCAGGAACTGGTAGGGCAGGGTAATCCCACGTGTCACCGAGCCAGAGAACGCCGATTGGATGCAGCAACAGTCTGTTACTGTTCCTTTATGTCCACGGGAGATCTGAATCCACATAAATTGTATGAGTATTCAACATTCTACCTTTCAGCTCAGGAATTCAATTGTTACCTCAATTCCAGTTGATGTCAATTTAATTCCTATGAGTGATGTACTTGCTTTTGAGTATCTAGTGTAGAAGTTGTAATCAAAGCTCATTAACGAAACGGTATAAATGAATGGTATACTGAAGTTATGTCTCTTAGTATTTGTAACTCTCTGTGATTGAATATATACCTTATGTATTCTCCTAACCCTCACTCTAAGATCTGTTATGTTTATATGCACATTTTATGTATTAAAAAATATATTCTTGTGTATTGGTATCCGTGTGTGTGCGTTGCTAAGTTGTTCTGCAAGGTCGGTTCTCTAACAGCCATCGAAGAAATATTTTGTGACTTACTGCTACAATTAATAATTGTCCCAGCAAATACACAAAACCCCTACAGTTTTTACAATTAAAGAAGTTCTAGTAGATAACTGCGTCAGCATGTGTGGGCTGCAAACGGAGAGAGAAAAAACGGCAGTTAATAAAGCATGAGAGAACAAAAGCTGGTAGTGGAGAGGAAGCAGAAGCAGGAGAGAAGCAGTATCATGCCATGATCATACAGATCTCTCCATCTGCGTTCTCACAGAGGGGTTTTGGAACTCCTATTGCAGAAAGACATCCAAAACCAAAATTATCCTAAAACTGGGATCATACCTTCCCCCTTCTCTCAAAAACACTTGTTTCCTTCTAGTATTCATTCATTCATTGCTTCTCTATTCATTTGCAGGTTTTGACTTCACCCCTTCACACACCATCATACTGCTTCTCTCCTGCTCCCACCTCCTCTCCAGTCCTGGCTTTTGTTCTCTCACGCTTTATCTACTGACAGTTTTCCTCTTTCCCCTCACACCTGAAGAAGGCTCAACAGCTGAAACATTGTTTCTTTTCTTCTCTTTTCAGCATGGAATAAACCTTTGCAGTTTTTAGAATGGTAGTTTTATTATTTAAAAAAATATTGTGACGTACAATAAACATTCTGTCATCATTAAAGTGTACTGTTGTTATTTTTTTATTTTACTTTCTTGGACTGGAGAAGTTTTGCACCAGAAGATAAGATTTTTCAATGCATGGAAATAAATAATGTTTACAGTAATATTTATACTGTATATAGCTGTATACATAAAACACAAAACTTGACAAAAGAACAAGTAATAGGTTTATTCCATGCTGAAAAGAGAAGAAAGAAAACACGTTTTGGCTGTGGAGCCTTCTTCGGGTGTGAGCCCTCACACCTGAAGAAGGCTCCACAGCCGAAACATTGTGTTTTCTTCTCTTTTCAGCGTGGAATAAACCTATTACTTGATCATTATACCAGTGATGAAGACAAATACTGCGACCTCTTTTAATTATTACAGACCGGTATCGCTCACATCTACCATAATGAATGCTTTGAAAGGCTGGTAATGAGGCATATTAACGCTACCTGTGTGCTTAGACCCCCCTGCAGTTTGTATACCAGCATAACAGGTCCAATGACAATGCTATTTTCCAGCACTTCACACTGCCTTGGCTCATTTAGATGATAAAGACACATATCTTAGAATTTAGAATGTAATTCACTGATTACAGCTCTGTCTTAACGGCACTATATTGTAGTTCCATTCAGATAGGTCAGCACATCTCTCTGTAGCTGGATTATGGATTTCCTGACTGGCAGACCACAGAATGTGAGGTCGATGGAAAGCTTTCTCCCATGATGACCATTAATATTGGTGCCCCTCAGGGCTGTATGCTTAGTCCCCTGCTGTTTACCCACAATTGTGTGGCCAGTCACAGCTCCGCCTCCATCTACAAGTCTGCTGACGATACAACTATCATTGGCCGAATCAACAGTAATGACAAGACGGCCTACAGGGATCTGTCTTTCAGCATGAGCAAAACCAAACAGCTGGTTTTCAATTTCAGAAAACTGGGTGGGGACCAAACTCCTATGCATATCAAAGGGGTGGCTGTAGAGATGGTTAGCAGCTTCAAGTTCCTAGGTACCTCCCTTACTAATGATTTAACATGGTCCCAGCATGTAAGTGAAGCTACAAAGATGACGCAACAGCGCTTTTACTTCACAGTTGAAAATTGAAGAAAATTGGTCTTCAACTATTTTTAATGGAGTTTTTAATGAAAGTTCGGGAGGAATGAAGGCAGCCGCGCTCATTCGACACAGCTGCTGCAATTCTCACTAATTCTGACGTAAGCAACCGGTCTCCATAAATATCAAACGTCACTCTCTCCTCTTCCTCGTTCGTTTTCTGCATGGTTTGTCTTCGCCTAGCTCGAATCCGTGCTCCCTTCTCATGGATCTACAAATCCGCCGCTCCGACGAAGACCTTTTTGCAGCGCAGGAGACTCTCCCACCCTTCTCGTCCAGTCCACCCCCCACAGCTCCCCTCACCTCCGTCTCATCGCCTCCTTCAGCCGCCGTGCCACATCAGCGCCGCTCATCTCCCAGCCAGTCCTCACAAGATCCAACTCCTCGCCGAAGACTGCGTTCCGCCGTCGTAGTCCCTCTCTCATTACAAACCCAGCCTCCCCGTTCCTCCACGGCAAAATCTCCAAATAACCCCCGCTTCTCTCGAGGATGTCCCTGCCGCCGCGCTTCACGCACATCGGTTCCCCCTTCTCCTGGATCATCCCTCGCGACTTCCAACCGGACCGTAGCAAGCCTCCAGAGGATACTTCGAAAACATGGCGTCCATTTTAAAAGAAACGCTTCCAAAAAAAAAAAAGCTTGTTTTCCCTGTACTTAACCGCAGTCTACATAAGGAAACATCAACTCCCCAGCTTCCCCCGGCGCCCTCTGATGACATCACCCGCGCTGCCGCCACTCATCCCAACGTGAGGACCCCGAGGCCGCCCGCGCCTCTGCCTGTCGCATCTTCTGTCTTGTCTTGTCTTGTCTTGTCCTGATTATGTCCGTGTCTGTCTCTTCCCCCAAGCAATCCATCCCTCTGCTGAACAACTGCACCCAGCCTCCTGCCCTAATCTCCTTGCTGCCGAGTCTAAGGCCCCAGGCTCACGCCCCCCCCTTCTCCGCTTAATCTAATTTCTGCACTCTCCTCTGTCTCTACCTCCGGCGTCCAACATGGCTCAAGCTCCGCCAGCTTGGTGCCTTCGGCCCCGGTTTCTTTTCTTTCGGCCCCTGCTGCTGTCTCCACGGCCCGAAGGCCAGCTAGTAAACGACCCCCAGCTCAGCCAGCAGGCGGCCCTTACCCTCCCCCACCCCCTGGCGTCCAAGACGACTCGGCAGCCTCCTCAGTCCTTAACGCAGCCTTCGCCCCTGCTTCATTTCCTCAACAGTCTTCGGCTTCCATATCCCAAGCCACCGAGCTTCAGGCCCCAGATCCGTCAAACCCCTCCTACCACAATCTGCTTTCCGCTCTTCCTCCCTCCTCATCTTCTCCCTTCCCCGGTGTCCAACACGGCATCCGTCATCCCATGCCTTCGGCCCTGGATTCCAATCTCCCCTTTACTAAGGACTTTCCTCTCCGAACAGCCGTTCCTCTCCCAGCTCCTCCTAACGCACTAAAGTTTAGTCCTCCTCCCATTCCCTTTTCACTCCGGCAGCAAATTCTGAGGCGGACGTCAATCTAGCTCACCTTCTCTCTTCCTCCACTTGCAACTCCGATTCTAGAACAGTCGACCGCGGCTCGATTTCCGTTACTCTCAAATCTTCTGACCCTCACTCTGCTTCAGTCCTTCGAATTTTCTACTTCTGCTTGGCATTCAGCATTTTCCACGACATCACGTGCTCCGCCTTTCCCCAACGTCGTCAGGAACTCGACGATTACACGCACAGCATCCCCGATCTATCTGTCCTCTTCAAGGGCTCCCTGTTCTACGATTACCATAAGCAGTTCTTGGCCGAGGCCGCTGCCCGCCTACTCCAATGGAACCAGCACACCTACTGGGGAGCCCTCGGCTTTACTGCCGCAGTTTCACCGGTGTCCAAGCTCTTTCCTGCGACCAAGACTTCCTCTTGGACACATTCATCAAATCTTTGCCCAGATACCGTCCGCAAGCCCAACCCTGACTCCGCCCCTTCTCCCCCACAGCATCTATTCTCCCGCCAGGTCTTCTTCAAACCTTCCCGGTCCAAAGATGTTCGCGGTCGCCCCATCGTGATGATCAGAGGCCAACAAATCTCCAACATCTTCAATTCCTCTACACGTACCTCCCCCCTTCGTCGCTTCCTTCACATTTCCGGCTTCTGCGGCGAAGCTAATGCTCGCTCTGCCTGCCCCCGCCGGCCCTTCCATGCTCGCTCCACCTTCAGCGTTCCCAAAAGACTACTGGCTTTTCCGTCTACCCCAATAGATATCCCCGCTCTTGCTTTCGGCCTGCTCCGTCACCCCGACCCCTCTTCCACCCACATCTTACTCGACGGCCTTTCCTTCGGATTCTCACCAGGCCCGTGCACACTTCCTTCTTCCTTCGTCTTTGCAAAAATTTGCAATCTGCCACCGCCGATCCCCCACTCCGTTGATTCCTTGCTAGCATCCAAAGTCGAGAACGGTTTCACGATTGGCCCACTTGACTCTTCCCCATTCCCTGCATACCACATCGATCCCAGTGGTATAGCGGTCCGTCCGGGCTCGCCAAGGCCAACATCTCCAGTGCCGTTAAAGTTATGCCTCCCGACCCAGACCTCTGGCACCTCTTCGGAGTTCATTGGCGGTTCATTCTTCGCAGTCCGCCTTACCTTCGGACGTAGGAGTAGCCCAAAACATTTTCGGTACCTTAGCTGAAGCTCTCGGCTGGATCCCCTCGAATAACTATGAGCTTCCTTTTCTCGTCCACCTTCTCAACAATTTCCTTACCATAGACTTTCCTCACACCCCACCTGCAAGAGCCTCCACCACACTTCTTTCCGGTTTTAGGAAACTAGGGGTACCCCTTGCCATGGACAAAACAACTGGCCCCTCTCATAATCCAATTCCTCGGGATCACCCTCAATTCCATCAATTTCTCCGCTTCCCTGCCTCGCGACAAAACGACAAGATCCAGATGTATATCTCTATCTATTCTTCCGCCAAATTTCGCACAAAGAGGGAACTTCTCTCTCCGCTCGGCCACCTCAATTACGCCATGCGTATCATTTCTCAAGGACGGTCTACCTTCTCGACCTCGCCTCTTCCGTGCCCTCTCTTTACCACCACGTAAGCCCTTCAGCCAACTGCAAATCCGAGCTCAGGCTTTGGCAGCTTCTCTTGGCCAACTTGAATGGCATCTCTTTCCTTCGATGACCTCCTCTCTGACACTGAGGATATCCAGCTTTTCACAGACGCAGCCCCCTCAGTCGGTTTCGGAGGCTATTACAAAGGCCAATGGTTTGCGGCCCCTTGGCCTCCTGATTTCTCTCCAATCCCTCTCGCCAACCAGTCATCGGCCTTGTTAGAAATATTTCCAATTGTCGTTGCTGCTTCTCTTTGGGGCCACAATTGGAAACAAAAACCGTCCTCATCCATTCGGCCATCCATGCAGTAGTTCATATAATCAACAAAGGAAGGTCTTCATCCCAATTCATCATGAAATTCCTCTGCCGCCTTAAATGGATTTCTCTCACACATCAATTCATCCGCGTAGCTGCTCACATTCCAGGCCACCTTAATGAGATAGCTGACTCTCTCTCTCTCGCTTTCAATTCAGGAACTTGGCACCAGATGCAAGACTGAACCCGTGCACAGTACCTCCCTATTCGGAACTCACGTTCCTCTGAATCATCCTTTCCATCGCTATCTCCAGCTGGCCCAGCAAACTATCCTCTTAGGGATCGCCCCTCGAACTCTCAATTCTTACTGCAATGCCTGGAAGGGCTTCCAATCCTTCCACCTCTCCGCGAACAAGATTCCGTTCTTTTGACATTCTCACCGTATCATCCCCTTCGTTTGCTATCGTAGAAACTCACTCAAGGTACGAGCATCCAC
Source organism: Atractosteus spatula (assembly GCF_055471065.1). Lineage (NCBI taxonomy): Eukaryota > Metazoa > Chordata > Actinopteri > Semionotiformes > Lepisosteidae > Atractosteus > Atractosteus spatula. The sequence continues at coordinate 15,678,764 of NC_142717.1, read as the reverse complement.
CGCCAAAGTATACCTGTGCGGCATCCACTCCTTTTCGGCACGATCTGTCCATCCCTTATCCACCCTCAAATTACTCTCCTTAAAGGCTTTCAGTGGCTTGAAAAACCACTTCCGAACCTACGCGCACCACTTACCTCAGACATCCTTGAATCCCGCATCTACGTCGTCAGGTCAGGTTACCACTCGCCCCGGGTCGACCGCCCTCTTGAATCTTTATTCTCGTTAGCCTTCTTTATCTTCCTAAGGTGCTCCAAAATTACCGCTAATTCCACATCCTTCGATCCTTCTTCTCAACCCTGCTTATCCAACATCTCCATCTTATCTTCCGAGACACTGACCTTCTATCTCAAGAAAAGCAAAACCAACCAACTCGGATCCGCCACTCTCATCTATTATTTCAAACTCTGTTCCTACGTAAGCCCTTTCGAGCCTCTATCCCGTTACGCACATTTTCGCATCGCCGCCGGAGCTTCGCCTACTGTCCCTCTGTTCGCAAACGAGACGGGCCGTATCATGATACCCTCCTAAACAATTCTCTGGATCAGGGGCCGCATCCTCCGCCGCTCGCTAAGGCATACCCGAGTATCTCATCAAGCAACTCGGCCGTCGATCCTCTGAGGCTTACCATGCATACATTAAAACTAACCCCGGTATCCTCAAGCAGGCACTTTCTCTCCTCAGCTGAATTGGCCCAATAATCTTTTGTTTTTGTTTTTGTTTTTTCTGCACTGGTGACTGGGGGTCCCGCTTGGTTCTTTTGGGGGGTCCTATCCTCCCCGTCCGACGGCCGGGAGGTTGGCCCTCAGCCAAGCGGGTTACGCCAAATCTCCACATCACAATAAACGATTCTAATTTCTCCCAAGCTTTCGGCTGCTGTCATTCCTCGTGAAATGGAGTTTTTAATGAAAGTTCGGGAGGAATGAAGGCAGCCGCGCTCATTCGACACAGCTGCTGCAATTCTCACTAATTCTGACGTAAGCAACCGGTCTCCATAAATATCAAACGTCACTCTCTCCTCTTCCTCGTTCGTTTTCTGCATCCCTCCTCCACCCCCTCTCCACCTTTGCAGCTACCCCATTGGTCGCATGGGGGTCCTATCCTCCCCGTCCGACGGCCGGGAGGTTGGCCCTCAGCCAAGCGGGTTACGCCAAATCTCCACATCACAATAAACGATTCTAATTTCTCCCAAGCTTTCGGCTGCTGTCATTCCTCGTGAACTACATTTTATAGGTTCTATAACCTATTTTATAGGTTCTCTATTGAGAGTATGCTCACATGTGGTATAACAGTGTGGTTTGGCAGCAGCTCTTTTCTGACTGAAAGGCATTACAGGGGGTGATCAGGTTGACCCAGTCCATTATTGGAGTACAACTCCACTCTATTGTGGAAATTTTTATAACTCGCTATCTCAGGAAGGATGGGAGTATTGCTAAGAATAACCATAGTCCCATTTTCTCACTTTTCTCTCCGGTTTCCTCTGGTAACAGGAGCACAAACGTACATACCTTAAGACTCAAAGACAGCTTCTTCCTACAAGGTGTCAGATTATTGTATTCTACCTCTACCTCTAAATCACACTGACGTGATGTGAAGGGTTTTTTTGCATACTGCTTGTGCTGACTTGTATTTAACTTATATGTTATTTAACTTTGTTGTTACTGCTGTTCTGTATTTATGTTAGTTTTTTTTCCTTAATGTCTACATATTGGAGCATACAAGAAAATAAGCATTTTATTGCATAAGACAAATAAACTTAATGTTGTGGTGTTACACATTAAAAACATAAAGGTTTCAGAGAGCTTCAAAAGCATTGGAAAAGATCTGTGATCTTACCTGAAGACATGCCATCAAATGTTCAAGAGGTACTTATAGCTGCAGAGGATGCTAGGAAATACATGAAACCAAACAGATTTCTTTATCAATAATTAAAAAGCCCGATTGTCTTTTGAGCTTGTGACTCAACTTACAGACCCCCAAAACAGCAGCAAACAATGGTTTACACCTGATGCTACAGTAGGACCTTTTTCTCTGGCAAAGCTGCACATGTTGACATTGTTCACTCAATTATTTTTTTATTTGGTAGTACTTTAAAAAGGAATTTACTTTTATTTATATTTACGAAGCATTTGTAGAAATTATGCGACGCATGCTTCTCAGTATAAAAGCACTATCTCTGACGCTAGCTTTCCTTCTAAAAAACTGAAAAAAATGTTGCTGAAACAAAGGTGCACCTTTAAAGACATTGTTAACATTGTTCACATTTAAGAACACTGGGAACATTTTAAAAGATTTGAAAATGTTTGGGAACATCTGGAAAAATTTGGGAACATTTGGAAACAATAGAAACACGATAACATTTGAGAACGCTGGGAATATTTAAAAATTTGGGAATATTCGACAGCATATGATAATGAGGTTACATTGGAGTACATTTGGGAACACTGAGAACATTTGATAACATCTGATTAACTTAAAAAACATAATTTGCATACATTAGAGAATATTTGATCACATTTCAGAAAATTTTGGAAACTGATAATTTTTTGGAAAAACATGGAACATTTTCAAATAAGGCAGAACTGATGGGCATAAAGGCATTAGTGTTCACACTGGGTTTGGGGAGAGAGAGAAACAAAGAGACAGCACTGATGGAAAAGGATGGTGTGAAGTTTACACTGGGTTGGGGGAGAGACACTGAGGCATTACCAATGGAATGAATGACATAAAGCTAAAATGTGGCTCAGGGAGAGAAACACACAGAGGCATAAGCTATGGGAAAGAAGGGTTTGAAGTTGACACTGGGCTGGGAGAGAGACGCTGAGGCAGTACCAGTGTGCATGAACTAACATTAGAGCTAACATTTGGGAAGACACAGCGGCAGTAATGATAGACAAGAAGGGTTTGGATCTGACACTGGGCAGGGGCAGACAGAGACACGCAGTACATGAAGGGCTTGGCGCTCACTCTGGTTTGGGAGAGAAAAGGTTTCTTTTAACAAATAAACATTTATTTGAAAAACTAAAATCGCAAATATTATGGACACTATATATTGACATTTTTTATATTTCTAAATATCACAACATGTTCGAAGCTAAGTCATTTATTAATAACAACAAATAATTTCAAACTGCTACTGATATTATTACTGACAATAAATATTATTGACACTATATTGAATTTGTTTGTCTTTCTAAATATCACAAAACATTCAAAGTGATTACCATTTTCCATGAATACTTGCGCTCGTTATCACAGTAAAAGTAACTCATACTTTTCAGAATTTCATTATTATTTTGGAAATGTTTTTACATGCTCCTTCTGACCATATTGTTTATATACTTTGTGAGAAAAGTGAGTTTTAACCTTTTCTGCGAATACGCTCGCTATCGGAGTAAACAAAAGCATACTTTTAGAATTTGATTAATATGGAATATAACATGGAGTCGCATTATCTAAAGAGCATGCTTGCCAGTGCGGTGACATCACAGCATTTCCCTCTGAAGAGCTACTAAATAGGCAGTGAAAACATTTGTCTGTCTTTCCGTGGGGGCAAGGGGGACTGTCTTTCATTGGAAGGTACGCCTGTTCTACTCTGAGAATGCCCGTGGTCTTTTCACTGATAAACTTTTTCAGCACAGCCTGCCTGCTAGAGCACCACAATTCACACTCAACTGCATCACAGATCACAGATCAGTCCCAGTGTGTGAGATATTGCTGTTTGATCTGTGCTTGATCTTTGATCTGAGCTTTAATAGAGAGGTTATCTCTATTAATATACTAATATCGAGTGGTATTAAATGCAACTTTTTTGTATAGATGACACTTTTCTAAAATGTATTTAAAAATAAAAACGATTACAATTGGCACGCCTGTAGCTCTTTCACAAAACCTCCTAGGGTTATGAAAACACTTGCTTTGTGTACAAAGTACATGTGACTGTTTTCACAACCTTCACTATGTTGTTTTTAAGCCATTTTTTTGACCACACACGAATATTCTTTTGTCCATATCTTTGCAATGGAAACACAGAAAGCCTTCAAACCAAATGCATTTTAAAGACCTTTACTTGTGAAAATGTTCACAGCCTCCACATAAAACTATCAGTGAGCTAATTCTCTTTTTTTAAACCTCCGGTTTTTCATCAATGCGTAATTACGCACTAACTGGAACCCGGGGGACCGCTGTGTACACACGTTCACAACTTGAGAAATGCTGCTCAGTACAGCTTCATGGGAAAAACCTGTATATCACCATAAGAAGCAGAACAGCACAGTCTCCAATTACCCAGACTGTAAGCACAGGAATAAAGCTTTGTTTGATTTCTGAAACCCTTTCTTTATGTCCCGTTTTCATTCAGGTAAGGGTCAACTACAGTATATACACAATACTGCTGACAGCAGGAAAATTCAAATATTCTTTACTCAGCAGATTATTAAAAACAGCTCCCATAATGTTCAAACCGATTTTTTACACAGAAGACTGACACGGCTTGGCGTTCTGAATCTCTTTTTCTCGGGCTTTTATTTAATATGGCACTATGCACTGAGATAGGGGAATGCTGTTCACAAGCCAATAGCATTTAAACCACAGCACCTACAATGCTGCAAGAAAGTGTTTTACACACTAAGCAAGTCCTCTGACCTTTCAAAGCCTTGCTTTGGGTTGTGAAACCTCTTTTTTTATGATTTTTTCAATATGGCATCATTAGACATGCAATACACTGGGATAGGGGGGTCTTCTTCATGACTCAATAGCTTTCATTCACAATGTTGCAACCAAGTGTTTTACACACTAACAAGACCTCCTCACCTTATACAACCTTGCTTTGGGTTGTGAAACTTTTCCTTATTTTTTTATGATTTTTTCAATATAGCACCACTAGAGAGGCGGTACATGGGGATGGGGGGGTGCTATTCACGAGTCAATAGCTTTTCAAGCACAACATTCAAAATGCTGCAACCAAGTGTTTTACACACTAAGCAGGCCCTCTTATCTTTCACTGTCATGATTTCGAATGTGAATCCCTTCCATAATGTTTTACTATTTCTGGAAGATAGCACCATTGGACAGGCAATACACTGGGATGGGGAGTGCTTCCAGTAATTTCTGGGTTTCCTGTGTTTTATTTCAGTTTCACATTGGTTCTGAAAGTTAACACTTATGCAAGACATACTTGTTTTTTGGGCATATTGAAACTGTTACTTAGCTTTCTTTGTGAGGGGAGTTATCCTGAGAAAAGATGTACTTTTCTTGACTGTTTTCTTGGTTTTTAAACATAGCTATTATGCTATGCTGTGCAGTATGGGGTGGCTGTTTACTTATCAATAGTGGAAGCCCAAGTAAAATGATCAAAAACACAGCTGGACAGATGTTGAAGCTGACCCACAACCGACTAGAGAACTGCCCCTTGCTGTCTGTATTAAACCTCGTTCACTCAGTAGTTTAAACTAGGTGTAAAGTGCTATGAAGAAGAATGCATGAAGATACTCTCACATTTTTATGAAAGCTGTAGTTATTTTAATCTTTTAAATATTGGGTGCTCCTACAGTTAAAGGACCCAAAGCATCTAAAAGCTTCACAGCTCAAGGGCAAAGTATCCATAGATTTTGCCAAAGCTATTTGAACCAAATGTTTTTTTTAATTCCTTTTTAGGAACATATTTATAGCAAAAACATTATGCAGAGGGACGTTTTTTTACAGCAAGAAATTATGTTCTGTCTGTACAACTGAAACACATTTTGGAGTCCTTTCACAATGCTTTTCTGTTTTAATTAATCCAAACATTTCTGGCTCCAGCATGCCAAACAACATGGTCTTTAACATCACCCCTGAAGACATGGTCTTCCCCCCTTTGTTTTAATATTACTGGATAGAACACTGCATTGCATACATATTTTACCATCAAATTTGTCGCATCTGATTTCTATCATTGCGATGATTGTGCGTGCATGTAATAAGGAATACAACGATTTAAAAAATATTGGATTTATCGATAAACACTTCTGTGTTTCCTTTTTGTTGGATTCCTTTTCCCTAGTTTACAGAACCAATACTCCTGCAGATAAACTTATAGTTCTTCCACTGAACTACGCTGTATTTCTTTCAAATCTATCACTACATTTCCTGCTTGCAAAACCTACCACTGTGACATTGTACATACCATACCCTCATCAGACCAGGGTTTGCAAAATGTACATATCCAGGTATCTGGAAAAGTAGCCAGGTATCTGAAAGAAAGGCTTCACATATCAAAGCATGTACTGCCTCTCTAATGGTGCCATATTGAAAAAATCATAAAAAATAAAGAAAAGTTTCACAACCCAAAGCAAGGTTGTATAAAGTGAGGGGGCTGTCTGGTGTGTAAGACACTTGGTTGCAGCATTGTGAATGTTGTGCTTCAAAAGCTATTGACCCCCCCTATCCCAGTGAATAAAGAAAATAAATAAGAAAAATAAAGAACAGTTAACAACCCAAAGCAAGGCGTGGAAAGGTCAAAGGACCTGCTTAGTGCAAAACACTTACTTGCAGCATTGTGGGTGCTGTGGTTTAAATGTTATTGGCTCGTGAACAGCATCCCCCTATCCCAGTACATAGTGCCACATTCAATAAAACCACGAGAAAAAGAGATTCACAACCCAAAGCTGTGTCAGTCTTCTGTGTAAAAAATCATGGACATCATGATTTGAACATCATGGGTGCTGTTTTTAAAAAGCTACTGAATAAAGAATAGGAATTTTCCTGCTGAATGAAAACAGGAAATAAAGGGTTTCAGAAATAAAACAAAGCTTTATTCCCGTGCTTAGAGTCTGGGTAATTGGAGACTGTGCTGTTCTGCTTCCTACTGTATGGTCATATACGGGTTTTTCGAATGAAACTCTATTGAGCAGTATTCCTCGCGTTGTGAACCTAATGTATGTATGTAAACAGCGGTCCCCCAGTGTTCCAGATGGTGCGTAATTGCGCATCAATCAAAACCCCGAGTGTCAGAAAAGAATAATTAGCTCACTGATACGTTTATGGGGGGGGGGGGGGTGAAAATTCTCACAAGTCGTGGTCTATAAATGCATTGGTTTGAAGGCTTTCTGTGTTTCCCTTGCGAAGATATGGACACAATAATATTCGTGCGTGGTAAAAAAAATGGCTTAAAAACAACATTAGTGAAGGCTGTGAAAACAGTCACAATGTACTTTATACACAAAGCATGTGTGTAAATCGTGCCAAAATCGTTTTCGAACTTAAAGCTAACTTTACCCCGGTGCTTTAACTAGATTTTTCCCACGGCGCTTTCAGTGCTCCCATTTTATTTTGAAACTCAGACCCACATATCTTATGTTCGACTTACAAATAATTAACTCGTCTGATACTAATTATTTATTGTATTACTTACTTCTTACCTGACTTTTCTAGAATTTTAACGTCATACAATGGGCATCATTCCTCTGGTTTTTATTTAAACGGTTCACGCAGCTCCACAAAAGACAAGTTCTTCTGATCAGCCGCATCAAAATCACGAAACCAGCCTTTTTTTGTTGTACTAGTGGCTTCACTAAACTTTCACTATCATTAATTTCACAGTAGTACGGTATTTCAATGCGGTTTGTCGAAGTGAATTCCCAAACATAAACGAGGCTGAAGTTGGCTTCTTATTCGTGTTTTTTGTTCCACTTTAAATGGTGCTGCTGTGGTGTTATGCCACCTTTCGCCTTTAGATGTCTCTCTACAGTCATTTTTAAATGTACTAATCCGGATGGATTAGTGTTCATATTCAATTCAATTCAATTCAAGGTGCTTTATTAGCATGACCGATGGGTACAATCAGTGTTGCCAAAGCAAATGAAAGTAATGATATTTACATGAAACAAAACAAAAATAGAAGTAAAATAAAATCTACAGACATATTACAGACATTTACAACAAAGACATATTATAAAATATTGACATATTCTGTAGGCGGCTGGAGCATTATTGGGAGACAGACTCACTGTTCCTCAGGCTGTGACAGGAGATCACATACTGGGCTGCCAGTTCAACTGAGTTCCCTCCTCTCTCTCCCAGTAGGATTGGGACCCGTTGTGATTCTGGCAGGTGTGGGAACTCTGGGATTAGATTTCTGAATTTCGGGAAGAATGTTTCTCTAATCCCAGAGTATCTGTCACAGTGCAGTAGGAAGTGCACCTCTGTCTCTATTTCTCCCCGCTGGCAGTGGGAGCACAGCCTGTCCTCTCTGGGCAGCCAGGTCTGCCTGTGTCGCCCAGTTTCTATGGCCAGGTTGTGGTCACTGAGCCTGTACTTCGTCAGGGTCTGTTTCTGTTTGTTATTTTTTATTTTGGTCAAATATTCAGCTAGTGTGTATTGTCTGTTTAAGGTTCTGTAACATTCCAGTTTATGTTGTGTTTGTGTGTGTGTGTCCCAGTGTGTGAGATATTGCTGTTTGATCTGTGCTGTGATGTGGTTGAGTCTGGGTTGTGGTGCTCTAGCAGTGCTGTCCTGGGGCTGGTTAGTGTCGGTGTGGCTCAGGTCGGTGAGCCTCAGGACCAGCTGGCTCAGGGGGCTCTGTTTTGGGCTCAGCTCTTGGCTCAGCAGGGCTTTGTGGTGGTAGGAATTTTGGTCACTGTTTTTTAGGTGTAGCCAATACTTTAATATTCTTTTCTGTATGTTTATCAATAGTGGGTACTGGCCTAATTCGGCCCTGCACCCGTTGTTAGGAGTTTTTCTCTGCACACGGAGGATGTTTCTACAGATCTCCATGTGCAGAGTTTCTATGGGGTGTTTGTCCCATTGGGTGTACTCCTGGTCTGTGAGGGGACCCCACACTTCACTGCCGTATAGGGCAATGGGTTGGATTACACTTTCAAATATTTGGAGCCAGATTCTTGTTGGTGGGTTGATGTTGAAAAGCCTCCTTCTTATTGCGTAGAAAGCCCTGAGTGCCTTCTCCCTCAGTGCCTTCACTGCCAGGTCAAAACTCCCGGAAGAGCTGATGGTGAGACCGAGATATGTGTAGCTGGATGTGTGCTCCAATGTGTTGTTGTTCAGTGTGAATTTGTACCTGTTTCCCTGAGGTCTGGCTTTCTTCTGGAAAACCATAACTCTGGTCTTGTCCAGATTGACTGTCAGTGCCCAGGTCTGACAGTATTGCTCCAGCAGTGCCAGGTTCTGCTGCAGCCCCTGTTCTGTGGGCGACAGCAGGACCAGGTCATCTGCGTAGAGCAGGAACTTGATTTCTGTGTCGTGTAGTGTGAGACCAGGAGCTGCAGACTGCTCCAACATTCCTGCTAATTCATTGATATAGATATTGAACAGTGTTGGGCTCAGGCTGCAGCCCTGTCTCACCCCGCGGCCTTGGGTGAAGAATTTAGTCCTTTTGTTTCCAATTTTCACTGCACATTTGTTCTCTGAATACATTGATTTAATTATGTCGTACACTTTGCCCCCTATGCCACTTTGGAGTAGTTTATAAAACAATCTCTCATGCCAAATCGAGTCAAATGCTTTTTTGAAATCGACAAAGCAGGCAAAAATTTTTCCTTTGTGTTTTTGGTGGACGTGTTTGTCTATCAGTGTGTGTAGGGTGTAAATGTGATCAGATGTGCGGTGATTTGGCAAGAAGCCAATCTGACTTTTACTCAGGACATTGTGTTCGGTAAGGAAGGCCAGTATTCGTGTATTTAGGATACTGCAGAATACCTTCCCCAGGTTACTGTTCACACAGATGCCCCGGTAGTTGTTGGGATCTAGTTTATCTCCACTCTTATAGATGGGCGTGATCAGTCCTTGGTTCCAGGCCTCGGGGAAACATCCAGCTGTCATGATGAGATTGAGGAGTTTGAGCAGGGCTTGTTGCAACTTTGGGCTGCTGTGTCTCAGCATCTCATTTAAGACACCATCATGGCCACAGGCTTTGCGTGGTCTGAGGGCCTGGAGTTTGTCCAGTAGCTCCTGCTCAGTGATTGGGGAGTCTAAGGGGTTTTGGTTGTCTTTGATAGCCAATTCCAAAATTTTGAGTTTTTCATAAATGGTGTTTTGGTCTGATTGATTTGTATTTGGGAGCTTTTCATAGAGATTTTCAAAGTATGTTTGCCAGATTGTTCCATTTTGGATGGCCAATTCTTCTGGTTTTGATTTGTTTAAGTTGTTCCACTTCTCCCAGAAACAGTTCTGATTTAGTGACTCCTCAATTTCTGCAAGTTGTTTGTCTATGTATGTGTTTCTTTTCTTTTTCAGCGTGTGTTTGTAAAGTTTTACCATGTCACAGTACCTGAGTCGCAGATCTGTGTTGTGTGGTTGTCTGTGTTTTTCATTTGAGACTTTTCGTAGTGCATTTCTGATGTTTTTGCACTCCGTATCAAACCACTTTTCTTTTGCTTTTGTTTTTTTGGTAGTTTTTTGATTTAGTTGTTTTTAGCTTAGATTTTGATGCTAGTTTGTGGAATAGGTGATTTAGTTTTTGTGTGGCCAAGTTGATGCCTAATTTATTGGTTTGATACAGAGTGTTTAGGAATGTGTCCATCAGTGTCTGAATTTCGTCATGGCCCAGTGCAGTTTGGTATCTATCTAGGCTGTCTGTGTCATATCCTCATATCCTCAGTGAAAGGGGCTATCTAAATAAATAGCGACTGTCCAAAAGGTGATTGCACTTTCTGCTCATTACTATGACCCTCTCCCCTGATTATAAAAACGTCTCAATTCTGACACCGAGGTGTGAGAAACAATGTAACATACTCTCAAAATCCTGAAGTACAAGAATTTACTGTACCGTTTTTAAATGTGACCCTCTGAACATGGCATGAGAGAATACATTGCAAGTTGCAAAGAATCCTTTGCAACCTGCAATGTCCGCCGTATGCGTTACAATACATTGGCAAATGGTGATTGCACTTTCTGATGAATTGCTATAGCCCTCCCTCCTGATTACAAATTCATCTCACAATTCTGACACTGAGGTGTGAGAGACAATGTAACAGACTTTCAAAATCCTGAAGTACAAGAAATTTACTGTACCATTTTTAAAATATGACCCTCTGAACACAACATGTGAGAAGACACATGGCATGTGAGGATTTATAGTAAACAACATAGCACACCTTCTGCTGATTTGTTTTGTCCCTCCTTCCCCGTGAATAAAACATCTTAATATTCCGTCCGACAGTAAGGTAAGAGACACAGAATCACTCATCATGTACATTTGTAATTACGACACTTCACTGTTGCATTTCTGAGTTGTGACATTCTGAACATGGCATGTTAAAGTACATAGAAAATCTAGATCAGGGCAGGCTAATTGCAATTCATAGTGATTTGTCATTGTCTCACTTTTTGAATGAAAAAAACATTTTTTCAGTGATTATGACACTTCTGCATGACATAAAATATGCTTCAATGCCATAGTGCAGTACAGTAAAATTGAAGTTCAGGATTTTGAAAGTCTGTTACATTGTCTCTCACACCTCAGTGTCAGGCTTGTGAGATGATTTTGGAAGAGGTGTAAGTGGGGCCAGCGGGGGGCACTCACCCTGCGGTCCATGTGGGTCCTAATGCCCCAGTATAGCGACAGGGACACTATACTGTAAACAGGCGCCGTCCTTTGGATAAACGTAAAACCAAGGTCCTGACTCTCTGTAGTCATTAAAAATACCAGGGTGTTTCTCGAAAAGAGTAGGGGTGTAACCCCGGCGTTCTGGCCAAATTTCCCATTGGCCCTTACCAATCATGGCCTCCTAATAATCCCCATCTATGGATTGGCTTCATTACTCTGCTCTCCTCCCCACTAATAGCTGGTGTGTGGTGAGCGTTCTGGCGCACTATGGCTGCCGTCACATCATCCAGGTGGATGCTGCACATTGGTGGTGGTGGAGGGGAGTCCCCATTACCTGTAAAGAGCTTTGAGTGGAGTGTCCAGAAAAGCGCTATATAAGTGTAAGCAATTATTAATTATTATTATTATTATTTTATAATCAGGGGGGAGGGCCATTGTAATAAGCAGAAAGTGCAATCACCTTTTCCCAGTGTAAGTTCGTGTTATTGTGAGTTTTTAAAATTGGTTTGCGATTTTCTGCAATACAGTATATTCCATACAAAAATACAATTTGGACCGTCGCTGTTTATTTGGATATTCCCTTTCACCGAGGATGTCTACAGTGTTCCATTCGCATTAGTACTGACAAAAAGGGAGGATAAATAAACACCTTAACCACACAGAACATATACATTATTTTTCAAGTTATTAAATTAATATAACAAAGTCAAAGCTTGACAACGAATAAAGGTACAGTACTACTGCACTTACCAGGCATATACATCAGTTTTCATCCTCCTGTCCTTCAAATGCCTATTGTGTTGGTAAAGTTGGCACTTAATTTTGCTTTTTAAAATACGTCTTCGTTGAAGCCACTATATCACATTCAGAGTTTTTTTCTTTGTTGGGCTGCCACTTATCTTTTTAAATAATTTCATCTGCAAGATGTCATATTGCCTAAAAGAAAAAATATACAGAGAAACCATGAATAAAACACCAACCAAGTTAAAAACACAAAAAAGCATCTAAAACGAATTTAATAACATTGGGAAGTGTTATTGTTTTCATTCACTTGACAATTCCTTATGCATACCAATACAATAAACGAGATGTATGCAAGAGGATGAAAAACACATTTTTCACTTATTTTCTTACACCTGTATTAGTGGTTATGTTATTGATCTATCAGTTATAGTTACAGTTAATAGCCTTTTCAGGGTACTATAAGGGAAAAACCATCAAATGCCCACATCAAAACCTGTATTGACAGAGGATAGAATATAATTTAATTTTTAATCCAAGTGTTACAGTACAAACCTGTAGCATCCTCTTGTACATCAAGACCTTTTGTGGTCCTAATCTTCATGTGGTCAGATTATCAGAGAACTTCCCACATAAAAGTCCCGCGTACAACTGCACAACTGGTAAAATATCGTTACCCATCCATATTACAATTAAAAGACACCTGTAATGTTAATTAATATAGTATTTAGAAATAATAATCGTTAACAAAGATCTAATTTTCACATATGAAATTGTATTGCCTGTTTTACTAATTGACAAATAAAACCGTTATTCACGTGCATTAGGGCAATAATTACAGTACTCATAGACTGGTAAGTTTTTGACACTGTAAGTTAAACACTGACAATTGAACAAAACGTCTGTCACAGTAAGCTGAACCCATTCGGCAAGGAATGTTCCTGCCTCATGTATGACTACGCCACCTAGCAATACAAACGGGGTGCTAGGGCCCCTCAGGTTCTGTTTATCTCCCAGAATCACCAATGCACACACAGACCAGCGACAAGCATTTGTATTTTATAAGTGCCCTTTTTATTTTCTAACTACATTCACTATCACCCAAAGACACAACGAAAACAGCATTTGCAGCAACAAAAGGTCCTTCATAGGGTCATAATGAATCTGGAGGACCAGCAGTCTTTCCTGTAAAGTACCGAAGAGAGGCCACTTGAACGTTTCTTCTTAGTACCTGTAGTCTCTGATGGCCCACTTGAAGGAGAGGGGTACCACCCAGTCCTTTTTCCCCAGTCAGGTTACACTAGAAATCCTCTGCAGGCTGTATTACATGCCCCTCAGATTGTATCGGCTAGCTATGCTAGTTCCTTTGTTCCTTGCCTTCTGGTATTAAAAGTCTCTGTATAGTACCTCCGTTTAAATGTCGATATTCAATTCAATTCAATTAAATTTATTTTTATTTTTATGTAGCACCTTTCACAACAAGGTTGCCCCAAGGCACTTAACAATACAAATGACGATACATTTTGTCAATACAGAACAGAAGACCAGAAGACTACGGAGCTGAGGAACCAAAAACTCCTTAGTAAGGAGAGAAAAAAACTCTAGGGGTCCAAGGTCAACTGGTTGCCCAACCCCTTTGAGCATGCTAACATTATATAATTTAAAAAAGGAAACAAACAAACGATATCCCCCGTAGTCATCAGTTCCTGAGCCAATAGGTCCTTGCCTCTGTGGTCTCCCACTCTGCAGCTTCCTTTGTGCTGCCTGTGTCGTTTCCAGGGACCAGTGGGAATTGGGAGCCCACTCTGTTCCATCTCAGGTGTTTTTATTCCTCCTCTTAGCCAATCCCTCTCAGGGGGTTTTCCACTGTCCCTGTCAGAATCTGCCCAGTATTTTTCCAGAAGGAAGCTTGTGTTGTTTGAGGGGTGTGGTAGTGCCGAGCTAGGTGTTATGGGCCCTTATCACTTCTTTGTTCACTCTCCAGCTCTCCCTCTTCCTCCCTTGGTCTGGCTAAAACTGGATCAGCGACCCCTCACACCTCCAAGTATCGATACCTAATTGCTTCCTGAACAACTTGTTACTGACTGCTCCTGCTAGACTGTAGTCATTAGAACAACTGCAGTCGCCACCCTTGAGTGAGAGGCAACATTGACACCATCCTGGAAATCAACATAACCCAATCAATCCCAGCCTGTAACTGCCTCAGTGGCCCACGTCCCGCGACACTTCCCATCAGTTAAAATGTTAAAAACAGTTTCAATTAAATGCTTCAGGAAACTTAACACGCTTAGTTATAGAAATGGAAATGCATCGGTTTTCCACAATACTGCACTCCAGCGCATCTTTGTCTTTTAAGTGGAAAACAGACACGGCAATCTTAGACCGCTTAAGATAATAATAATAAACTTTATTTTATATAGCGCCTTTAAAGGTGGCTTCTCAAAGCGCTTTACAGGATGACAACGACAATAAATAAGAAGAATACACAAGATAAAACACAATTACAATACGCAGAGGAAACCATGCATGGTGGTACTAGGAAAAACAGAGGGGTGAAGAATGGAACCAGTTAAGTAAAGGCTTTTCTGAAGAAGAGGGTTTTGAGTCTGGATTTGAAGGAGTTTAGAGAAGGTGACTCTCTGATATCCTTTCTTTTTTACAGAGCTTGGGGGCATAACAGGAGAAGGCCCTGTCACCCATACAATGTAGATAGGCTTGGGGGACAGTAAGGAGAGCAGAATTAGAAGAGCGAAGGTTGCAAGGTGGGGAGTAGGGCGATAATAGTTCAGACAGGTACTGAGGTGCCAAGCCATGCAGAGCCTTATAGGTGAGCATGAGGATTTTAAAGTCTACACAGAATTTGACCGGAAGCCAGTGCAAAGACTCCAGGACAGGAGTGATGTGATCACTTGCACTAGACCTGGTCAGGATTCTGGCTGCTGAATTTTGGACATACTGCAGTTTGTTCAGAGTAGATTTAGATACCCCAGCGAGTCGAGCATTACAGTAGTCAATTCGAGAGAATACAAATGTGTTGATCAGCTTTTCAGCCACAGTTAAAGATAGCATAGGGCGTAGTCTAGTGATATTTTTAAGGTGAAAGAAAGATGTATTGACAGTATGCTGCACATGGGGGTTGAATGTTAAGCCAGAATCAAATATAACCCCAAGGGTTTTCAATTTTGATTGGAGCTCAAGTACAGAAGCATCTACAGATAGGGTTACAGGACTGGCTTTATGAAGTTGATGGGGGGTGCCAATAAGCATGACTTCAGTCTTGTCGCAGTTAAGATGAAAGAAGTTTTATGTCAGAGATGCAATTAGATAGAATAGAGACAGCCACATCAGTGTCAGGTTTGGTATGGATGTATATTTGAGTATCCTCAGCGTAAAAATGAAGGCTGAGGCAATGTGATCTTAAAAGCTGACCAAGTGGGAACATGTAAATGCTGAAGAGCAAGGGGCCCAGTATTGAGCCCTGAGAAACACCAGACTTAAGACCAATTTCAGACCTGTACCCATTAAGAGAGACAAAGTGACAGCGATCAGTGAGGTAAGATTTGAACCATTTGAGAGCAGTGTCAGAAACTCCAAACACAGTTTCAAGACGAGAAAGTAAGATATCATGGTCAACAGTGTCAAAAGCAGCACTGAGATCAAGAAGGATGAGTATAGAAAGAGAACCAGAATCAGAAGCTATTAGAAGATCGTTAATGACTTTGACCAGGGCTGTTTCTGTGCTGTGAAGTTGACAGAAGCCAGATTGGAGGGGTTTGAAAAGGTTGTTTGTCATGAGGTGGTTATGTAACTGAAGTGTGACAGCATGTTCTAGAATGTTTGCAAGAATGGGTAAGTTGGAGATGGGGTGAAAATTGTTCGAAAATTGTTAAGATAGAAAATACGGTTAAATACATTTATTTCGGCAATGCTTACCCTTTCTTCAACAGTCATCTTTGGTCTGTGTGCTTGCATCTTTACCTTCAACCACTCGTTTTTTAAAAAGAATAATGTTAAAATAAGAAAATAAATATATATATATATTCCAGCGTTCGTGTGCAAAGCCTTCCCAACTCAGGCTGGCCGAAGTACTGTTCCACTTGGTTGTTAGGTTGGCTTATTTCCATTTAAAAACAAATAACATGCGTTAGTAACTCCAATTCCATAATTTAACTAAATGATTTTGAACAATTTTATTCACATCCTTTTATTATTTAACCAAATATGAGTTTATATTTAATCACGATACATGAATCTTTACACATTGTCACTAAAATAGTTGTTCATGTTTGATAAATAAATTGAAACATTCAATTGTAAAAATATGCGATAGTTGATAATGCGTTAGCAGCCCCATAATTTAACACAATAATTATATGCACTTTTATACACAGTCTTTTATTATTTTAACTAAACATGAGTTTTTCAAGTTTAATAAGCAAGTTTAAAAATTCTGCGCTCTGCACACAGCTTTCCATGCTCTGTCCTATTGCTTTTGTGTTAAAAATCTAAGTTTAAGCTCTTTGTCATATAATTATACAATAATAGTATTGTTTTGTGGTACACCGTGGTTTACAGTAACAAACAGTTACCAAGCATATCCAATAGTTACCATAGT
Organism: Atractosteus spatula; assembly: GCF_055471065.1. Classification (NCBI taxonomy): domain Eukaryota; kingdom Metazoa; phylum Chordata; class Actinopteri; order Semionotiformes; family Lepisosteidae; genus Atractosteus; species Atractosteus spatula. Next base: position 15,661,872 of record NC_142717.1, on the reverse strand, counting down.
AACGAATGCTTGCAGCAAACATTTTTTGGATTCCTTTAGTACGGTTCAATAAAATTAACTTTAAAGACTGACTGACTGTTCAATTCGTTTTTTTTAAATGATACCTTGAAAAAATAAAAAATACATATTTTATATTTGAAAGTCGGAAAAACTTTTAGACTTAAAATTAACGTCTGTATATTGTTACTAATTACTACAGATTTGTATTCCCAACATTACGTTGTATGTTGTCAATATACTGTGGTGTACACTGTGGTGCTGTTTTAAATATGTATAGAAATAAATCATTATAGAAACAAATTTAAAATAACTTATTTTTTATATGAAATTTTATTATGAAATACAGAAAGCTGAAATTAGAGTCTCTCATTTCAGTGTATATTAAGCGTGTTACCATTAGGGTTGTGTAAACATGGCTCATTGATATATTGTAACACATACGGCCGACATTGCAGGTTATTCGAGCCAGCTTACCAGCGCGGTGACATCACCGCCCTTCCCTGTGAATAGCAGGGACCTCAGCCATCGGGCTGAGGGGAGATTTCCCTTTAGCTCAACTGGCTGGGTCCCTGTTGAGTGACGCCGGAGGCCCGGGCTTGAGTCCCTGTAAGTTTAACTTACAGTGGCGAGGGCGCATACCCATGTGAACCCGAGAGCGCTACAATATATTATTATTGTGATATTGTAACGCCCTCATCAGTCAGTAATGGATATCCAATCTACAGATCCAACCATTCAGAATGCACGCTGGATAATGCGGCACATTTCACCATTCTTACCACAAGTCAACGCAGAATTTTTCCCATTTTAAAAAATATTCTGTTGTGGGACTACACTACTTTGTAAAGCCGCCAGTGGAGCAGTGAATGCTTAACGTGGTGTCTGAAAACAATTGGGCTTTCACCAGAAAACACCTGGTTTCGAATCATGGTCAATGCTGAGGGGCAATCTTTTTTCCAGTTGTAGAATTTAAGTTGTATACTGTTTAGACTTTTATTAATTTTGATTTGTGTATTACAGTATGTAAAATATTAAAAACAAGAAAGTAGGGCTATTTTACAAAACAAAATTACTCCATTTGATATCTAGATCATTTAATTAGCAATAAACAATTTTTTTGCATTAGGAATTTCTTTTTTCACATACTCCAGCTTGCTCTACATGAGACACACAGGCACAGGGAGAGAAGCTTGGGGTCAGAGTGCAGGGTCAGCCATTGTACAGCACCCCTTGAGCAGTTGGAGTTAAGGGCCTTGCTCTTAAGGATTCCTCTGCCAGCCACGAGATTTGAACCGGGAACCTGCCAGCTACAGGCAGCTACATTTAGATCATTTTTATTTTGCTTTAATGCAAATTTCAGCAATGATTAATCAGCAAACAATTTAACTTTAAATTTAAATTATGAAAAATATGTTGACTGTACTGCAGTAGTAGTGCAGTGGCTTTAAAACCATATGGTATTGAACTCTATTTACTGTGTATACCATATATTTATATATCAATTACATTATACTGCACTTGACTACTGCACAATAGAACATAATGCACAGTACTGCACAGTCCAAAGACATACTGGGAGGTTAATTCTTTCTGGGAAAATGGACTCCTCCATGAGAGTGTTTATCCAGATAAATTATTATAAGTAATGATTTTGTGATTAAGGGGGGATTTTTCTGTAGGATGAACAGTGAGACTTTGTGACCTGCATATGGTGGGAACAAGTGACAGTTAATTCCTGAAATGCTGAAAAGAAATGAGACACAATTTTCAGCATGGGATTGCGGAACAAACAATGAAGAAAAGGGCAAGAGACTGTAAATTCAGCCCCATCCCCCAAGCAAAACTGCCTATTCAAAATAACCAACACTGGTGGAAAACACTGTGAGGGGGATTGGCTAACGGAAGGAATAAAAATATTTGATCCTGAACAGAGAGGTGGCTCTCCCTGTCCTACTGTGCTGTTCATGTTGTGTCGAGGGGCTTGTGGGAAAATCGATAATTTTATTTTACATCGAAGAAGAAGTTGAAACGTTGTGCTTCCTTTCTTCTCTTTTCTGCATGGAATAAACCTTTACTTGTTCATTTTAAGGCTTGTTTTTACCCCTGCCATTGACAGTATCCAAGTTTGCTGACTCGTTCATGTTCATTATTAATTCTGTTAATAATCTTCCATATTGCATTTAAATTGGAATGTTTTTACAGGTTTAAATCCACCACTCCATTTATTTTAAAACTTTCCACACTACAAAATATAACTTAGTAAATGTTTTAGACAGTTTCCAAATGTACAGTGACTTAGTTACTTAGTCAATGTTTTGCACACTGCAGAAAATAACAAACATTTTTTAAAAGTATAAATAATTAGGTAAACACATGAAAAAAGCATCCACATTTACTTAGTTAACCATGTTTGTGTTGTAAATAATTTTCATTTTCTATGAGACACACATGTTGTCTGAAGCAATCTTTAGGGACAGGGTGGATCTCGGATACAGTCGCTGTGGCCTCTATCCCAGCCCTTTCATGAGTATTTTTTGAGCCTTTCCAACAAATCTCTGTTTGCTTGGATAGGGATTAGTGTAAGAAGAACATTGATTTCAGCCATAGCATTCATAAAAAGTTCCCAGCCTTAAGGTCCAGTATGCTTTGTTAGAGGACGTGTTAATGTTTTGAGCAAGTCAATCACATGGTTACCAATCACAGGCTGACCTTTATACATGAATTCACATTTCTCATTCCAGAAAGCCGTAGAGGTATTGTTTGACATGTTCCTTAACAACAGTTCATTATTTTTCTTGGTCACAGGTTCTGTGGGAGAGCTGCTTTCCAGTCCATCAGCAGGTTCTTGTGCAGGCATATGCAGAGTTAATGTTTCCTTCTCCTTGGCAGCTTGTTTCACCAAAGCCAGATAATGCCGCAGCACTTGACAATAAATTTTGCCTTATCATATTCACTTAAAGATGTATTGTGGAGAATGCCCCTCATTTCCTAATTCAGTCCTAATTTTTCTCACATCATTTTCAAAAGAATGTCCTTCCTGGAGTCATTCCAGCTGCTTCAGAGGCACCACGTACATTTTCACAACATGTTGCATCACTGGTTTGCTAACAGTCCTGTGATGAGGGGGATTGTGATGCCTAGTAATGTGTCAATAAAACCACCAAACTGGTTCAGCAGAGTCCTCTTTCTTCTAACAGATATATTCTTTTTAATTAAAGCTTTTATAACATTTTCCTTTTCTTAAGATTTCCAGCTTGTTTAGGTAAAAGGTTTATATTACTTTTAAAAGTATTCAATTCAATTTTAGAAATAGCTTGTATGAGATCTTTAGAAGCAGCGTAAAGAATGGCAATAGTCTGCCCTGGTCTGGCTTTAATTAATGTATATTTATATGTGAAGACAGCAGCACAGCAAACTAGCAAATGAGGTCAACCACATAGCCTTAAGACCTTTTAGATATGTTTTTTTTAACAACGTAAGGAAAAGATGTTATGCCCGAGCAAGCACCGGTGATCGGTCCCATATACACATATGAGACGTCATACATTTTTGTGTGTCTTTTCTTTTTTTCTGACTCCTCTTTTTTCTGTTGTTGCAGTGTTCTTCACCTCGCTGTTGCCTGAAACCTACTTGAGAGCTAAAAGTTAGAAGTGACTATTTTATTACCTTGCTGCTTCATTACGGAATGACACAGCTACAGAAGGAGAGCTCAGTGGAGGCCTTTGACCTGTCTCCGCTCCTGGCATGGCATGAGGAACACTTCAAGTGCAGCACAAGCATATCATGGAACTGCCACGAGGTTTAGAAGACACCAGGAGACTATTTCAACAAACCTCTATACACAGCTATACATGTCACACACAGCACACTCCTACCGTCAGGTCTGTACCCATTGATCTTTCTTCTCTCCCCTCCTGTGGGTTTGTAATAGACCGAAGTAGAGACTCATGGATGGTTAATGGATAGGTTTATGTCTAGAAACACAAGAGTAGTGGAAGATATCTTAACTGTATATTTGAGGGATGGGTGGAAGTTGGTGAAGTGTACAAGGTGCCCAAACTCTCCATACTTAATGTGATGCTGATGATAGACAATGTGTCTGCAAGCTAATGGAAGTGGAAGTAGGACATCACACCTGATGCACCCAGCTCCACCCTACTGTCACCTGTCACTTTGACTAGGGCTGTAGAGCATTACTATTAACCTTTTTCTATTGCCACTTGTAGCTTCAGGGTACACCATACTCCAGTCAACCAACCGTTTGTCATCTCTGTGGATACAAGGGGGTCTTCTGCTTCGTTTCGGTGCATGTACAATACCATTTTTGTCATCTCTAGGAGAACTGGTTGCATATACCTGTGGATTTCCTTACCAACCTCCCAAAATGTCAAGGCAAGACTATGATAAAGTCCATCCACACTATTCCTCTGCCCGCCTTACCCACCGCCCAAGAGATGGCAGACCTGTTCATGCATCACGTTTTCAGGCTCCATGGCATCCCCAGAGACGTGGTGTCGGATAGGGGACCCCAGTTTGTCTCAAGATTCTGGAAAGCCGTCTGCAATTCCCTGGGAGTCTCGGTTTCACTTACCTCTGGATATCATCCTGAGGCTAACGGCCAAACTGAGAGGATTAATCAGAGTCTTCTGACATTTTTGAGAGCCTACATTTCTGCCTCCCTGGATGATTTTATACACTTACTCCCGTGGGCAGAGTATGCAGACAACTCTTTAACCATCTCTTCTACGGGGCTGCCCCCCCAGATACCGAAGTTCCATCGGCCCGGGACTACATCGCAAGGCTCCGGAAACTATGGACAGTAGCAAAACGTACTCTGCAGAAGACCACTCGTCGATACAAGAGGGCCGCTCACCGACGCCGCAGACCCTTTCCCCGACTTCGTAAAGGACAATTTGTCTGGTTGTCTACTCGGAATCTACCTCTCCATCAAGCTTCCAGCAAATTGGGTCCTCGCTATATCAATCTATTCCAGATTCTCACTTGGATCACGCCTGTTTCTTACCGCCTGGCGCTTCCACCAACGCTACGGATTCACCCCACGTCTCCCTCTTTAAGCCTTTCCACAGGTCCCCCCTTGTTAGACCTCAACCATGTCCTCCTCCTCCATGTCTCATTGATGGACTCCCGGCTTTAACGGTTAACTAGATCCTGGACTCTAGATGGTTCAGGGGCTCTCTTCAATATGTGGTCGACTGCGAAGGCTATGGTCTGGAGGTTCCGGAGAAGGACATTTTGGACCGAACCCTGATCCAGGACTTTCATCGCGACTTCCTGGACTGGCAGTCTAGGGCATCAGGAGCCACCCTGGAGAGGAGGGTACTGTCACACTCACATAATCAACTGCATAATTCGGATAAACGCCGGCGCATTCCCACGACCCCTGTCAATCAGACACCAGCCCGATCCAATTCCCGAGAAAGACAACGCACAAGCTAATCATCCTATCATGTCTCTCGCTTCCCACCACACCTGCTGTTTAAACCTCCTCAACCTTCACTTCACCGCTTGGTATTAAACATTCTACCGTTTTCCTAGCTCTTACCTTTGAAACCTTGCGATCCCCCTTTTTCTCCATGCCTCCTGGAAACGACACTAATTACAAACCTGACTACACCTTCGTCTCGCCCTCTGGATTTGTTTGCACCCTCTTAACAGCCTCCTGGATAATGACACTGCCTCTATACTCGACTCCGTCTTCGCCTTGCCCTACTGGACTCGTTTGCAACCTGACCTGCATAGGGTTCTTCACACTGCTTGTTACAGTTCTGCTCTCACATTGAAGCACACCAGACAGTGACAGAGTCAGTGCCTCTCCAGACAGCCAGAGCTCCTGCAGAAAGACCTACAGATTGGACAGATATTAAATTCTGCTGCCCTTTCCTGACATGGTGAACAGGTATTACACATTTAAATGCACAAATGAGTGTTTTGTAGGCAGCGTTCACAGACAGAAATGCTTTTATATTGAAAATCTTGTAGATGTGTTCATCGTGTAAAAGCATAAATAGTGTTCTATGGTTTGCCGAGGTGGGCCTTGTTGTGAACTACTGCAAGCCAGAATCTGAGTATTACAGAACTCTAACGACCACTTTGAAATCATTGGTTCAAAAACAGAAACATCTAATAAACTGTTTTCACACCATTCTAGAATACCCAAATCCTGCTGTATCGGTTTTGTGCCTAAAAGTATTTCCGTAGCAACCCCTTTTCAACAAACTGTACCTGTATCTGTATCGGCAGCAGAGCGCTTTTAGCAACAGACTGCTACAGTGTTCAAGGGAACGTTTCCGCAGGTCTTTCCTCCCAGCGGCTGTCAGGGTGTATAACGCTGCCCTAGGCTAGGACTGTTAGCCTTTCATTTGTTCGTCTATGGACAGCATGTTGCTCCATTATACTTTTTGGACAATCAATCTGTATAAACTTATGCATATTTTGCACATATTCTATTGTTTTTACAGTGACTATGATCATCATATTTTGCACACACCTATGTATTTATTTTTATGGATTTATTTTATATTTATTTTGTATAATTTTTTGTCTATTCTGATGTCTGTTTTTGCTTGTCTTGGGCTGGACTGCTGTAACACATCAATTTCCCTTTGGGATCAATAAAGTCTTATCTATCTACAGCCCACAAAACAAAAATTACTCTCTGTGTAATTTATACCAATAAGCTGCACTTTTTTTCATTGAAAAAATCTACTAAATAGAATGGATTTTAAAATTCTATGTGCACCACCATACATAATCTGTCACAATGATTCTGCCATTTTCGTAGGTCAGGACTTCTGTATGGCTGTGTAAGAGGTTTGAGATGTGATTTAAGAAATCCTCAACATTTAACTGACCTGGGTGACTTTTAAGTGAATACAGCAGATTACTGAACCTAGCCTAAAACAGACGCATTTGTACAAAGTCACTAATTGTAGAGTGCCATGGGCTGTGTTTATAGCTTTTATGTAGCTCCCTATCCTGTGCAATTTTAACAGACCAAAACTCTGTATGATACTTGACAACTTTACAGTTATTATTAACTTAATTCATAACTTCACACACGTTCCAGAAAAACTGGGGGGTCCCTCACCTCATTGTCCTCACCTGGTTCATTACCAGCATTATCCTACTATTTTCAACACGATTGTTTTCAACAATGCCAGGCTCCCTCCTTTCCATTTCTGTCACCTACCACAAACACTGCTTACACAGGGTCTCCAGTATAGTAGATGACCCCTCCCACCCCTGCCATAAACTCTTTGCCCTCTTAACATTTGGGAAAAGATATGTATGGGCTAGCTCCACTAGACTCTAACAACTTCTTCCCACAGGCTGTCAGGCTCCTCAACACCCTGGAATCTACTTGCACCCACTCCAATTCCAGAAACAGGGTTTAAATCCCCCCAGTGTGTTGTGTATATTGTATTATGTATTTACACTATCTGCACTTTGCACTATGTGTATCCTGTCTACAATGTCTATGTCAGTGTCCTGTCTGTATTTGCACCGTGGACCAGGAGGAATGATATTTCGTTCCACTGTATGCTTGTATATGGCTGGAATGTAAAATAGACGTGAACTTAAACTTAAAAAATAAAACTTTTCACCTAAACAATATGAACATCAATTCCCCAACTACAATAAAAACTATCAATAATTTCCATCAAAAGACATTTTTAATGTGTTTGCCTACAATGGGTGTACCCAGACTTAGGCATTCATATTGTACAGTTTCCGCCATCACGTTGTTTCTTATGTTCTAAAAAGAATTATGATGCATGGTATCACATCAGCAACATGTACATGACTCTGTCTGTGGTATCCACAGACTCTGTGTGTGCTGCATATCACTGCCTGCCCTTAGGAAGGAAAGAGCTCCTCCCCTCCACCTGTGCACTGTGATGACCTTCCTCCCATCTGGATTATTCATCTGGATCAACGGGGCGGCGGAGCTGAGGGCGATATCATAGCTGAACATTATTGTAGTCAAAAAGTGACCATTTTTTAGGATATGTTTTTCATTTAGGTTATTTTTCTAATTACAATTAGGTACTGGGATTCCAGTAAACTTCTATATCTCTCCCCGATGTAATCAACAATGCTACACTCCAGTCTGATGCAAAGACAAAGACCTGAGTTGCCCATGCCTGCTGAGCTTCTCCTTGCATTTTTTTTGTTGCGTTCATTGAACCATGCTCCAGACAACATGCAGGAAAGCAGGAAAAAAAGATACTGCTTGTGTCACATTTGCCTGCCACACTGTTCTCACATTCGTCACATTCATTTTCTCTATGTGGCCGGTGCTTTGAATAACAAGAAAGGGAGAGAAAAGAACAGAACAATAGAAAAGAAATATGCCACTTCTTTGGCTTCTCACAAACCTGTTTAAAAGCTATTTTAATTGATCAGTGTTTTGTTTGTGAACTGCAACATCCGAGTCAGGTCCATTTCTCTTGTTGAGTTTGAAATTACGCAATGGGTCATCCATAGGTTTTGAGCACTCCTTGTGACATTTATAATTCTCTAGATGTGTCCAGACTTTTGGGAACAGTATTATACATTGCCCGAATCCAGGGGGCTTATAATATTACAGCAGACACTGAGTGAGAAATTTGTTTGCTGTTGAAAAATCTTAATAATAATCCTGTATTACACCTGTAACGCTCGCAGCCTCCAGCTTTCATGGCTACAGACAGTATTTGTTTGAGGGAACCTGATCAGCCCGTTGCCTTGAGAACCAGGTCAGCTTGGGAGCTCTGAGTTGTCAGCCCCTGATTAGTGGGCAATTATATCATCAAGCGCCGGATTATAGATACCGGTTTCTGCCCAAAACTGGCCCTCTGTCATTGATTTTGAATCAGTTCTAAGTCATTCCTGCTTCAGTCCTGTATTCATCCTGTGAGTTAGTTTTGCACTCCAGTGAGTTCTCCAAGCTATCTGCATGCTTTCTTTGAATGCTCAAACCTACACCTGCCTTCTGACTCTGCCATTTGGATCACCCTTTGTACTGGTTGCTTTCTGCTTGCTTACTGTTGCTGACCATTTGCCTGGATTTTTACCATAGCTGGATTACCCTTCCTCAGTGATCTGATCTACAGTAGGTAGCATTTCTGCTTCTCCTGCTGACACCTCTACATAATTCTCACTCCTTTCCCCTGCTCCGTCCTGCCTGTTCTCATCCACTGTCACTACTGTTCCACCTCCCCCAGGCCACTCTTATCTCCAGATCATTGGACATGGACTCTCAACCTGACTTCTGATGCAGCACTCATCAGACTTGTAACTGCAATATATCAGCACAATTACACACGTTCAGTGTTTGAGGATGTGGATTCCAAAATATACTGATGGAAAAAAGAAACCCAACATTTTCTGCAATGAGAATACTATAGTTATAGCTTATGTACTTTCACAAAAAGTTGTACTCTGACCAGCCATACAGCTTGTGCAGTGAGGCATTGCAACTTGCCAATCACACGAAAGCTCATTAGGTGCACTTGTACCCAACAAGGTCCAGGTGGAACAATGCCTGAGCAGGTCACCTTTAAAAAGGCCTTAAGTCAAAGCTTAGGTCACTGCAAGAAAAAGGCCACACTTAGTCAGTTTTCTGTGTATTCCATAACGCCTTGAATGTCACCAGAAGCAAGGGAGAGGGCCATTAGCATGCTGCAGGCAGGCATGTCATGTGCCAGCGTTGCCAGACACTATGGAGTAAACCGCTCCACTGTGTCCCGACTGCAGAAAAGGTTTCAGCAGACTGGCAGGACAGATGACTGCATCAGGAAAGTGAGGCTCCATTCTGCTGGCCTTAGAGCAAGGCGACCTGTCAGAGGCCCTCTGCTCACACCTCCTAGATGTCACTCCCGATTGGCTTGAGCCAGACAGAGACTGCGATGTACTCATCAGTAGTGGCATCAGGTCCTCTTCACGGATAAGTCACTCGTCAACCTGTTCCACGCAGACGGGAGGGACAGAGTGTGGAGGAGGAGGTGTTGCATTTCTTTTTTCCATCAGTATATTTGACGACTTTAAAAAAAAAAAGAAGTACATGCACAAAAAATGTAGATGTAGAAAAAAATTATAATTACCTTGTGATTACCTCCTACAGTACCATCATGTTCATTCTTTTTTTCGCAGGTTCAAATCAAACACAACTACAGAAGTTAAGTATTATATAAATAGAAAGGAACTTATAGACAAAGTGCTTTACACCATTTTTCTACAAACTAGATGTGAAGGTCAAATCAATTAATGCTTATGTGTGAAAATTTGTAAAAGACATGCATGTAGACAGCATCAATGTCATCATTATAAATCTGTAGTATTCAGATGAGAAACTGTAGCCAAGTGCTGGATCTATTCAAATATACTACTTATTTTGCATAGAAACTTGTAACAATCAGTTCTTTCCGGTCCCTATGCGGACGACACAATCCAGAATTGTGAGGAAACATTAGGAAAAAGATCATGCAGGAATACGGGATGAAAACAGGGGGATAAGGGAGTGTGGTCAACTGACAAAATGTTTTATTTTTGTGTATCTACTCACCACTCCTGTGGTAGGAGAAAAAGGTCCTAGCAACTTCTAAAATTGCTAGGTGGTGTAATCCTGCACAAATTAAAGCAGTTCATGAATTCAGTGGTCACCATTGTGTAACAGAAATGTTCAAATCTTTGGATACTCTTTTCCAAAGATTTTGGACTTTGGAGAAGTCAAATGATTCAGGAGTCTGAATACTGAAAGTGAGCTGCGCTCATGATGCTGCTTTTAGTTTGGTTTGGCACCCACCAACTGTCACAGTCCTGTCCATTTTTTTCCAAACTATTGGAAATGTTTGCTGAGATGAAGGGGGTCCAGAGTCTGCGATCAAATCATTCATGAAGTTTATCTTGGTTTACCTTAATTTCTGGGTAAATGATTAAGTGTTGGTGAACAGTTCAGAAATACATCATATAAGATCTGATCAGGAGAAAAGAGAAAAAAGGGAGAAAAGAAGGTCTGATCACGAGAGAGAGAGGAGAAGTGAGGGAATTTGAAGCTTGCACCAGGTAAGAGTCTCTACTTTGTGATCATCTGAACAAAACTTGATTGGAGCTATGTATTTGAACCTTGCTAGAGAGAACTTGCTATTCCTTGTGTTTTTAGGAAACTTGGGTTTCCTGAGCAAAGAATACTTTGGTTAAAGACAGCCTTTTTCTGCTTGGAGGTGCATTTTTAGAATAGGGAGATAGTCTCCTATTTATTTTTGTAGTATCTGGGTTTGCAAAGAGAGAGATTTAACTGCAGGTTGTATTGCATTTAGTAGGCAGCTAATCTCTTCTTTGGCCTCTATAGGCATTATTTAAGAGTCAAATACTTGGTAGCCACCTGGGGTCTTCTGGGTGGTTTCGACATAGGACTCTGAAACCCCTTGTCTGCAAACTTGTAAATACAGTAACTTGTGTAATTTATGTTTATGTTGCATGTAGTGTAGTAAGTGTCACTGTCATTGTTAATAAATATTTGTTTAACCAAGTGTGCCTGGATTATTACTCTTTTCTCCAAAGTTCTGCCAGATAACAATTAATTTATATGCCACAGACTATAATAACCCCTCGGGTATACAGTATTCCAGCAGAAATCACTTTCAAGTTGGGGGTTATGTTAATTTAATTTATTTATTGGCTAAGCCGCTCAGTCAATTCCTGATTTTTCTCTATTTTCATAACCCCCCATTTTTTCTCTATATTTTATGCAGCAGGTGAGAAATAAGTTCTGTGCCCAAGAGAAGCCCAGAAGTATAAATAGCAGCTCTTAGCTAGAGGTAGAAATAAAAGATCCTGGAATGTCATACAGCCCCCATAAATTTTGGATTGAGTATACGTTTCTACCTTCTGATACATCAGCGTTCCTTGTGCAGACGAATTTGGCAAAAAAAATGGAAGACTAGCTGAGCACTCAAAGAAAGAATGCTTCTACTAACCTTGAAGATTTTGGCAGTCTTCTGAAGGCCCCTTTTGGGTTCGAGTTCCCACAGTACTTACAGATCTCTTGACCTCATGGGTACAATCCATGCAACTAGTCGTTATTGGCGATAAAATTTTGAACTTGAACATTTTAGGACCCATTTGAAATGAAGGATGTGTGACAGTTTTCTCAAATTTCTTCCACATACTGTATATGAGCTTAATATATTACATTACTACTTACAGTAATAATAGTCTACAATGGAGTGAAATCAAAAGAAGGATGAATGCCAATCTATCTTTTCACCTTTACTAATTTTGTCAAAGTTCCACAATAATGTTAAACTAACTTAAACCTTAATGGTTTTCTCTAATCCTAAACCTAACTTTGTTCGAATTACATGCTCAATTTGCTTAAAAATCAAACACGGTATTGCTGCCTTTGGGATGGCTACTTTTAACAATGCATAGGCTTAAGATATCATGAATATTGGAGGTCTTCCTAGTTGTTTGCAAAGCCATGAATGTAAATAAAAAAAATGATATCACTAAATTCAAAGCATCAAATCACTACAAATGTAACCTGATTATAACTGTGCATGAACTTGAAACTAATGAGTTTTAATTTCATTAATGTTTTATGATGAAACTGAAAACTATTAAAATGTCTGTATACTGGAGAAGAAAAACCTTCACTACTCACTTATTACATGAGTAATTATAATGAAAGAATATTGTAGATGAATTATCTATAATTACACAGTGAAACTGGATCATTAATACCATAATATTACATGGTTGTTTATGCACCATAAACGAAAGTGCTACCAAATTATTTCACACAATAAAATATAAAAATTTAACTTCTTTACAATTAAGTTTTATGTATAGTTTTCTCTTATGGCAGACTTAACACAAAACTTTAAATTTTAAAACTCAAATGCAAAACTCAAACTAATGGTGGACTTTCTACACATCTGAAGGTTTTAAATTTAGAATCACCCTTTATTTTTGTTATGCTCCTATGTTTTTCACATCTTGGCTCTTAGCTATGATTCACGTAATGGGAGATAGGAAAATAAGAAAATGTAGGCCGACCCCTCCAACCTGCCTACATTTGGGCCACTCATCTTTTAACATCCCCATACCACAGGTTGAGCCCTGATTGGGTGAGAGAGACGTGTTCTTCACTGACAGCACCAACAACACCCAGGAAAGAGCCCTGGCCAATTCACCCCACCCTGATCAAGTGAGTCTGAATCCTGATCCTGTCTGTAAACTTGTACAAAGAGAAACTTGTGTATTGTATATTTATGTGATGTAGTGTTTGCTATTGTTAATAAATATTTGTTTAACCAAGTGTGCCTGAATTATCATTCCTTTCACCAAAGCTGTGCTAGAGAACAAAGAATTCACATTCACAACTATACCAACCTCTCAGATATATTATTGGAGAAATCCTTACAAGTTGGGGGTTATGATTGGTTTGTTCCTGATGTTCTCAATCTTTTGTACCCCCCCCCTTCTGTGACACTGTGCTTGCCCTGTAATTTACAGTAGTTCATGATGGATAATCAAGTAAAAGATAGTTTAGCTCATGTTATTTTTTTGCTGCATGAAACCAAAAGGTTATACTATATTCAAGTGGTAGCTAGTTACATTTTTCACAGATGAGGCATAAATGACAAAATATACCCCCAAAAAATATACCAAATAACTGTTTTCAGTTATAATTGCCATATGGTGTAGGCAGGGTGTAGGCCAGGTGTAAGGCAGGGTACGTGGATAACAATATAAACAAAAAGAGTAGATACCACCCATCTATAATTTTCTAACCACTTTATCTCAAACAGGGTTGCAGGGGAGCCAGATCCTATCCTGGCAAGCAACAGATTCCAGGCTAGCTATACCCTGGACAGGATACTAGTCCTGCAGACAAACGAACACAAAAACAAGGCCAGTTTTCACAGACGGGAACCCTGGGAACTGAACCCAGGGCCCAAGCACTGCAAGGCAGCAGTGCTAACCATGGCACCTCCATAGACACCAGTTTAATGTAACTTTAAAAATTTGACGTGGTATAAAAATGAAAAAATACATACTGGAAACACTATTTTTTCACTATAAAGAAAGTGGGTTCATTATGGAAAGGTATATCAAAAATGTAATATAATAAGAATGATTAATGTTATTGTAAAATAAAGCAAATTTACTTTACTGTCTATTTGAAGGAATTAGTTTTATTTACAGGAAAATTGTGATGATAATTTGTGATAGAAAACCAAACACATTGCTGTTCTGACAGGTTTTTACATGATGATTATTCTTTTCAAAAGTTTTGATGAATTCAATTAATACAATTTCTCACTATTGTGCCCAGGGTTCTGCATATAAATAGTGAATCATGTCCATCCAGCGCCTGACCAAACTGTAATTTCCCAAACAAAAGTCTTACATAGAGACTTCTTGCTTGTCAAGTTGCCATGGCAACAAGACAGCCTTATGCGGCTCAATCTAATTAGTTTTATATTTTTGCCTAACCTCTTCCACAGTCATAATTCTGCTATTATTGAAACGTAGCTCAATATTTAAAGCACTTTTATTGTAAAAAAGCCCTCACTGTTAAATTATGTCAATATATACATTTTTATCTACACTATATAAGTAAAATAATTATTATTATTATTGCATTGACTTACTAAAAAAACCTACAATACACAAAACTTCTATATTGATTTTTGGTTTGTCTTGTCTCTTTGACCTGGGTGTGAAGAAGCCTTTGCACTATATTATACTAGAATATTGCAATGACTCCTTTAAAAAAGGGCTAAAATAATTCATCCTTATCATCTGTGGGTTTCATATTGAGACTGCTGAAGGTGGCTTCAGTCTCATGTTCTACAAAGCCATTCATCTGCTCACTGTTGCTTCCTGTTACACTCCTTCTTGAATGAGCAGGCTGCTCAACACTTGTCCTTTGATTTAAAACAACGGCCTCTGAATCATGAGCTTCCTCACAGGTCCCTTGGTCAAGGTCTTCCTGATGTCTTAAAACACTACGGCACCTCGCGGACTTAGTGCGGAGTCTGCTCTTTAGCTCTTCTTCTCTGGTCTGAAGAGGAGAGTCATAAGGTAGAACAGCAGTTCAAAACTGTTATGTTTGGAGTGATATTAAAGATCACCACATGACACACCACACCACATTCTAAGCACACTTATTCTCAGTATTAAGTGCCCAGCACCTATTATCAAAGAGATTGAGATTGGAATTGAACTTTTACACATTTCATCCAAAACATTAGTTTGCTTTTAAATGAAAACAATCTGAAAATGTTTTACAGAAACTACTACTGTGCACAGCAGCCCTTAAAGAAATTCTTACCTTTCGCCTTTCTTCCACAGCCTTCATTTTCTTGTCAATGTCTTCCTTGCATACAGTAGTCTGCTCCCTCTTGGCCTTTAAAGACTCTAAACGAGGAGGTGGTCCCCTTACTTGTTTGTCTGAGCAATCCACCTGCAGATTGAATACACTTTCATTGCATGAGTTTTATGTGGCTTATGATGTCATGTAGTAAAGATTAAAGCAGACACTTATCTCGGTTCTTGTCAAATTTTCTAAGCGGTTATGCTTGTGCACTCACTTTAAATTGAATTAGCTGAAAATCATTCCCAAACAGCAGTGGTGGTGTGGAAAATAAAATAGTATATAAACACTCCTGTATGGTTAGCAACAGTATAGTCAAAAGGACAGTATAAAATTGAGCCCAACACAAAGTGACAGGGTGAAACTTCAGGATTGTGAGTTCTGGTGTGAAAGTCAAATGATGGTTCTTTAGCAATGTATGTTAACTTGGAAAGTTTAATGTTATTATATAAACCCATTTAAAGACATATTATGCACCCCTTTTTCTTCCCCCACCATAACTTAAGCACAAAAATCCTTAACGCCGTTCTGCAGTACAAGTTGTAATAGTAAAAACTTTCATTTACCCTAACATCGTAGGCTTCTCCGTTTCTGACCACTCTGGGTTGGCTCTGAATGATGCCCATGCTGAGAAGTTCTTGCAAGATGTCAGAGGACTTTTGTCTCTCTTTCGGCTCCAGTGAGAGTCCAGGGCTTTCAGCAGCTAAGACACAACAAGAAACATTAAACTGAGAGCTGATAACCAGTCTAGTTTATGCATCTCCAAGCCTTCTTGTTACGGATTGGCTCCGCGGTCCATCTCGGGTGTTAAGTTAGACTCTATGCGAAGTTGTATGAGCTGGATGAAACAGGAGACATAGTTTGGGGAAAACACACAGGGGTTTTATAGTGCATCAAAATAACAGTGACAGTTCGTGAACCGGTGAACAGGGGAACAAAGAGAGGCATCCAAATCCGAACAGGTCCAAAGGAGGGTCAGGGCACAGTCCAGGAGTCCAATACCGTGAGATCCATCCTGAGACAATACAAGGTTGAAAATCCCCGGGAAGGGTAAAACACGAACATGGGAAGTCCTGGGATCAAGGGGCGAGGTCCTCCAGGCCCCGGGCTCAGAAAGTCAGGTGATGTCGGGGATGAGGCATGTGCCCTCAGGCATCCAGCAGCCTGGTGATAGGCGGGCCTTGTGATATCCAAACCCTAATATTGAGCCCTGAATACTGGGATTAAATAGAGGGAGACAAAACAAGGCACACCTGGAGAACATACCAGCAATCACAGAAAACTAATGACGGGAGTAGTGAAGCGCCCTCTAGGGAAGGGATGTCGACCATGACACTGTCATTCATTTTAGATAGATAGATACTTTATTGATCCTGTGAGGGAAATTGCAGATTTGCAAAATTGCAATTTTGTGTGCTAAACTATGTCCATAAGTGTTTTGCCATAATAATCTTCTCCATTGCTCCTCTAATCAACCTTTATGGTTCAGAGGCATTCAAGGGATTTTTGACAACTTCCTGACATGATCAAAGACTTGGAACTCTACATCACACTAGTTGTGTTAAATTTGTAAAGTTTTATTATATATACCAAAATGTGATTAACTGAATGTATCAGCACACTGAATGATGATTGGATTGTAAAGAGTCTTGGATTTTTAATTTTATTACATTTCCTCTTTTTGCTCTCTCTCTCTATATATTTCAACAGTTGTCAGATATTTGGTATTTCTGTGTTCCTGTATGTACAATAATAACAACACTTTCTTTACCCCTTGAGAATGGTGTTCCTTTTTAACTGGAAATACATTTGAGTTGTTCATATTTTCTGCAGATACATTTCTAACATTTTTTGAGATTGTGGAAATGGACTTATTTATTATCTTATATTTCCCAATAGCATCTATAATTCTTACCTCTCAGAGGGGGCAGTTTCCTTGGCACAGTTCCAGGTACGTTTGTCCCTTCACTGTCCAGCCCCAGGCCACTGTCTGTTGTGTGCTTTGACACTGCTGAATGTCCCCGAAGACTGTCTAGCTTGCCACTGGAAGAAGCCACCCCCTTGAAATTAAAGGTATGATTTTTCAGACAGCTTCATAAATACAATTCCTTGCAAATGTGTTAACCTTCTGCCAATAGTATTATAAATAAGAAAAACAGAATATTGTTGATGTATTAACAGTGACTGAAGCATAGAACTCTGCGAATCTTTCAAAGTCACTTGACTTCACTATGGCAAACCTAACCTGTTTTCAGCTTGCCTGCATGCTCAGTTTTAGAGGAAAGCCTGATCTAGATTGTGTCTGGGTGGTATAATGCACATTTTACTTCTTAATGATGAACTTCAATGTACTCAGAGAGTTAAGGAACCTTATCCTCATCTGTAGCTTTCTGTCACGTTATCCATAATGTGCTTCAAAATCTGATTTGTCATATCACTATGCAAGTTCTGGCTTGAAATTCAATATCCGAGGAAACTTAAAGAGACAAGTACTCTGAAGTCAGATTAAATCTCTTTTGATCAGACCCAAAGAATATTACATTACTTTTGTGATCTTTCAAACTTTTCTTTTACACCCGAGCTGATTTATAGTTGCCGTAGTAAAGGGGTTTGAATACTAATGCAACTAAGAGTCTTCTTAAAGCACAGTGATCATCAAAGTTAAAATCTCCCTACAACTCACAGCTGCCAACCCACTAAAGCTAAGCAGGTGTGAGCCTGGTCAGTACCTGGATGGGAAACCTCCTGGAAAAAACTAAGGTTGCTGCTATAAGAGGTGTTATAATTGTTATTGTTATAAGTGGGGCCAGCAGGGGACCCTGCAGTCTGTGTGGGTCCAAATGCCCCAGTATAGTGACAGGGACACTATACTGTGAAAAGGCACCGTCCTACAGATGAGACATAAAACCGAGGTCCTGTCTCTCTGTGGTTATTAAAAATCCCAGGCTGTGTCTTGAAAAGAGTAGGTTGTTACCCTGGCGTCCAGGCCAAATTTCCCAATACCAATCATACTTTCTAATAATCACCATTTATGTATTGCCTTCATTACTCTGTTCTCCTTTCCACTGATAGCTGATGTGTGGTGAGTGTACTGGTGCACTATGGCTGCCATCACATCATCCAAGTGGATGCTGCACATTGGTGGTGGTGGAGGCAGTCCCCATTACCTGTAAAGTGCTTTGAGTGGACTGTCCAGAAAAATGCTATATAAGTGTAAGGAATTATTATTAAAATCTCATGGGGATTTGCTGAAAAATAAGGTTAATAACATTATCCAATGTTCCAATGAACATCACCATTAATGTTTAGTTTTGGATCAAGTACCAATCAACAACAGGTGTTGTGAGAGCCTGACTGATAATCTATCAAATGCAGGTTATCATCTCGTAATGTTTACAATCAGATGTAAGGGTAAAAAAAATACATGGCCAGCTGACTTGATTCAATGAATTCCTTCAAACAAACAGCCAAATACATTTTCCTGTATAGTTTATATAGGATATTTTCATATTTTGCTCCACTACATCCATGCCTAAGTGACAAACTATAAGTATATACTTAATGTTTTGCATGCAGACCTCCAGGACTTTTATCCGTACACTTGGCATTCTTATACCAAAGCATTTACACATCTTAGACTAAAGATGAAAATAATAATAATAATATCGTTCTGTAAAATTAATATATAGATCCAGCCATTCAGAATATGTGCTGGGTACTGCATCACTGTGCGCTGTAATGCAACACATTTAAAAAAAACAGTTTTTGGATTGCACTATTTTGTGCAACTGCCTGGTGGCGCAGTGAATGCTTAATGTGATATTTGAAGGCATTAGGGCTATTACCAGAAATCGCCAGGTTTTGAATGGTGGTCAATGCTGAGCCCCTTGAGATAATCTTTTTCCAATTATTTAATTTAAGCTGTATGCTATTTAGACTTTTATTAATTGTAAACTGTGTATTACAGTATGTTAAATATTAGATTAATTAAAAAGTATGTCTATTTTATTAAAACAAAATTACTCAGTTGGATATATAAAATGAGTTTATTATTATACTGTAGCTGGTTGTGAACGTGATGTGCCTCTTTCAGGTTTACATCTGCATTGAGAAAATCTAAAGGTAAATTTTGGTAGTGGAAAATAAAAACAGAAGTATAGCGTAATATATACCTAATACACATGTAGTAGATGGTAATGGTAGCTAAATATAAAAAAGTACAAAACAGTATTCCACCTTCATAAATATTTTTTACATCAAGGTCTTTAACTTAGTAACTTATGGTGGGTATTTTGGAAAAGTTTTAACGTGCTTGTTCTAACATTATAATTTATATACTGTACTTCATAAAAAGCTATAATGTTTTATCCTTTTCTAAGAATACGTAGTAAAAACACAACTTGTTGTTATTGTAAAAACGTTTGACATTTGTTGTGTTTTTGTTTTACTTTTATTGTCCTTATAGAGGTAATCCTTATAGACTTATAGAGGTGTCCTTACAGACTTAATGTAGTGCGCTGCACCCAGGTGGTTTAAAGCCCAATCAGAGCTTTACTTTTGGTTTGTTTCTTACATAGCTGGATATATAAAAATAGTTTATTATTATAGGTTGCTGCAAATGCAATTTCAGTTTTACATATACAGTACACTACTGTTTCGGAAAAAGGTACCTTTTGAGAAGTCGTGTAGTGCTTGCAAAGTATCTGATTTTGACAAACAGTTAATTTTGTTAAAAAAAATAAAATCTGTCTGACTGTACTGTAGCTTTTATTGAGGAAAAAGTCACCTTGCTCTTACAAGCAGTTGGTGTTAGAGTTGGTGTTAACACACTGCACCCTTTTGAATGAATTTTTATCACCTTTATCACGTTTGTCTGTCTGGGGGATGGGGGTTGTCTCCCCTCCTCAATTTTACATCTGATAAGCCCCTGGTAAACCAAGAGACTAAAACCTGCTATCAATAAAATATCTGCCCTGCGACATTTCTCAAATTGCTCCAATGTCGGGCACAGAGTAAAATCCTGTATACTGAATGCCATGATGGACACAACAATTAATAGTTATACATGCAATAATACCCGTAATACAAAGGACCACTACAAACTAAAAAAAACCCAAGTGCACCAAGAACCAAGGAAAAAAGATCGGCTTAACAAAACAGATCAAAGACCCTGAACAAGCCCCCAAATATACTACAGCCCCACTATAGTTACGGCAAGGTAAAAGTGGGCAGCTGATTTTTTTTTACTTTTTAAAGAAAATCAAAAATACAAAACAATGACATGTCCCTGCCTACCTTAGACATTGCGTGACTTTCAAAACTATAAAAATGGTTTTAGCTAATTAAACACCACTCATTATGCACGAAATGGTTGAATTTTCTTCCTTGTGATCAGCTTAGAATATTTGTGAACGCTGTAAATTAAAATAATTTTGCCAGTGCAACATGAAATATATACCAAAAATATCACATTCTCCTCTTAAAACCAGGAATTACTTAGCTAAAGCTGCATCAGTGACTATTGGGAATGTGTTTCAAGTAGGCAGCTGCATCAGCATGCATAGGCTGCAAAGGAACAAGTAAAGGTTTATTCCATACTGAAAAGAGAAGAAAAGAAACAATGTTTTGGCTGTGGAGCCTTCTTATCTAGAATTAAATGTTTCTTATTGGGTATGTGTATTGATGGAGAGTTTCTCTTCCACCTAACTGTGAGGTGATAATGCACTAGCCGGCTGGTGCAAAACAATCCTTCCTGCTCTCTTTCTGAGCATCCTGGAGATGGTCTGGAGGTTCATTCATTCATGTTATTACTAAAAGACCTGCTGATCTGCTTCACACCACAGGAAGAGGGGAGAATGTGATTTCTGTCTGAAATGTGTGCTGCGTTTACAAAATTAAAGTGTGTTTAAATTACGTTAATTAAAAAATAAAAAAAACTTTAGTTTTACAACTTTGTACAAGGTACACAACATAATAAACCCATTTAGCTTTTAAAGTCATGCAATGTCTATTTTAGGCAGGGACATAGACTGTATATAAATGGGCCAGCAGCCATATTACCCTGCAGCTCTCAACTGGCTATAAACTGAAGCTAAACAGGGTTGAGCCTGGTCAGTACCTGCATGGGAGACCTCCTGGGAAGCTATGGTTACTGCTGGAAGTGGTGTTAGTTGGACCAGCAGGAGGTGCCCACCCTGTGGTCTGTGTGGGTCCTAATGCCCCAGTATAGTGGTGGGGATGCTATACTGTAGTATGTGATATCTTTTGGACGAGACATTAAACCAAGGTCCTGACTCTCAGTGGTCATTAAAGATCCCCTGACATTTCTCGATAAGAGTAGGGAGTTATCCCAGTGTCCGGGCCAAATTTCCCCCTTCAGCCTTTACCGTGGCTGATAGAGCGCAACACCTTGCCTTGCGCTTGTTGCTTGCCGGGTAGGCTCTGACCTCCCACAACACCGTATGGTATAAAGCAGTTTGGCAAATAAAATGAACATGACCTATATATATAGGCCATAGAGTACTATGTTACATTTTTTACACTTTATTCAAACGTTATTCAAACTAAGGTTTCTAAAAATGGAACCAGGTACTAGATGTTGTTTAAATAAAAGTTTTGAAAATTTTCACAGATCGCAATCTTTAAAATGCCTATTTGTTCACAAAGTTATTGACATCTGAAACATTGTGTCTCACAAATAGGAATTTTAATAAGAAAGTAAAGGTTATAAAAACCTGAGAAAACCAATGACCTGAACAAAATACAAGAAGTTTGAAATGATTCATTATTAATAATTAATATTGTTAATAATGATTTGATACATTATATATTATTATAAGTTTCAGTGATCTTTTTAATACTACTTTGTTATTCTCAATTATAATTATAATATATATGATTTTGTTTTAAGGCTTGTTGTAAAGGCTTCTGCTAAATTGCCCTACTGGGATGAACAAAGAATTTTGAATGAATTTAAACTGGGTGAACTGGTTTTTACTCCCACTGTTGACAGTAATACATCATTCATGTTTTAACAATATAATTTAACATTGAACATGATGTGATTTATAAAAATAATTTAAAAAATCAATATAGTTTACATAATATTTACTATTCTATTTTTAAAAAGGAGTCTTTCTTTGTTAGAACAAAAACTTGTGCCCTAAGTGGAAATTGAACCCTATAGGTGTCAGGGAACCTACTGGTAGATTTAGAGGATCCTTATGCGTGACCGTGAATCCCACAGAACGCAGAGTAGCAAAGGGACAATCCAAAAGACGAAATCCAAAGGCTTGGTCAATTAGGGAGGCAAAGGGTCTGGTAATGAGAGATATCCAAAAAAGTAAAAAGATCTCTCTTTAGCTCACCGGGCTGGGTCCCTGTTGAGTGACGTGGGAGTCCCACGTTTGAGCCCCCGACGGTGCGGGGCTGACCTAATGCGGCAAGGGCATCCACCTGAACCCCGCTGCGTTACATTGGTGTCAGCAGCGGGGTGGGATAGCCCTTCGCCGGGGACGGCGAGTTAAGCGGGGGAGAGTGTAACGCTTACGGCCGACAGGTACTGTGTAAGAGCTGGCTTACCAGAGCAGGTGACGTCACTGCCCTTCCCTGAGATAGCAGGACTACAGCTACTGGGCTGTAGAGAGATCTCTCTTTAGCTCACCGGGCTGGGTCCCTGTTGAGTGACGCGGGAGTCCCGGGTTCAAGCCCCCGTCGGTGCGGGGCCGACCTAATGCGGCAAGGGCGCCCACCTGCACCCCGTTGCGTTACAATATTATATTTAGATCGTTAAATTCATTATTCATTTCTTTAGTTATATATATTTATTCCTAATTTAATGACGTTCAGAGATGTTATGCCCATATAATTTAAATGCTTAGCTACCAGACTTTTGCTTTAGTTGTGAAATTCCATATTAATATTCCACATTAAGAGAATTTAAACATGCACAGTAAAGAGATTAAATGAAGCAATCATTTCATTAACATCTAATGCACCACGAATGTCACCTATCTATCATTTTTGGTCAGTGAATCACATGCCATGGTGAAGTGCATTCTGAATGGCTTCATCTGTATAACAGATCTATTGCAGGATTCAAAACAGATAAATATACACAAGTTAAAAAAAAACAGCACTTAACGATACAAAATCATACTGCACATGAAATTGTATGATTTCATTATCTTTAGAGGTGTTATTCCTTTAAACAGAATTTTAGCTACAATTACAGATGCAGCAAATGGCAGCACCTATCACCTTTAAAACTGAGTAGTTTGGGAATCTATGACAGTGACAAAATCCATCTTGTGCTATTCAAGTTTAGTTTTTTGATATTGTTTCCAATAACCAAAACAGAATAATTTCATACATGCATTTCTGTTAATTCTTTTGAGTCAGATGATACACAAAGTCTTTGGAAATATGTTTGTATCCCTTTGAAATATTATGGGCTCAGTCTGAAAGGGCCATCAAATATTTGGAATGTTGCAGACAGCAAAGAGCTGTTTACATTATGTGGCAGAATTGTTATTAGTATTTGAAGCTGTGTTTACTTAAAAAGTGAAGATTTTGATGAGAACAATGTTTCTGTTAAATGCCAGAAAAAACATTCTCTGCTGTGAAATTTTCACTGAACACATTTGTTTCACTAAGGTGACAGAGTGCTGCAGGGGAAGCTAATACTGCCATAGCAGCTGGCCACACCTCTACCTGTCTGTCAATCATTGCCAGTTGCCATGGATTCACGAACAGACAGGAGACCTGTCAATCATGCCCTCCTCAGGTGGTTCAGAATACTTAAGGTCTGCACTGACAATGCTCTGGTATAGAGTTTAGCTCTGGCACTTTCTTTGATCCCGATCTGTGTTGCCAAGTTCCTGTGTTCTCACTTGTGTTTCTCCCTGGAAACTAAACTCTAACTTTGTCTTGACCATGTTTCTGAATTTGTCCCTTGGTGCCTTGGACCAATTATTTCCCGTGTTAAGAACCTTGCCTATTTGTCTCAGCTACGACTGTAGAATTCCCTTTTTGCTGTCACTGTGCTGTATCTCTATCTGGCTTTGAAACATGCCTGTGTACCTAGCCTCCTACCACATCGCGCTGCCTGCTGCTTTCATGTTTTGTTACCATCTCATCCCACATGACAGACATTTCTCACTTAGCCTGCCTTCATGTATAACTGTCCCAAGCTCTCCAAGCCATCAAAAAATATAGAGCTCACTTAGATGTCTGTCGCATATTTGTCATTCAAATTGTGTTGAATTCTACAAACACTTAATTACCACTTCATGTGTATTGTAGAATTCCACCCCCTGCCATTGGACTGTCTTGATTTTTTTCCCTTTACCTTTCACCAGGCTTACTCCCTCCTCTTCCTTACCATAACAAAGGGAGAGGAAGTCTCTATTCTGATTGCGTGCATCCAAACTCCACAAAGATAGCACCCCAGGACTTGCACCTAGGATCCCATCACTATAAGGCAACAGTGCTAATCCATATTTTTTTTCATATGTTAATCACCATAATAATTGTGCCTGCTTAACATTTATTTTAAACACTCTTCTCGTACTATATTGGGTAATAAAGTAATTTTATTATTAAACAAGATTTGGAAATTGTGATGATACTCCATAGTACAGAAAAATATCTTATTGATGCAAAAAACACATTAGAAAGGTATTACAAGAGTAAAGTATAATACAAGACATTGGTGTGCACTTATATAAAATTAGTAGGAGCTAATTTTCTCTCCTCTATGGGCTTACCCGGTAGAGTCAATTCTCTACAGATGTTTTTCCTAGTGTCGCCATGGAGCGTCATGAAAACATTACACTAAAACTTACTAATGAGACACTCTTCCTTATAATGCTCATTATATTAATTGATGTAATAAAAATGATCATACAGTTAAGTTCAGTAACATACTGTAAATGTACATGAGTCATGGCAAACGTACTTCAACTTTCGGGCGAAGTGTTAGCAGTCTAAGGGCTGAAGGAATTTTGACATGCTCACGTCACATTTTGTAAAAACAAGAATATGTAACAAGACAATTACAAAGCACTGCGGGACTTTAGAACGAATGCTGAACTTTTCCAGCTGGCATTCATTCTGTCTTTTTTTATTACAAAAGTCGGGGGAAGACAAAAACAATGCTGATTTCAACAAACAGCATTGCTGGGACACTGGAGTTTTTTTTTCTTTTAGTTTACAGTAGAAGAAATTACCTTCCAAACTTGTAAATACTTAACACTGAAATGTCCGCAGTTTTAAATTTCAACCCAATTGCAGTTAATAACATGAGTACAGTTTAATAATTATACCTTGTTTCCTTCTTCACAGCCATTGCGTTCGCCTACGGGTTGGACAATCGTGGACTTCGAATTTCCACATCCCATGTCAGAAAGTCTAGGATTGCTGTCCTGTTACAGCTCCGTTTATAGCGACTGAGCGAGCGACACAAACTTTCATCCTCTCACATTCTTATACTCCTGCCAGTTATGGCGACTGCAGTTGTCATGGACTCCTGGCGTTGCTACGGGTCGTTGCTACAATAAATTTGACCTCGCTGTCGAGTTAAAAGCCTTAATTAGTGTTCCCTGACTTTGTAGACATAAGTGTGCAATATATTAATGACCAATCATTGTGAAGGTGGCAAAAGCGAAATACATCTACGTCTTTTCAAAAAGTTTTTAAACTACAAATATACCATATTTCTTTACGCAGCTTCACTACGCTGCTTAATTAAACGAAGTGTCATTATTTAAACTTAAAGCTATGTATGAAGGGCACCCCCGAGGCTTTTGTGTAATGTAGCATTCCCATTTCGTTTTTCTCAGTAGGTGTAACAAACGCTTCTTTCTAAGCACTCCACTAAAGAGATTATACTATGTTATAGTAAAAATGCAGTAGATTTAAAACACGGTGAAATCATTGTAAAGTATAAAATATAAAGTATAAAAGGGTATTTATAAACCATGGCAAACTGTAGGCAACTATGGAACACGATTAGAACATTTGGAAGAGTGTATTGCGGTGATACAGGTCTTGTACAAATTAGCTGAGGAATAATAAGGTGGAAGAGACTGGATCTGCCTCCCCAATACGGCCTTATTGATTTTCACTTTACAGGTTGGCGTGGGAGTGTCAGTGTGGTAGTGTTGGAATTAAAAAATGGTTGTGTGGCAGCAGGTGTCAGGAGCTGTACTTAAATTTGCACAATGCCTCTATAAGGATTGGTGCATTTGTCTTTTTTGTCCTTTGAACTCCCCATTGATCAAAGGACCTTCTTGCACATGTAACAGTTCTTGGGGTTTCCACCCCTGCCACTTCTGCCCTGCCAGTTCATCCCTCAGTGTCTGGGCATGAACCCAGCTCTCCAGTGTCACACAACAGGGAACTTGCCAGCTGAGCTAAGGGAGAACGCCCTCAGACTGGGCAGCTGAGATCCCTGTTATATGCAGGGGTATATTTGTTACACACAGACACTTGTTTATTACCACAAAGTTCTGAGCTGACATCTGGGATTGCAACACATGTCTAATTGGACCTCAGACTGTGAGAGGGGGGCGCTAAAACAGGGTACGAACAGACAATGCATTGTTAATTAGTTCAATGACCTGGTTCTGCCCATACACAAGACATCACAAGGACATGTCCTGCTCCCACCAGAATGAGTTCTGAGCCCTGGCTGGAAAATCTAGAAAAAGGTATCATGAGCCCCATTGGGGAGTCACACTGAGAACATAGGAACAGAGAAGAGTTTGGTCAGACACTGACTGCACTATTGGACATGAGAACAATAGGGCTTCCCCTACTGGCATTGCCTTCTCTCCCATAACCAATATTGGACTCAGAGAAAACAGGGTAGTGAGGGGATTATAAGGCACCACTTTGGTTGGACTGAAGAAGATGCCTAAGACCACCAAAAGACTCCACAGCACTTCTTTTCTATGAAGGAAGGAGGTACTCCAAGGCACCGAAGAAACTGTTTTTGGTGAAAGGTGGTGCCGGACATTTCCTTTGAACATTACTGTTTGGGTAACTGGGGTCCATGATGTTCATGTGACTCTGTGAGTATGTGTCTGTGGGGATACTTTTTGCATCATGTGTTCTGTGCTTTTAGAGAGATAGTGATATGTAGTAGGTGTTAGAAGAATAAAAAGGGCAATTTGATACTAATGCCTTTGTACTGTAGGTGCATTGGTAGTTCTATAAGATATAAAAAACCTGTTGCAGTGGGAAAAAAGGTCCTAGAATACTTAAAATTGCTAGGTGGTAAAGTGGACTACCTGTGGCTGCTCTACCTCTCAGTCATCGTCTACTGTATGTTTCAGAGTCTCTGTTTTGAGAGTGCATTGGTGTCTGCTCACTTCTCCAAGAACATCCTCTATCTCACATGTCCTCGGGGGTTCTATTTCCAGGGTCTCTGGAGCAGCCATGCACATCAAGTACTGCAGGGGAATGATGTGAGACTGTAGACAGACTGGTGTATAGCTAACTTTTCCTGGGCTTTTTTTGGGAAATGCATACAGTATGTGCCAGCATCACTCGTGTGATGGTGGGCCATCACTGGGAACGTACACCATCTTGACCATGTCCTCCAAATCCACAAGCCAGACATGGCAGTCAGTGTGTACAGGATAGACAGGGGTGTTCTGGTGTTGTCCTTCAGTCACAGAGTATCCACAGGATCCAGCACAGACACCGAGCTGCCAGAGGATCTCTGAACCTTGATCTCCTCCAGGGAGCTAGCAGGCAGGGTCGCAGTCATGCGAGATGGTCATGCTTTTGGGGGATTGGCATTCTAGGGGCAAGTGCCACAAACCAGGACACAGTACCAGTCACCCATCTCGTCCCATAGGGAAAATTACTCAGGTCAGGCTCAATACCCTCGGCAAAATATATTTTTTTGTTTAAAAAAAGATAACTTTGCTACCCCATCTGAGGGCAGTCATTGATCCAATACTGAAGTGGTTAAGAAATCTCATTACAGTTTATTTTGATTCTGCAAATTCAACAAGAATAGGAAAAAAAAATTTGACAGACAGACAAATAGGATAAAACAAATTCAAAATACAGGACAGGACAGGACAGAATGTAAATGTGAGGTATAGAAGGGAAACTTTATGGTTCCATTTAGTACCAGTTACTTATTACATCTAAAGGAGGGATAATCACATAAATAATATGGGATGATAAATATGATAATGTACCCTTGAAAATGTGGCAAATGGTGAGACATGGTGATACTTTTAAAGTCTAAATGTCTCTTTGTATGTACTGTATACAATGTGTGCGAGTGTGCACTATGGATTTAGATAAATAGAGCCCAAATTTCTTCTAAATGTGTAATTTCAGTTTTAATAGTGCTTTCATTTTCTTTATTGATTACTGAATGTTCTGTAAGAAGATTTAACCATTGTGTGACATTAAGTGTATTTCTGGTTTTCCAGTTTAAGAAACTTTCCTGGCAATGGTTAAGGCAATGAGTATTGTTTGGGGGTACTGAATGGGGGGATTAATTACTGAGAGATCTCCCAGTGAACAAAAAGATGCAGACAAAGGAATGCTGTTGCTCACAAGGAGGGACGTTCTATCAATAACTGTCTGCCAAAAACGTTGTGTTGTAGGGCAGAGCCAAATAGCATGGAAGTAGTTATCTGGAGTGTCTAGTGTACAGTGTGAGCATGTATCTGAATTTACTAAACCCATCTTATAAATCTTGTGGTGGGTGAGATGTACTCTGTAATTCACTTTATATTGAATAAGCTGTATATTAGTATTGTTAGTAATTGAAAATGTGTTTTTACACATTTGTGTCCAGAAGTCAGTGCCGGGACTAAATAATAAGTCTTTTTCCCACTTTACAATTGGTAGGGATATTGTTGAGTCAACACACTTTCAATTTTCAATTTATTTGTATATAGCGCCTTTCACAACAAGGTTGCCCCAAGGCACTTAACAAAGCTGTGTGACAGTACATGACACTACAATACAGAAAGAGAAATGGCCAGAAGGCAACGGAGGAGAGAAATGAAAAACTCCTCTGCAAGGAGAAAAAAAAACCTCTAGGGGTCAAAGGTTAACTGGATGCCCAACCCCTCTGGGCATGCTAACATTATACAATTCTAAAAAAGTACTAAATGTGGAGTACTAAGTCTTCCATCATGTCCTTCTGTGTGCTGAAATCCATGCAGTTCTCTGTAGACCAGCAAATCCTCCTAAATTATAGCTGTATTCGTGGTGTCCCTTTTGGATCCATGGCAGTGATGCGGCATCCAACTCAGATGGTGCCCAGCTTGGGCACCATCCGGACATGTGGGGAGTAGAATAGGATAGTTTGGTCAGAACAGATGTATCTACCTGGTGGACCAACACTGATACACACAATGGCATGTACAGCAGTACCAGCAGCCATAGCTGCAACAAGCTATGATGTAAGGTATGAGCAGACTAGGCTGAAGTAATAGGTTTTCAGTCTGGATTTAAATCCTGAGACTGACTCAGCATCCCGTACATAGGCAGGCAGACTATTCCATAAACTAGGGGCCCTGTAGCTGAAGGCTTTACCGCCAGCTGTTTTTTTATTAATATGTGGAATAAGAAGAAGACCTGCATTCTGTGATCTAAGTGGGTGACTTGAATTGTATACATTAATCAACTCCATTAAATAGACAGGTGCCTGACCTCTGAGAGCCTTCTAAGTAAGTAAAAGAATTTTAAGTCTGCCCTGTACCTAACAGGAAGCCAATGGAGAGAGCTATGTATAGGTGTAATGTGGTTGTACTTTATACTCCTGGTAACAATTCTATCTACCGCATTTTGAATTCGCTGTAAGATGCTGAAAGTGTGATAGGTGCTCCCTGATAGTAGGGCATTACAGTAATCTAATCTGCTGTATACAAAAGCATGTATTGGTTTCTCTGTGTCTTGAGTGGAGAGCAAATACCTTAGTTTTGCAATATTCCTTAACTGTAGGAGGCATACCTTTAATACTACATTAACATCAGAGTTAAATAAGAGCCTTGTGTCTAAGTTGACGCCTAAATTACATGCCGAATCTTTGAAGCAAAATTTTAATCCCTAAGAGTTGAGTGTTGAGGTTATAGCAGTCCTGTCCGCACTGTTGCCTCCGAACAACAGAACCTCAGTTTTATCAGAGTTGAGTGACAAAAAATTTTCACACATACAAGACTTTACTTCATTAATGCAATTAGCTAAAGTAACAATCAACCAGTTGTCATTAGGTGTAAATGAAATGTATATTTGAGTGTCATCAGCATAGGAACGAAAGTTAATATTATGCTTTCGTATTATCCTACCTGGCGACAACATGTACAGAAAGAACAAAACTGGTCCGAGTACTGATCCCAAATTTGATTGGTGACATTGATGAAGCAGTACAAATAGATTTTTGAACATAGTGAAAACGGTTAGTTAAATAGGAGGTAAACCACTTAAGGACGGTTCCACATAGGCCAACCTCAGACTCAAGCCTGTGTAGCAAAATAAAATGGTCAACTGTGTCATAGGCAGCACTAAGATCTAGGAGCACAAGCACTGTTGCATTCCCTGCGTCAGTTGCTAACAGAATATCATTTAAAACTCAGTGCTGTGGCCTGGGCAGAAACGAGATTGGAATTTCTCAAGTATATTATTTGAATCCAGATAAGACTGAAGTTGGGCCGCAACTATTCCCTCAAGAATTTTAGATAAAAATGGAACATTTGAGAAAGGTCTGTAGTTGATGAGAACTTGTGGATCCAAATTTGCTTTCTTAAGCAGTGGTCTAACAACTGCTACCTTAAATTATCAAGTACAACACCTGATGCAAGGGACATGTCCATCACGCTAATTATAGGTCCTGCCAGTACTTTGAGGGAATCTTTGACTAGTTGGGTGGGGATGGGATCTAGCAGACAGGTGGTTGATTTTGTCTTAATAATTAATTTCTTTAGTTCATGTTAATTAACTAATTGAAAAACACTGAAAAGGTGAGCACATTGTTTTTGTACTAGACTTCTTTGCGGCCTGTTTGATTGTGTCTGAAGTCTAATGTTGTAAATTTTATTGTTAAAGAAATCCATGAAAATGTCACTATTAAAGTTAGCTGGTACTGTTGACCCAGCCTTATTTGATAGATTAGCTATTGTCCTAAATAGGCAGTGGGGGTTATTTTTATTGCTTTCTAGAAGTTCAGAGTAGTAAGCTGAACAAGCTCCCTATATGGCTTTCTTATATTGTTGCAGGCTATCAGTCCATGCCGACTGGAATACTTGCAAACCAGTAGACCTCCATTTGTGCTCTAGTTTGCGGCACTCCTGTTTTAGAGATTGTGTGTGATCATTATACCATGGAGAGTGTCTAGTGGTTTTGACTATCTTAGTCTTTAACGGGGCTATTTCTCCGAGTGCCTGTCTGACCACTGTATTATAGTTGTGTGTGATTTCGTCAACATTAGTACTGGAGGTGAAGTTAGCATTATTCATCGTGTTCATAAATTTTAAAGATGTACCCCTATTGGTGTGCCATGTCGTAATAATCTTCTCCTTGGCAACTACAGAGGGTAGTCGAATCTCAAAAGTAATTAAAAAGTGGTAAGAAAAAGAGAAAAAGAAAAACACAACATAGTAGTTTGTAAAATTTAGAGAGTTTTTTCTTAAAAGTTGATATTTTATTCATTTCCTCTGTTAACAAAGATGGCTGTAATTTGTTATATTAATTTTGGATTTTTCACTGATTTTAGCTGGTGGTATTAAAGATATTGTTCTTTCCCAATATCGTACTTCTGGACCAAATCCTTAAATGTATTAAATGTATTATCCTAAAAGATGTGGCTGAGATGTGTAATACCTTTCTGTTTCCAAGTCTTTTTGGAAAAAGTCAGGGTCATGCCAGACTGGAGTATACTTACAATGTGTCAGTGTGGACTTTGTAATTTTATTGATTTTCCACCAAGCTGTAAGGGTTGTTGAAATTATAGAGTTCTTAAAACAACCAATATGTTTTATATTGGTGTTAAGAAATAGCAAGTCAGAGACTGAAATTTCCTTGCACGCTAGCTGTTCTACTGTATTTCTGTCCATAGGTTATCTTGTTGGTTAGGATGGAGCCATTAAGTGATGTCTTGTAGCTGGTTTGCCAAATAGTCATTGTAAAAATTAGGTGCTTCTAATCCTCCTTGACTTTCATTTTTCTGTAAAGTGGTAAGTTTAATCCTAGGATTTTTGTTTTTTCAGTAAAACTTGTTTATTATAAAACAAGTGAATGGAATCACTTAATGGTAGGTTAAATTTGAGTCATTGTAAATAGATAATTGATTTTAGGTAGGATTTTCATTTTAACAGTTGCCATTCTGCAGAGGTAAGAGGTAAGTTAATCCAGCGGTGTATATCATCTTGTATTCTTTTAAGCAGTGGGTCAAACTTTAGTTGAAATAAGCCTGACAGCGTAGAGGAAATGTTGATACCTAAATATATTATATTACCTGTAGAGATTGTTTTTGAGCCACAGCATTCCAGCTGTCACCTCGCAGTGGTAATATTGTGGATTTATTCCACTTTATAGGATAATTGGATATTTCAGAAAATGTGTTTATGAGATTGACGGCTTCCTGTATTGAGTTTGATGGGTCTTGTAAATATAAAAGTACATCGGTCTTCATTTCTAGGCCCTTCTCTAGACCCCAAGCTTTCTTATTCTGGCTGTCCGCACCTGCACTCACTACCCCGGTCACTCTGTGCTCACTCACTTTCCCCCTTGGCTAGTATTATGCTTATGCATATTGCTTATGCGATCTCCTACTTCTAGTGCACTGAACAGTTTGCAGAATTCTTTCTCTGTTTTATTTTTACTGTTTCTAATGTCTTCTTGTATTCTTTCATCAACCTGAGACTTCTGGCATACTGAATCTGGGTGACATACTGTACACTACCCTACTTTGCTTTTGGCATGCTCATTGCTAACCCTCTGTTATGGCTTCTGTGACTTACGATTGGAGAGCCGAGTCGATCCACTATGGTCTCAGGTTCCATGCTTCCTTCCTTCCTTCTTCCTGCTCCGACACCCACATGGAGAAACCCGTCTTGTGTAGGGAAGATGGAGAGTGAGAAGCTGGAAGATACTGCTTCAAGCTCATTAAGACAGCTTTATTGCCCTTCACTCTATAGTGGGCATGCTAGTCACTGGAGAATGTAGCTAAAGCCTGAGAACAGGTTAAGGTGCAACACACACAAAACACCCCTTTAGCTGTCATTGCTTGATCTCATAACTTGCTAGTCAACACGCAACTCCCCTGCAGCCACCCGTGTCTCTCATGCCTGCATCGCGAAATCTCATGTGCAGCAAGTTCAGGAGAGTTCTCCACTGGCACACAATGCTCCTTTAAGGAAAGCGGTTTTCTTTTTTAAGCTTAAGAATGCAACCAACATTCCAGCATATCTCTTGTGTGCTATCTGGGTGTAACCTCCCCAAAGTCGACTGTGTTAAAATCAGCAGAAGGACCCAGGAAACCACAAAAAAAGGAAACGGCCCAGCAGAAGACTCACATACAGTAGCCTGGAGGCTACATGAGGGGTGACGCAAGAAAGTTGCATATTTTGGACTGTCATCTTTCATGGTAATAGTACCCCACAGAATGCCTGGAACAATGGCAACAAGCCCTGGCCAACTGTTTTCTTTCATGGTGCTGGGACAGAGTGATGAGTGCTGAGATCACACAGCCACTGCAGACGCCATAGGCTGAGGGAAAGGCTATCAAGAACACAGAAGAAAAAATGAAAATATTTAAAGCCACTCACTTAAGATGGCAACTGAGTAGAAGAAAGCTATGCAAGGACAGCTAAATTAGACTAATACCAGAAAACCAGTCAATAGAAAGAATATAGGCAAATGCCATAAACTGTAGTCTATTTTATGATTTTTTTTAAAAAAGGTAAAATTGTACCTTTAAATATGAAAACTCTACTGACACATACACCTTGGTATTTAAAATGTCTTGTTCAATTCTGGAATGTTTACTTATGTTGGACCACATCAGAGGAATTTAATTTTGGAAGAGAGGTCAGAGATTGTCGAACATTTTCAATAAATCAATAATTAAATCCAGCAGTAGGGAATATGTCCTAGTGCACAAGCTAATGCTGAACAAGCTACCAAGCTATGTTGTTATAACCAATGTGATCCTGTTTTTCAAGCAACATCTAGATAAGTCCATCTGATCAGTTAGCAACTAAAAGTATATATAGCTGTATAAACACCACAGAATAAAAGTAATGGGAAAAACATCAACACAGAAATGCATGACTGAATGCTTTTATTCAATAAGGCAAGTATTACAAAAATAACTGCACTGTAAAGTAACTTGAAAATTTAGAAGTACAGTCTTTCTTGACAATTATAGTGTATAGTTTCAACAACTATGGTGAAGTCTCTTGCTGATATTCCTTTTGCCAAGAATTCAGAGGGGACAGCTGATATTCAGTACGATTGATGGAGGCTGCAGGATTTCGTCTTAGTGGAAGAAGGTTCCTTCTTATCTCCTGGCACTTGGTATCAATCTCAATTGACCTCGTCTTATGGCACAGCTCATCCTCCACATGGGACAGATGTCTCAGCATCTCTTTTAATACATTCCTACATGGCAAGAAAATATTAGAATACTTATTGATGTTTGATTCCGAGTTTCTAGTGCAGCATATTTTTTAATAATTAGGATGACTGTTTTAAATGGTGTTTAGGAAGTCTCCTGTTTTAGTATTGGTTCAGAATATTACATATACTGTTTTTGCTTACATTTCTACATGTGGAAAAACTTTTCTAACAAGTAAACAACAAGTTAATAAGATATTTTAATTTATAACATAAACACTCCATACCAATAATTAATTAACATAAAATTCATTATTAGAGTATAAAACATACTCTAATGGTTTGAAGCACCATCTAATTTTTACAAATGTACCTTTTATTTTTAATACATCTCTTGTTTTTGCACTGGAATAACATCTTGAAACTTTTAACTAGGCACTAAGCAAAATTAGTGCCTAGTTAAAAGTTTCATCATAATAATGTGGTCATTAATGAACTTAAGATACCTATCCTACTGGTCTTAACTACATTCTAAAGTAGTCTTGCTCCCTAAGCAAAATTATGCCATTTTCCTAGTTTTTATTTTGTCCTCATTTATTTGTCCATACACTTCTCTCATTCTTTTAAGCACTGCTACGGACAGAACAATCGTCAGTTCCGAACAGGGTTTTCAATGTGGAATACATCTTGTGAAAAGTGCCTCCTTACTGTAAAGTGATTTTTTGTATAGTAACCAGTTTGCCTGTATCTGTCGATTATGCTTGTCTTTCCATTACGCAAAACATTGACTTTTCTTGAAATTTCATTCTGCATGATAATTGCTTTGCAAACAGAAGCCAGATATTTTTAAAAAATGAGAAAAAAAAGTGATTCTGAAAGGGGTTACTTGTTGTCTAGCTAGCTGTAAACTAGCTGCTTATTAAAATGTAAACACAAATACCGCCAAACCTATACCTTTGGATTTCACTGAGATAGTAAGAAGTGAAAGTTTCTCCATCATTTCTACTCAGAGTATATATAGAAAGCCATACTGAGAATGTATTCTCTTTGAACCCATACGGTGGAAGCATTGCATTTCAATGCTACAGTACATTAAATCAAGCAAACCTTAGAGCTATGTACTCACTGAGACAAAACTATCTTCTTCTTCAAAGAAAACACGTTTCTTTCCAGTTGTACAGTTTCATGCAACAAACCTATATGGGGCTTAAAATAAAAAATGAGCGTGAAGTCAAGAACACATTTAAAATCACAATTCACACACACTAATTACTAGTAACACTGACTCTAGTCAGCACTCAGACAGGATACCCAACATTCCACCTGGAAGCTGTTTCGGTGGACGTGTAGCTGATGGCCTACCCACTAAATCAGAAACTCCAATTAAAACAACGCCTCAGGATGACAAGGAAAACTGCTGCATTGGCACAGACTTTTGTAAGAGACATTACACTGAGATCTGGACATCATAATGTGGTCATTAATGAACTTAAGATAGCTATCCTCCTGGTCTTCACTACATTGTAAAGTAGTCTTGCTCATTATACCCTACTTAAAATTCTGTTTGATTTTAACTATTGAATTAGTCTGACTTTTCCACTATGTGTTGTATAGTGAACTGATGTTACAGATTGGATACTCTTTGGACACCCAGGGGGATCCTGAACTTCACTGATGAATATAATGTAAAGTGCTCTGGGATCTCTGAAGATGTACAGTGAAGTGCTCTGGGATTGGTCAATGACTTAGAGTATGATAAAATTAAGAGCTGCCCTTGAAAACTGAGCGGTTTTACTGGGAATTCAGCTCGCTGCCTCTTGGGGATGAAAACCACTGCCTTGCATGGACACATGCGAGTTTCACCTTTGTACCCTTCTGTGTTTTCATGTGAGTTTTTCAACTGAATATAGTAATGCAACAGTAAAAAATAAAGTTAGTATTCTCTGTGGAGCACATTTTTGTTTTAAGCTTTGTGATCTAAGGCAAACTGTATATGGCATTTCCTACTCAATCCCATTCAACTTCCATAGAATGACACCCTTATTTTCAGTCTTCATAGGAACAGCAATTTATATGTCATGGACATGGAAGTTATTAAACTGTTATCAAAGACAAAAAAAAAAGAAAGTTGTATCTCTGCCTTCACACCAACCTGGTCCTTGCAAAGCTCAGCATTAGAGCGATGGGATAGTGTTTCCAGCCGTGTGTGAGACAGCTTGATCTGATTGGCTGTGCTCTGGATTTGAAGGTCTAAATTCTGAATCTCCTTCACCAGTTCACTTATTGTATCATTGATCTGTAAGAAATAGGATATAAAGTACTTCTTTCTTCTATAAGTTAATATAAAATGGAAGACCCTGCAGATGAATGATTTGCAAGCTCACATGCTGTTTCTCCCATTCCAGGTTATCTTTTGCTTGGTTGAGCTCATGTAGTCTCTTTCGAAGAGCAAACTCGGTAGCACTGTGCTGGGCTTCTGCCATGTTAGCTGCCTGCACAAGAACAAAATTAGCCTTGTAATATTATGGATGGTAGTAATTAATCTCAAGTTTCTCACATTACTGAACACACTGAAAAAGAAGAAAAATGTTACAGCTTTAGGTGACTGACTGGGAAGTGTCTCTTAGATTTTAAATAAAGCTCGTGACACCTCTTGGCAGAGTAGAACACTTCTAGCTTCAAAGCAGAGGGAATGCTTGCTGAGATGTGGGGGATTCCTTCATCAAAAACAATTGTTAGGTTTACCTTGGTATACTGAGGTAATTAAGCCGTGTGCTAATGATTGTCAATGAGCAGTAGATATAAGATCCCATTAAGACCAAAGGGAGGTGGAAGCATAACAAGAAGAGGACAAGAAGCAGGAAAGAAGAGGAGGACAAGACAAGAGAGGAGTTGGATCTTGAACTTGTGCCAGGTGAGAGCCCCTACTACATTATCAACCGAACCTGACTAAGTATTTTAATCTTGCTAGAGAATACTTG
This sequence comes from Atractosteus spatula, assembly GCF_055471065.1. Lineage (NCBI taxonomy): Eukaryota > Metazoa > Chordata > Actinopteri > Semionotiformes > Lepisosteidae > Atractosteus > Atractosteus spatula. The sequence goes on along the minus strand of NC_142717.1, from coordinate 15,623,910 downwards.
CTATTCTATGTTTTCAGGAAACTTGGGTTTCCTGGGTAAAAGATACCTTGGTTAGAGACATCTTTCCTGCTTAGGGTGCATTTTTAGAGTAGAGGTATAGGCTCCCATTTATTTTGTGGCACCCGGGGTACAGAGAGCGAGAGAGAGATTTAACTGCAGGATGCACTGCACTGCAGGGGGGTTTCTGGGTGATAAGGATGTTAGACCTCTGAAACACCCTTGTCTGTAATACTGTACATACATGTAGAGTAAGTTGTGTGTTGTATGTTTATGTTAGTAGTGTCTGTGCTGTCATCATTGGAAGTATTTGTTTAACTAAGTATGCCTGGATTATAACTCTCTTCACCATGCCTCTATTTATACCAACCACTGGGGCATATTCTGGAGAAATCACGTTGATTTCAAGTTGAGGGTTATAAATATTTTTTTTACTTATCGACTTAACCTGACTTAACCTTCAGTTAATTAAACTGAAGTTTAATTAAGAAACTTTTTAGATTCAGATATTTAGATATGAGATATTAAGATGCCTACTTGCAACTTATAACTGATATTTAATTTGGATGCATGTTGTTATTCACGCACAATTAATTACGCAATAGTTTTCCTGCATATAATTTTACAGACACTTTTGCAAATCTAGTTTACACATCCAGTTTTTTGCAAATCTAGTTCTCATGCAAAGTTAAGATAAAAAAATGTGAAAATCTATGGATTCATATAATATGTTTTAAGAATCTAGTTTGAGATAAGTACAATTTATGAATGGACAAACGTAGCTTGCAATAATGGAAATAAGTACACATTAAAACCAGAAAAGTGTCTCTCAAAAATTGACCTTCTTATTCTTTTCCCTGTGCTTCAATACCCAACATTATAAAGATTGTTTCATATGAAAAAGCCCTTTCATAACAAAAGGTATTATTAGACTTCACATAAACACTACTTCAGAGTTATTTTTGTACCTTTGACAGAGCTACTTCCAGGTCTCCACGAAACAGAGCACTTCGAGCAACCTCCTTCTCTCCAGTCCTCTTCAAATGATCACAGTGGGCAGCCCACTCCTCATAGCTGAGGATGCTGGGTAAGAAGCAATCACATGATAAAAAACAAAACAAAATGGTTTTCAATTTGTTTTTACAAATCAACAAATCAAATTCACTTAGAATTTTCAATTAGTGACATGATTACTGCTCTTCTTATTTTAATAGTATATCATGTAACAGAAATCTTCTAGCTATTTGCTTTTATAGTTTCCATTTTATGAATGGAAACTAGTTTACAATGGATGGGATAAAGTGCTTTAGATTCTGACTGGAAAATTAATTGATTAATTAATACAGGAAAGAAGACAGGATTTAACAGCAAAGAATGTAACATACTCCTTTGTCATGAGCATGGTGTGACACTTGTACCCCACTGCTGGTGACTTGGGGTCAAATGAAAGACACTGGCCATTGAGTTTTACAGCTTTAGCTGTATCCTGGTAATCCACAGCAAGCTTTTTACGAATTTCACTGAGAAACCTGAGACACATGAAAGACAAAGTGAATATTCATTATAGCAAAGTTATAAGAATAAACATTCACACTATTCCAACTTCTCATGTTATTACTGTTACATTATAATACAATGTGTGGTTAACAAGATTTTTACTATTTCTGAATGTAAAACTACAAAAAGTCTTACTTTTTGGTAAAGAAAATTAACTGGACCATCAGTGGAAGTAAACAATTTGAAATCATATAAAAACAGAACACCTTACAATAAAATATATAGAAATATATATATACTGTCATGTGAAAGTACACCCTTTTTCAATTCAATGGTTGTACATATCAGGGCATAAATAACAATCATCTGGTCCTCACCAACTTCTATAATTAGACAAATCTAGCTCAGATAACAGACAACACATAACAGATTTCACTATGGCATTATTTATTCAACAAAAAGCCAAAATGCAGAAACCATGTGGGAAAACTCGAGTACACCCTTACTGCTTCAATAGGAATTAAGAAGGTAATTAGCAGCCAGGTGCTGCTAATCAAATGCACTTGATTAGTTGATCATCAGGAAGTGTGACCACCTCTATAAAAGCAGAACTTTTGGCAGTCTGGTGGTTGGGAGCATTTAGGTGTGTGTTAACACCATGCCAAGGAAAAAAGACATCAGCAATGAACTCAGAGAAGCGATTGTTGCTGCTCATCAATCTGGAAAGGGTTATAAGGCCATTTCCAAACAATTTGAAATCCAGTGAGGATTATTTACAAATGGAGAACATTTAAGACACTTCCCAATATTGGGCATCCCAGCAAATTCACCCCAAGGTCAGACAGTATAATGCTCAGAGAAATCGCAAAGGACCCAAGAGATGCAGCTAGGGATCTACAGGCCTCGGTTAACATGTTAAATGTTAAAGTTCATGACAGTATGATCCGAAAAAGACCGAACGACTATGGCTTTCATGGAAGGGTAGCCTAGAGAAAGCCCCTTCTCTCCAAAAAGAACATGGCAGCACGGCTTAGGTTTGCAAAGTTGCATCTGAACAAACCACAAGATATCTGGAACAATGTCCTTTGGACAGATGACCAAGCAAGAAGGAGACTGATCAGAGAGGCTACCGAGAGGCCGATGGCAACTTTGAACGAGCTACAGGCCTTTATGGCAAAGACTGGTCATTGTGTGCATGTGACAACAATATCACAAGCGCTCCACAAATCTGGACTGTATGGGAGGGTGGCAAGAAAAAGGCCGCTCCTTAAAAAAAGCCACATCAAGTCTCGTTTATGTTTTGCTAAAAAGCATCTAAAATATTCTGTGGCCAAGTGGCAAAAGGTACAGTGGTCAAATGAGACCAAAATCGAACTTTCTGGCCAGAATGCAAAACGGTATGTCTGGTGAAAACCCAATGCATCTTACCATCCAAAGAACACCATTCTTACAGTACAGCATGATGGTGGCAGCATCCTGTTGTGGGGCTGCTGATGAATGGTGCAAAACACAGGCAAATTCTTGAAGAAAACCTGCAGCCCTCAGTCAGGAAGTTGAAAATGGAAATATGGTTCACCTTTCAACATGACAATGACCCATAGCAACCATACAGTGGCTGAAGGACAAGAAGGCGAATGTCCTTGAGTGGCCTAGTCAGAGCCCCAACCTAAATCCCATCAAAAATCTTTGGAATGACTTGAAGAGGGCAGTCCATCAACAGTCACCGCTCAGTTTGACTGAGCTTGAAAATATTCCTCCCTCTAGGTGTGCAAAGTTGGTAGATATGTATCCAAACAGGCTCAAGGCTGTAATTCAAGCAAAAGGTGCTTCCACCGAGTATTAACTCAGGGGGTGTTCTCTTATCCAACCCACTTATTCTACTTTATTTTTATTTTTCAGAAATTTTGCTTTCTATTTTCACTTGGATGTTGCAAGGTACAATTTGTAAATAAAACTGGGGGAAAAGTCTGATTTTATTTGTCTTCTTTTTGGGCTTTAGAGCAATAAAACTGAATATTTTGAAAGGGGGTAGTGACTTTCAAAACCCACTGTACATGTCTCTGACATGCCCAACTGTCAGAGACATTTCTCTTTTAACATACTGTAACAGGAGTGTAAGTCACTGTATGCATGTAAGAGCCCAGCAAGTCTGAGGAGCTCTCTCTCCCAAATTCAAGCAGAGAATGCAAAACTTTGAGGATGCTTGACTGAGTGGTCAAAATGGACAATGTCCCTCTTTCCTCAATAATGAAACCCCACAAATATCCTGAGCAGAAAAGGTTTGGTCTATGTAGCTGTCATTTTCCCTCCAGAATTTATCTATCCAGTTTCTCTATATAGAGGTAACACTCACTTGGGGAAACAGTTGCAGTTGGCTAATAAAATGTCAAGTACTAGCTTCATGTTAAATCCAAGAAGTAAACAAACAATAACATTAGCAGTTATTTTATGCCATATATAGCTCTAATTACAGATAATTTACGATGACAACATTGAGAAAATAATCTGAAATATTTATTTTGGGGCCATTTATCTGCTATCAAAGGAAATCAATTCATGGTCCATGAGAAACCTTGGAAATACCTGAGAAATTGGATCTTTAAAGTAAAAAACAGAAGTTGACAGGGAAGTGGAAAGAACATAACAGTTCCAAACCAAAGGAGACCACTTGCACCATTTTGCCTGTTTGGTTGCTAATAGTAGAGGTGTGCAGTAAAATCGGTATACTGGTTAACCGCGGTTCTTTAGTCACATGGTGCATACTGTGGTATGCTCTGTAATTTCCAGCAATTTCAGTCAGTGGTTTTATTTTTTCTATTTTAACAAAGATTTTCTACTGTTTACATTCATAAAATCAAATTTGATTCATAAAACAAAATGACTGCAAAAAACATGTCATTAACTTTAAAAGATTACGAAAATAATTTATACTAAAGGTATTTCCTGCATATCATTGGCTGGTACGTTTAGAAATGTGACATGATTTCGGAAATCACAGGGAAATAATCGCAGCTGATTAGCTCAGAACGACCTTGACTTTCATCAATATGGGCATTCGCAATGACCCATTGAACATGTGCTGTTGTTTCTAGTTTTTCTGATTCTGCTGTAACTCTAGTTGGGAAGGAAGTCTAGTCTTGATCATGTTTTTAATTCCATTACTGCCATTAGACATGCTTTGACCTTTTTTCTTTTTTGCAAGTAAAATTATCTTAAGCTGTTTAAGTCAATATAGAATGTCTTGTCTCAGCAATGTTTTAAACAAGTATTGAGGATTTTTTTAAGTTTTAGATGGAATAGCCAAGGGCAATCGAAAATGCTAAATATGTTTCATAAGGTTGTGAATGTCAACTTTACTCATTGTAAAGAAAAAATGTGCCAACTTACAAGCACCTGTCATATTTTGAATTTTACATTGTTATCTTGCTAAACAAAATTAACCTCCAATACCTCGTGAAAAAAGATTTAATCTTTTAACGATTGACAAAAATCTGCATGTTGTTAAATTGTTCTGTTACACTGTTCAGTGTTACTTCTAGTTTTTTGGTTCCCATAAAACAAAACATCATTTTCATTATTCTGTTTACAACTCAATATGCTTTACCAATCATGAAATCAACCTACTGTATGAGAGAGTCTCCATATATAAACATGCAAAATAGTTTGTGGGATATCACAGTATGTATCGTGGTACATGCATGTGTACCGCGGTATACATCGCGGTACGTTTTCCAGAGGCAGTACCCAACCTTAGATAATGTAATAGTTTACGGATCAACAGCTTATTGATCCAAAAACAACAACATTCTTACCGTCCCCAACAGCCTCTTTTTCAATAACCTGACCAGTGAGTTGGTTACAAAACCACAAAACCTCCTTTCATAAAGATTCATGTCCCGTTTTGTGTCCTTAATGTATTTTCCACTTAATCCGTAAAAATCCATAAAACTTTAAAGGAGTAAATGATGGGAGGGAAAAAAATCAATGCAGCAGCGTTTTCATTTTTAAAACAACTAACTCATAACATAACAACACTTTATTAGCTTTATACAATTTCTTGCATTAGGAATTTGTCTTTTCGCATACCCCAGCTTGCTCTTCATGAGACACATAGACACACAGACAGGGAGAGAAGCCTGGGGTCCGAGCGCAACACTCACTAAATACTGTTACTTCTTGGCTATAATAAAACTCCATCCTTGTATTTTCTAACCACGGCAAGGAATGGGCAAAGGCAGGGTACAACCTGGATGGGAAGCCAGTCCAGCACAGGGCACACAAACACTCACACCAGGGCCAATGTTACAGAAGCCAGTTGACCTACCAGTATGTCTTTGGACTGTGGGAAGAAACTAGAGCACCCAGAGGAGACCCATGCGAACATGAGGAAGACATACAATCTCTACACAGAGAGCATCACAGGAACTGAATCCAGGGTCCCAGCATTGCAAGGCAACAATGCTAACCACTCCACTGTAAAACTCCTCTCATTTAAAAACCTTTACCTTTTTTTATTAATCAAAAACTATGAAGATGTTACCTTAATTGGTTCAATGAAGCAAAAATCTTCTTCTGGAACAGGTCTTTCATGCTCTCACAAAGCTCTTTCTCCTTCTTTAACTGGGCCTCAAAGGGGTCGTGGATCAGGTCACCACCCTGTCGTACATCCCGCAGAGCAAAAGATTCCAGGACAATATTCAGATACACCAGCCTCTCCTGCAGACATTCCTCTGCTGCGATCTTTACCTGAAAGCAGGGAAATACCTCAAATCAGAGATCATCTTTCTTAGTTCTGGAGATGCAAAATGCAGCAGGTGTTTAAGGGGATTCAAACAAAAAGTACTGAAAACTTGGCAGAAATTGTTTTCAATAACAATTAAGTAAATACTCAAGTCAATTAATTATAGCTCAAAAGCTCAGGACCAGGAATAAGGAGCACTGCCTTAGATCTTCACAAAAATAATATTTGGCAGCTAAACCAGATGATACTATAGGTACTGCATATATACAGTGAAAAAAGCACTGTTTCACTACATGTATATTTCTGTAACCACACACTATTTCATGATGTAGGTGAAAAAGACTAAGACACAAAACTACAAATAGAGGGAAATATGAAGCTATCATAAAAATCTGTATACATAGGAAACACCTAGCAAATACCATTAATGAAATGTGTTTTATAACAATAAAATGTGATAGAACTGTAAAACGTAAAGCAGAAAAAAATATCTAGAGTAAATTACAAACTTGTGTGAGAAATGGTAGTAGTGTAGATTTGTTACCATTTAGTTATCGCACAAAACTCATTACAAATCAGTTAGCATCAACACATAAAAGAAACGATTAGGTATGTATGTATGAGCATATTTAAGAATCCTTTAGTATCTCCTGTTCAAAAATAACTAGTGACACCTTCTCCAAGCAGCCAAGTTCTCTGTCAAGCCTATCGACGCAGTTTCCTATCTGTTCATTCCACTGAGTCAGCTCCTCCATTCTGCTGCACAGGTTCCTCTGTGTGTTCCTCTGGACCCAGTTATTCTGTGAAGAGTCCAGGTCCCAAACTTTGTTAATGAGAAGCATACTCAGTGTGTTGAAGAATGCTGTTCTCTATTTCTCTCAAAATGATTAGTAAGACCAGCTCCTGAAGACAGTTAAGAGAATTAAGTTAGCCTTTTTATAGCAATTGACCACATAAATGGTATTGCTCCTTCACACTTCCAATAACTTCAAAATCTGTTGTATACATGCAAAAATCCAGGGGTTTAGAGGGCCACGAAACTACATTTTGCTAACAAGTTTTTATTTTTCTAAACATAAAACACAATCCAAAAACAAATAAAAAAATTCCCCACTCCACCAACCCCAGAGTGGTACTGCCCTCCAAGCATTAAACCTATGGACACTTAAATCCAATTATATATGCTAATTAAATATTGCTGGTGCTGGTCCAAGCACCTGCACAAGGCTGTGACTGTGTCAGCTGCAGCACTCCAAGTTGCAGCCATCCAACAACCACATGCACCACAAAATCATATCAGTAAATCACATCTGAGTCAAGTTAATTTTTTTGTCAGGATACTGCTGAGAGCAGACACCATCAACAAGCAACAGGCTGCTGAAAACAAAACATGGCAGACAAGACAAAGATGGTACAGTATAAAACAATATCAATCACCTTTGGCAGCTGTGTACATGTTACAGCTTGGCATTTATAAGTGGCATGTTACAGAACAATCTAGAACAGAGTGAAGAGTCCCTGTGTTTCCAGGATAAGGTGAACTGGGCAGGTACCATAACAAAGAGTACAGAATGAAAGCTGATGCAACAGTACAGTGCCCCTTCAGTTAATTTAATATAGATGCTTAGCGAATGCTTAGCACTTTCAGAACAATGAAAGTAGGATCCCAAATCAAGATATCAGTTTGAAAAGATTCTAGGGAGTGTTTACCTGAATGGTGGCTTCTCCCATCGTACATTTTACATCTTGTTTGATCTTATTGGCTGTATCCCTCAACTGTTCAGAATGTTTTATCAGGACCCGAGAGCTTGCAGTCCAATCAGAGTGTGTATACCTGGGAGATGGCTTCTCAAAGCCTGTTGCCATGGTTTGAAATCTCCTTTAAAACAAAGTTGAGCCTTCTTAAGATAATTCAAGGAAAATCAAAGACACACAGGCAACATAAGATTCGTGAACTGCATCTGTATACCATTTTATATCCAGGTATTTCAATAATTTTCTATTGTGCCACTTACTTTTGTTGTTATAACTTTCAAAAACATTAAAATAATGATTGTAGTTATCTTGCAGAAATATTTAAATACTGTAGATAATCAATAAAACAACAAAATAAGATTTTCTTTGGACACAAAAAAGAGACACAAAAAATTAAATATATAAAATAATAGTAATTTTGTTTTGTATGTCTATTATGCAAAATATTTCACAACTGCTTACCAAGGAAATTAAACATAATAAGTTGCAAATGTGTGTACAATTGGCCCTATAAGGTACAAGTAAAGGCAGCACAGCATTGCTGTAAAGCTGTCAGTTAAAGTACTGACAGTCTGTGGGGTCAAGTCCCTGATGCAGACACTGCAGTGGTAACTTCAGTGAGTACTTTACCCCAGTTGCTCCAGTCTACTCAGATGAACAATGTATGGCTGCAGATAATCCCTTTAATGGACGTGTCTCATCCACTGAAAACTAATCTACTTAACCCTACAGAATCCAGGATGAGCTGATGTGCCTACGGAATGTACTTAACCCTTTTTTAAGGCATTATAAAATGGCAACATTTCTTTATTTACTTACCACAATGATGCTGTGTAGGGAGAAAACCTATTAACAAAGGCAGCAAAATTAGCTCTACTTAAAATAAGAAATATGAATTGAACACAGCTTTAGAATATATTAGAGCATGTTTGTTTTTTCTTACTGTGACATCATCAGCTGTCACATCACATTTATGACATCACACCGGAATGGACAGATACTTTAAAGATGGTGCACGGAAGCTTTATGCAGAATGAAGAATAAAACCATGTATGTTTTATTGTAAATTTCAGGCACATATATAATTCTTCCTTTTTTAACTTATTTTAAAAATATAAAAACATAAGAACAATTACAAACAAGAAGGACATTCAGCCCATCTTGTTCATTTAGCAGTTAAATAAAATTAAAATATTGACCAATGGTTTCATGAAAGAGCCCGATTTGGTGAGAAACCTGTCCCACCCACCAATGACTTTTCTGGTTTAATGTGACCCACAACACACTAGTGCATTTTAAATGGGAGACTTCTGTATGCAAACGGTTTTGATAATATTTAACAACCAATCCAGCCATATTGTCCATCTGGGTGAGATGCTTGGACAAATAGGATACTAGATACCAAAACTAGATACCAACTTTGTAACCGTTCCTGTGTTCTTTGGGTAAACTATGACTTCTTTGTCCTAAATGCAGAAATTGGGCTGAGGACAGAAAAACCCTTGTATAATCAGCTTTCTGACCCATGTATAGTGAGAACCTACAGGCCTTTACCATTTCCCCTTTTACTTAACCTTACAGGACTTCTTCAGTCTGAACTCTTGGCTGAAGTGACTCCATCCACCAGGAAGCTCCCACCTCTTTTTTCACTGGAGTTCTTGCATCTCAGAGAAAGCACACGTCGTAAACAAACCTTTTCTATAAACTTGTTTCTAAACCTACGAAGATGGTGAACACTGAGTATTATACTGTAAGTGACCACTTTATTAGTACTCTAAAACTACCCCTTACCCAGGATTTGTCTCACCACAAGACTGACCTCGACCCAAATGTACTTTTCTCAACACAAGACTTTAACTACAATACAAAACTCCTCCTTTGCTTTCTATGTGTAAACTATATATAGAAGAAATGAAAACAAACTGCATTAAAGCTAATCTTCTTAGCTAAATTAGACACATTTTTAATGTGTTTTTTACATTCATCTGATGATCATCTGACACTCCTCTTACAAGCTCAGTGTAGTTAATGCTACAGTCTACTGGCAGCGTGCACAGCACATTAGCAGCACAGCAGGACAGAGGCTAAGCATCCTTAAATCAGCAATATAAAGCAATAGGAATATTCTATTGTTTCATCATACCATCCTATAAAATGGTATCCCAATAGCCCACTTAACCCCAGAATTTCACAGGATGTGTGCAGGGGTGGTGGCCAGACCAATTTCCACTTATCCTATGCTGTATTTCAAACTCTGTGGCTGAAGTGAGGCGTTTACTTGACCCATAAGCATATCAACAATGAACTGAGAATCCACATCTCAAATCCTGTTTGGGTTCAGTGAAAAGTTAAGAGTAAGATAAGAGTGAAGAGTCAAGAGTAACTTTAAAGAAGAGTCAACTTAAAACTTATTGTTGAAGTGGAAGAATACAGCTTGCTTAGGAGTGAGCTCTCTGACCCAAACGGTTCTTCAAATAGCATCAGAAATAAGATTTCATCTGCTGCCTACTACGCCAAAACCGACAGCACATACGGTAACCACGAGAGAATGCAGCTCTTCCCTGTCTTGATCCAGCCCTACCTCCTGACTTTCTGTATTTTCCCTTTCCGCCATTTTTCCCCTTTTTCTCGACAAGTCCGTAAACCTCCGGAAATCACCGAGCATCTGCTGTTGGATTGCATGCCTGCCTTTAAAACGTGGTTGTCTGCCAGAGCAAAGCGCATTACAACACTGCCAGTACACAGTATTACATTAAACAAGATACAAGAAAGTAATGTTGGAAATAAAATAATTAAAAATAATGTAATTAGTTTTATAGTTATTAAATAAATAGTTTTGTTATATTATTTTTGTCAGTATTTACTACAGCATATGCTTGAAAACAAAGAAGGTAAGGAGCTTGTCTTATTTCCGCAAGAGGCAGTTTATGCTTTGGACATGCAATTAGTGTGCTTTTGCTCTACAATATTAATCAAAAAGTCAATCTTAAAATCTTTACCATTATTTTTTACTTTGAAGATATGAAGAGAAAATAGTATGAATGGAGTTCTATTATACTCAAAAAACTATTTGAGGAGAAAACAGATTCTTGTGGCACTGCTGCCATAAGATTGTGGGAGGAAACCCACGGTTAGAACAAAAACCCCACACAGATAACAGCCCCGAATTGAACCCAGGACGGTGAGTATATAGAGTGGGTGTAGAAAGATTGACACCCCCTGGACCTCTACCTCATCTTACTGCACAGCAACCTCAAACTGGATTTGTTGTATGATTATGCCCCCATCAAAATATTATGTTTTGTTAATAATTGGTATTGTAAAATAGAAAACTGAAAAAGCCAGTTTGGTCAAGTATTCACACTCCTGAGACCTCAAGCGTTCAGTATTTAATTGCTCCCCTTTTTGCAGCAATCACAGCCTTAAGTCTTCTGCATTATGTTGTAACCAGCTTTTCTTATCTTGTGGGTTTAGTTTTTGCCCACTTTTCTTTACTCAATTGTTCCAGCTATTGCAGGTTGCTGGAGGAGCAGAGTTGTACAGTAATGTTCAGTTCCTGCCACAGATTTTTTATGGTATTTAAGTTTGGACTTTGACTGTGCCATTCAAGGTCTTCCACCTTCTTTTTAAGCCACTTGACGATGGCTTTGAGGTCATTATCCTGGTAAAATATGGTGCCTATATTTCACTCCATCCATTCTGCCCTATTTTGACAAGCCTACTGTCCCTGCTGATGAAAAACAACCCCTCAACATTATGCTGCCATCACCACGCTTCAATGTGGGGATGGTGTTTTGTGAGTGATGAGCAGTGCTCTTTTGTCCACTTGGCATTAAGACCAAATAACTATTTTTCCACATTGTTTCAGAAGCTCCTACATACCTTTTCAAGAAGGGACTTCATATGAGCTTTTCAAATGGTTTTCTCCTTGCCACTCTACCACATAGTCCAGATATGGTGGAGTTCCTTTTGGCTTTTGCTTTGCTGATCACATTAAACTTTGTCCCGGAAATCTTTTCCTGAACTCAGCCCAGGATCCTCCTATCCTCTAACAACACATCCACACAGCTGAGCGTAACACTCCCATCTCAATTATGAGACACCGTAGGTCTTGGAGGGTTGTTTCTGGCTTCTTGAATGCTACTCTGATCAATTTTCTTCTTGGCTGCTGAGTTTTGGAGGACGACCTGGTTGTTGAAGTTTCTGAGTAGTTTTGTGCATCCTCCACTTCCTTATTAATGATTTAATAATACTCAATGTATCAGAAATCTTTTAATATCCCTCAATTGACTTGTGTCTGCCCACAACTCTGCTCCTTAGTTGTCGCAGAAGCTCCTTTGTCATATTGCTTTATATGCAATGCCCAAAAGTGGGCACTCACCAGACAGATGTATTTATCCTTACGAAGACAAGTGTGTTCAATCTGAATATGTAGATCAGATGGTTTTGGAGGGTTACCCGAACCTGCAGTCAATCGTGTACATATTCTGGTGGAACAGCACATGTGACTAAATCTTAGACCCTGTTATAAGCACTTTCGACCGTGAGACCCAAACCACATGTACTAGGATACTGAAACATCAAGACCAGGTATAAAACAGGTCTTGTGATCTAGTGATAATCACCACACCAACCCTTATATGACCATGTCCTCTGAAAACACAGCCATTAATGGGATAATTAATACAATGCTTAAAAACACGAATTCAAGATAGCGGTGAGGTTAATCTGCGTGAATTCAAATCAGTACTGCTTTGGTTGATTAAAATAGGTGAGTTTATTAGAAATAGCATTAATACAAACAAAGGCTTATGGAAAGAGATGAGGAAACTGGTGCAAATAAGAATTAGAAAAGTGCGAGTTGCTAAGATATAATTCAAGGCAAAAGGCATAAAGTGATATAAACTCTCATTAAGATACTATTTTACGCTATCAAGTATTGAACCCAAGCACAAGGTGAATGCAACCTATTCCTTTAAGAGGTGTGCAAATGAGAGAGCTTGGTACTGTATGTATGTCCTATTGCTTATATTCTGAATAGCGGAGAAGCAGGCATCACCTGATCAGTTTTGCTAGGAGAGGAGTGCTGTGACCCAGCTCAGGAGCTGATCCAGTGTTGCTGTGGAGAGCAAGTAGGTGGACTGCTGGCTGGAGAAGGTGGAGCATTCCCTGGTCCAGTTGAGCTCTTTGCTACTTTTTCTCCTTCAGATGCGGGCTCCCTTGGGTTTTGACATCCAGTCCTCTTGGGCTTTACTTCCTGGATCTCACATGCCTATCTTCCAGCACATAACTTCCCCAGGCCTAACTTCTAGTATTCTTCATGGGCCTAACTTCCTTCAGTCTCACGGGCCTGACTTCTTGGCTTGCCCTGGCTTGGCTTGGTTCTTGGCTTGCCCTGTTTATTAGCCTCAAAGACATTCCATTGTCTTGTCTGCCAGGGTTCTGCTTGGCCAATTCAAATCTGCAATTTGCATCTCTCTCCTTCAGGACGTTTTATTGTTTCTATCGCGAGAGACAGGGTGAAATGTCCAGTATTTGGGAAAACTCATAACTTCTTCTGAATAATGCACACAAGTTTAATAATTAGAATTCTGAACTACTCATGTTTTGTCCATTCTTTTGATACCAAACATGCATAGCCCACTTCTTCCTGAAATAATTATGATGCCTTATATTGTATTTTTATTTAATATGTCTGGTTTAAACTTTCGTTAGGGAATGAAGTATGAAATTTTGGCAATACAAAATTATTGGTAAAAGCCAGTACTTCATACAGTCTTTTACCAATAAGTAATGAAGGATGCTCTTTTACTGGGTCAAAATTCTGATTTGTTATACAAGCAATGGGAGGGGGCTGTATCCTATTTAGCCACTAGAGGAGTGACTCACTTTTCCTCACTGGAACCTTCAATTGATGTGGATGGATCTTTTCTAAATTCTGAATACTTTCTATAATGTTTTTTTGTGATTAGAAGTCTGACCGTTTCATCTGTTTTATTAGAAATTGCTCTTTAATTTAAGACGAAACAAGTGATATCTACAGACATTTGCTTGGACATACTTTGTTTCTTGAGTTTTAATGGAGTTGGTAATGTTTCTTTTCAGTGTAACCATGTGATTCCTTCATTTAATATCAGTAGAATTTAAAAAACATGGTGTTCGCGGTACATATATACTGTTTGTGGATGGTTTTAAGGAATGTTTGCTCATTTTCTTTAAACTGCAGCTTACAAAAGTCCTTCCTTGCTAAGTAGTGGCCCCAAATTTATGGTCTTGTGTTTGGTGTTCTCTTCTCTTGACTTGAGAATCACCAGGCCTACTTTGTTCATGGCTAAATGACTGTGTCTATGCAACTCTTATGTCTCCTTGAGAGAGTGGTTCACAGTTCTTGTAGCCCTGGTGGAGCCACAAGGAATAACAAATCCCCCATTATTCAAACATGCAGGCAAGCAGACTTATTTGTTAGCAAGAACTGAGAACAAGCAACCCGTAACATCAAGTAGTATGATTTAGAAATGGTTAGCCACTTTAATTGCACACGGGTTAGATTCATATGCATTCTAGGTATGAAGTGTTGACATAAAGCAATAATTTTGTTACCCCTTTTCGATTGATAAATATTTGTTTACCTGTGGTGTATTTTCTACACTGAAAGACAAAGTATTTAACAGAAAACTCTGAGGTACTGTCATGTTTACCTTGTTTAGTTTGCTTTGTCCACTTTGAATCAATCCTGTTTAACGTGAATAAACATGTTATGTTCCTTGTAGTGTTATCTTTGTATTGGGACAGATGAGATGAGAAATGTATTTAAGCTTTAAACAAACAACATTATTGCTAAGTTTTCCTTAGTTTACTTCGTCTGTTTTGAGTCCAGCCTGCTCAACATGAATGAACACAGTATGTCACTACTTTTTTGCAGGGACAGACGAGGTAACATTCAATTTAATCAAACTGCAAGCGGAGCATGAACAATTCTTTTAAAAAAAGCTACTGAATGTGATTTCATGCGAGGGTATCCCATTACCCTTTTTATAATGGTGCACCTCAAATGCTTGTGCCATTTAAGTCCACACTTGTGCTACATCACGAAGTTTACTACTATCCCTACTAATCATGTCCATGGAGAGGTGGGTATAGAGGGTAGAGCAGTAGTTCTCAAACTTTTTTGATGACGGAACCCTTTTCTGTCGAAGATAATGTCACAGATACCCAGCAACCTTTTTTAATTACTTTTCAGGATTAGCTATGGTGGTGTTCTGCAAAAGGCATTCTAGGACTGCTATTCAGAGGCAATTTAGCCAGTTATTAGGACGAAACTATCGATTGCTTTTGTTTTAATTGTAAGCATTGTATGAGCCCATTGAGTTTATTTCAGTCATTTATTAATCACATGAGGCTAGCAGCCATATCACCCTGGAACTCACAACTGGCAACCCACTGAAGCTAAGCAGGGCTGAGCCTGGTCAGTACCTGGTTGAGAGACCTCCTGAGAAAACCTGTGGTTGCTGCTGGAAGTGGTGTTAGTGGGACCAGCGGTCTGTTTGGGTTCTAATGCCCCAGCATAGTGATGGTGACACTATACTGTAGTGGGCACTGTCTCTCGGATGAGACGTTAAACCAAGGTCCTGACTCTTAGTGGTCATTAAAGATCCCCAGACATTTCTTGAGAAGAGTAGGGAGGTATCCCAGTGCCTGGGCCAAATTCCTCCCCCCCCCCCTCAGCCCTTACTGTGGCCTCCAAATTGTCCCCGTTTATGATTAGCTTGCACTTGCCCTGTGATGGAGTGGCGCCCTGTCCAGGGTGTACCTTGCCTTGCACTCCTTGCTTGCCGGGTAGGCTCCAGCTTCACCGCGACCCTCACCAGGAAAGGTGATGGATTTAATCACATGATAACTTGTCTACGATTAGCACCCCTACAGTTCAATAAAGCTTAATCACTGAAATACTCGTTATAGAATAAAAGAATCAAAGTTCTAACTGCCTGTTCGACCAAGTTAGAAGAAAACCAGAAGGGGTTCCTTCTGGTTTGAAAACTTTTAATTTTTTACATTGTTAACAAAGTTAAAAAAAACTAACAGATTTATAGAACCAGACGACACTTTATGTGGTCTAACCGGGCGCAAACAGGAAAATGTGGTAGCAAAATGACTAAGTAAAACACCTTGAGACAACAATATATGATGTTTTTTAAAAAGAGTACTGATAATGAACAATCTCATTGTGATGAGCGAGTTTGCCTCTTCTACATTTTTTTTAATTTGGAGTTATGGATGTGAGTTGCAGTCTCATGTTCGACTCTGCATCCGATACTGCGTTTTTGTGGACACGTACGACGAAAATTCGGTTTCACACAGATAGGTGGTCACAAACGGGAGAAGAACAGAATGAGCTTTTTCTGATAATACTGGATATTCATTTTTGCAGCACCAAAACTCTACCAACTGCACTTCATTAAAAGCCGTTTGTAAGGAAGAGTATGAAATCAGGTCTATGAACTTCTCATATTCTTGTGACGTGAAGTCTCGAAGCTTTTTTTTATTGTTTTTCACATTTTTTTTTCTCTCGTGGTTGCAGAAATTTCTAAGTGATCTTTCTACCTCGTAACACGGTATTTTCTCTCATTGCGAGAGTTTTTTAGATTTGCCGGATGGCGAAATGGCAAACATGTTTAACTCCAAACAAGATAGAAGAGCAGATGGAAGAGGAAATTTCATCCGACACCTTTTAGGTACCTTCTGCCTCTAGCAGCGAAAGTACAGAAATTTATTCAGAGTTAATTTGAAGATGACGTTTCAGAAGATAAGCCTACCTTTTCTGATTTTTTGGAGCCATGCAAAGCCATCGTAGCACTTTTTTATTGATAGCAAATTTGTATTTTTTTGCCTATGTAAGAGCTCACGAAACCCCTGCGGACGTCCAACAGGACCCGAACAGTTACTTTGAGAAGTAGCGCGATGCTAGAGCTACATTAAGCGACTCTAGCTTTGCAGCACCTTTCAGAATAAAAGCCCCCCTAAACCCTGCTTCAGGGATAAAAACCTGGACAAGGTAAAGTCACATTTATAGTCCAACCACAATTTGTGCATCCTCAAAACTGGGTGGAATATGATAATGAGACCCACAGCTAATAGGAAATTACCGTTCTTCATTCACTTTTGCATCCTTGTAATCTTTATGGTGTTTTTATACGACTTCGTCTTTGCAAATTGACACAGTGCTCTGCAGTGATGGACAGTGATGGTCTCATTCCTGACCAAACAAAAAATTTTTGCCTCTCCAAAAGTAGCTCAAATCTATTTTACAGACCCTCAGGTAATAGAAAATCAACAAAGTTTTGTCAGATAACTGTCTTCGGCAGTGTTGCTGGGGTTTATAGACCACTTCCTATTCCCAGACTGGGACAGTGCAGCACAGTGATGGACAGGGAAGGGTCTAACTCCCGACTAAATAAAAATTTGTGCCTCTTCAGTAGCTCAGATCTATTCTACAGATACACAGCTAATAGAAACCATAACCATTGTTTTGCCAGATCAGTGTCTTTGACAATGTTTCTGGGATTTATAGACCACTCCCTGTTCCCAGACTGGGACTGTGCGGTGCTGGACAGGGAAAAGTCTCAAACAGTCTCACAATCTTTCCCAGTATGGGGATATTGTAATTCAGTGATATAGAAGTAGAATGTAATATAGCACCTGCTACCTTACCCACGGCAATTGTCCCTGATGTTATTCCCATTGATTTGAAACACACTATAAGGATGCCTGCAGTAGTGAGGCAGACATTTGTGTCAATTGTATATTTGTATCAATTGTGCATTGAAGAATACACAAATTGCTGTTTTGAGAACCCCACCACTAAAATTGAAACACTTAAAAGTTAATAATAGTAAGCCAGGAAACAGAGAATTATATCAGACAAAGTAAAACTACACTTTTTCAAGGATCTACTGGAAACACAATCACATTTTTTCCTTTCTTAGAAACAGTGGCTTACTTTAGTGCAGCATCACAATGGAAGGTACTTCATGACAAACATACATGAACATGTTTTTGCTTTTGCTGCAAAAATTAAGGAGATGAACCCATATTTGTGTCTGAATGTTCAGGTACAGTAGTACAGGTTTGGCAACTGTAGTAAAAAGTCTTCTAGAAACCTTTATTTGGAAATACACATATACTGTGGTCATAGAATGACTTTCCTTTTTACTCTTGAAACCCCACAAAGTCTGTCCTCTCAGGTTGTTTACAGAGAGCAAGTAGAGTATTCTTGTGACATTTTAGCAGACGAGATCATTCAGAAAACAAGAAAGACAGACAAGTGATAGGCAAAATGTTGGACCCTCCGATTTATATAATGATCTTTTTTCAATTGAAGTGGTATTGGTTCAATAAAATAGAAAAATAAAGTCAGAAGTTTCAAGCCAGTATATTACTTTATACCAATGAACTAACTGCACTTTGAATCTCGAAACTTACATTAGAAAGCTAAGATACAATGAGCAATGGATTTGTACAAATCATTCTACTACTGTCTACCACGATTTATCAGCCACCAGTTTCTTTCCCTCACACCTGAAGAAGGCTCCACAGCTGTAACATTGTGTCTTTTTTCTTTTCAGCACAGGATAAAGCTTTACCTGACACAGCTGCCTACTTGAACTTTTTGTATAAATTCTATAGGCTTTAAAGTGGTATGTTTCACCACATCTTTCTGGCAGGATTTGACATGCACCTGCTCCAGCATTCTGGGATGCAACTGGAGGAATACAGTGGACTCTGGAAGTATTGACACCCCTTGATAAATACAAAGAAAAAGAAACAAATAATGAAAAATAATAATGAAATATATTTTTAACATAAGGCATTAATTATCCTGAATTAATGACTCAATGGAATCAACCAAGATAAAAAAAATGTTACATTATAAATTATTTTCCCCAAAATAAAAGAAACAATTATTGGCACTCCTGTTTTTAGTACTTGGAAGCATTTGGCGTTTGGAAGTGATAATGCACCTGAGCAAATGTACTGTATGTCTGTTGGCTTTGTAATCTCCTCCCGACGTGTGCATATATACTGTTTTAGGTATACAGTATATAATGCTGTAAAGTTTTACTTTTTGTTTCATTCTGTATTTATTTGTGAAAATAAAATAAAGTTCTTAAAAAATCAACTCATCCTCTGTCGAATCCCTCGTCCCAGGATGGGCCGATTGGCCACAATACCGATTCCAAACCACATGCAACGTTTAAGGGCTGGAAGAAAATTTAAAAGCACTCCTAAAACAATTTAAATTATTATGCGAGCAATTTAGAACTTGGGTGGAACAAGAAAACAGGAAATACAGCGGTCTAATAAGACCAGGACTGAGAATCACTGAAAGTTCCTTCTGATGGTAAGAATATGCAATATACTATACTGTACATAGATCAGATTTTATCCAAGAGCGTTCAGAAATTGCGCGCTCATGTCGAGAACTGCAGAATTCATGTGAACGCGCTTTCATGGTCGTCCAGCTGTTGGTGATTCATCGCACATGCGCATATTATGCATGTCAAACATTTCCTGGGGGAATTGAATTGATCAGCTATCACGAGACCGGAACAGGTTTTCAGTATTACAGCTGGTTTTCTAATGGCCAAATATATAGTAAATGATAGATTTATAGTGCTGTTTTTATTTCATGTTGTGCGTTGGTCTGAAGGAGCAAATCCTAGGTAAGTCTGGGATCTGTCAAACTTTTTTAGAGCGAAAACAAAAAATAACTGGTAACTTTTGTACCCATTTTAGAAAAATATTTTCTGAAATGGACACTAATAAAATATATGGTCTGCCATTATAAAGTATTCTGTACAAAGTATCAACACCGTTTGATTAGTTTCATTTTCTGTGGCAGCGATAACTCCTCTGTATCGGTATGTATAATAGTTACACGAATACTACAAATATATAGTACTTGTGTTTTCAATATAAATGTAAGCTTTCTTTATTCCCGTTGTTGACTACATGTAGTTCTTAAATGCAGCCCATGTAATCATATAATGTAAAGTATATTTAGAAAGCTAGAAAGGTCTCAGCAATCATGTCAATTTTGTGATAGATATATAGTGCAGAATGCAGCTGATCGTGAAGGCAATCCTAGCATGTTACCTGGATGTGAGAGGTGGTCATGATGATTATGTTAGACACCCCTGTCTTTAGATCTTCAGTTCAGTAAGTAGCGTACTGAAAGAGCACGGTTTTGCCGTATTTTGCTGCTGTTCTCGGAATCCGCAGAACCCTGCGTTTTTAACATTTCCCTACCGCTTGGTTGATCTAATATTTGCTCGTGGACATTTTACATATTTTCTTTCACAATTTATTTCACGACGGGCCCAATAACTACACTTCCATATTAATCAATCCTGGGTACTGATACCTTGTTGTGTTAGTACCAACTGCTAACTATTTAATTGAATCGGTTATTTATTTCAACGGATTTTCTTTTCTGGTATTTAGTCACTAAGAATTTAATGAAGGACCTAAAGTCAAATAGAATGTCCCCGAGCCACTAAAAGCCATTACATAGTTCTTATTGCGTTTTAGTATTACAGTATATAGTAATACTAACTTTAGTATACAGTATTTAGTTAATGTACAGTATATTCCAGTTCTGTACGTTTTGTGCACATATATATAATTCATGGCTTTGACCTAAAAACTTTTGTAATTTTGATGAGTTTGGTTTAGTAAATATACGGTAACTGAGGTTAACGTCAGCTTTGCAAGTCAAACCACAGACAGCCATACACACTAAAATGAAAAGAAACTAGGATGGAATCGAGGCTTACAAAACATTCCAGCTCTCTTCATCGTCCGTACGTTTTCAATATTGCAAATATGATAGAAATTCATTCCTTCCGTCTCGTATACATGTTCTTATAATGTAAAACCTGAACCTTGATCTTTCATCTGTTGCAGTCACTACAACCAGTCTGGCAATTGAAAAATATAGACTCAGTACTTTTTGTTTAGTTATAGACATCTGGCATCTTGCATTGCATGACTTTAAAAGCTATAAAACAGGTTTGAATTGTTAATAACCATTTTTTATGCGCGAAAAATTGGTGATTTTTCTTCCTCGTGATCAGCTAAGAATCTTTGTGTACGCTGTAAGTTTTTTACTTTTTAATTAAACGTTTAAAATACACGAATTTCATAAAGACGACACACGTTTCGAACAGAAAAGAATCATATTCTGTTCCCTTCCTGGTATGTAGGACAGATCAGCAGGTCTTTTTTTCCCCAATCAGAGGCTCTGAAAATAGCGTACCGCCCACTGCGCTCCGTCAGAGGGGGAGGCGGCACCGAGAGAGAGAGAAGGCGCTGAGCTCAGTCTTACACAATGCCCGTTCTACAGAGCGGGGTGCGGATGGGATCAATTGCGTCTGCATTCATAACTTAGTGTTTAAAATTAAACAACGTAAATCATTTTCTTTGGCTTCTGAGTCCCTTAATTATCATTAAGCACACGTTTTTCACCACTTAGACTACTTTTTGATACAATCGTTAGACAAAGCGGGTACTTCCTAATTACATTACACGTGGAAAGATTACAGATTTGTCTTTAATTTTTTTTACATTTGAGAAAAGTTTCATCTATACAAACACCACAAAACTATTCTCGATTGTATTTCTGAATATTATTTAACACTTAGTGCATTGTTTTAAATATATCTAAGAAAGTTAGGTGTTAGAATATACTATTAGTAATCAATATTAAATTTAGCACTGTAATAAATTGTTGCACTTTTCCCCGCATCTTGTAAAAATATATTTTCATTGTTCAAATATACATTAAATCTGACCATCAGAAAATATGTTAATACAAAATTAAAGAAAAAATAGGGTAAAATATAATTCAAAATATTTTGCTAAAAATGTTAACTGTTTATAAAAATAAAATGTATTAACTAAGGAATAGGATGGCACAGTTGTTAGTATGCTTTTTGTATGTTTTTTTCATAAATACAACAGTAGTACCAGATGTGTCAGTGGCTTTCCAAATTAAATTATGCATGCAAACCAATGAACTAGAAAAATAACTAAGCTATACATCCATTTCTAATGGTGACGAAGTGGTTAGTGTTGCTATCTTGCAGCACTGGGGCTCTAGGTTTAATTTCTGCCGTCCTGTATGTGTGGAGTTTGAATGTTCTCTCTGGGTTCCATGGGTTTTCTCCATCTGTGTAATATGAATTCCTCTGGTTGTCCATAACATACTGGTAGGTTAATAGGCTTACGGGAAGCTGGCCCTGGTGTGTGTGTGTGTTTGTGTCTGTTTGTCTGTCCTGTGATGGAGTGGGGCTATATCCAGGGTGTATTCTGCCTTGCGTCTGTTGCTTGCTGGGATAGGATCCAAATCCTCTGTACTGGATAAAGAGATTAGAAAATGGATGAAAGTAAAGGCACTGTGTGGATGGAACTATACACAGTGTTAGAAACCCACTATAAGATGGCAGCATCTCACTGAGGATAAATTATTTTGTAGTGCTGGCTTAAGTGAACAGCCTTTCCACCTCTCTTGCACATCAGTATCCTGCTACCAACATTGAATAAAAAAAATCTTTAGCTTTCTATATTTATGTCTTTATTTAGTGGTTAAAAGTTTAAATGGTCACCAAGCAGAACCATAAAAAACAGGCCATTCATTCAGAGCTTGGCTAAATTAAGACAAAAAGTTTCAGTGAGTCACAGAAACCAGAATACTGAATCCCAAATAAAGAGTTCTATAGGAACTTATTTTGTGAACAGATGGTGGAGTCACTGTATATATTTGTTCATGACTTAGGTAATACTAACCACTTGAGTGCAGTGTTGGTTAATATTCATCATCCTATTAAAATATTTGATCTTTTAATATAAATATAAAACAATGTGTATCTATCAGTATCAGTAGTTCGTTTATGATCTCTAAATTAATTTAAAGTTTAATTAAATTACTTAATTTTACCTGCTTAATCGATCGCAATAAAATTTTATCTGGTGAATAGCAATTGGTGATTTAATTAACTTATTCATAAATGAACTAAGTGATCTCTTCCATGTGTAAAATGAGGAATTGTCTGTTTTTTTTCCATTATATGTGGTTATCTCCCTCATGTCATCTCTATAAGGACAAAGACCATTCCAACTTGGAAAATGGTTTGTAATCAGAACATAAACTGTGGAAAACATGATTTTTGCAATACCAGATTCAGCTGTAAGATTTGCTGTAAAGCTAGCATGCTGCATTTCCATATTTTTTTCATTTGTTTTCTGGTTGTCTGGTGAGAGTATTAAGACAGTATTAAGACAGGTCACTGACAAGAGGACTCCATTTAGCACATTCTGCTCATTTGATAGTTTAGAGATAACTGGGCCAGGAGTCTTGTCCTGACATTTTTTGAAAGATCCTGGTTATTCTGAGTAGTTTGTTCAAGACACCAAAGGATATTTGTGTAAAGAAGTGTTTCCTATTTTCATCCCTAAATTCTTCTAAATATCTTGCATCTGTCTGTAGGTTTCTGCTTTGTTCATAAATCTGAAGCAGTTAATTTGAGTTTTCAATATCTGAAACTTATTTTCCTTATACTCTTTGTTCAGAACTCAAGAGGTTCACTTGATTCAATCTGTTAGTCTTAGAAAAATATTCTTATTTCTCCTAATTACAGTTAATTAATGGGATGTTAAAAGCCACTGTAAAGCCTTGCTGTTTGTGAAGTTTGTGTTTTTAGAGAGAAGGTATCATAGTTTTACTAGGAGTGTTTCATCAAGGTAAAATGCTACAGAAAACTGTAACTGTCCATCTAAATACTGCATGAGGATCTAGATCCATACATTTCCAATATGGTATTACTTTGTAAGCTTTTTGTTTAAAGTTGAAAAATCAAATCTACCTTGACTAGGACCTTGAAAGCTTCTTGTGAGGCAGATTGTTACTTGTCAAAAGGCTGAGGCATTTTTTTCTTGACTGAGAGAAAGGAAGCACATTATTGGTATCAAAAAGGTATAGTTTTATATAACTCTATGAAATGTGCCAAATATTTTTCTTGATTTCAGTTCAACAATGCTGATTGAGACATATTTGAGTAAAATGTGTGAATTAAAAATTAAAATAGGCATCAGCAGTAGGGAAGGTGGCTTATTATGTAATTATTATGTACTAATTATCCACTGTTATGTACTAATGTTTCTTTTTTTAAATACATTGAATACAGCAGTTCTGATTATGAGATTATATTTGGGTAATTGCGGTATTGTACTTGTTTGATTTTGCACTGTTGACTTCTGGTTGCAATCATTCTGGCTTTTCTTTTGACAGAAATTCATTAAACGATGATCTTCTGTTGCCATACCCCCCCTTACAAGCGCACGGGCCTACTCACCACCACAGGTTTGTTAGAGACTGTCAGCCTGTCCAGCATGGAAATGTGACTTTTGAAACATGGAGCAGTGATAAAACCAAAGGCTTGAGTGCAGCAGAAACCAAGACATTTGTGTCACATTTCTTCACTGGTGCGGGAAATGACAAATGGGTCTCCGGCCACTTGACCTTTATCAGTGACCCACTAAGGATGTTGTCGGTTCTGGAACCAGGAGGGCCAGGGGGTTGCCAGCAGGAACGCACAGCCACGGTAGAAGAAACTGCCAACTCACAAAAGTGCTTGGTTGCTCAGAATGGTGGTTACTTCAACACAAAAACTGGACACTGCCTTGGCAATGTGGTGAGCAATGGTAATGTTGTGCGAAACAGCAAAGGGATACAGAATGCTCAGTTTGGGATCAAGAAAGATGGAACTTTAGTTTTTGGGTAAGAAAAGAATCATGTCTGCTTTGTCCTTACTCTGCCAGAACTGCTACAAGTTATGTACAATATTTATGTACAATATTTATGCACAAGTTATGTACAATATTTATCTTTTGATGTGAAATACAGATTTCAATAGTACACAGCAAAAATGACTAATTTCACTGCATTCACTGCAAAAAATGAACATGGAAAAATCTACCTGTAAAAAGTGTTTACATACAGTGGATATAAAAAGTCTACACACCCTGATTGAAATTGCAGGCTTTTGTGATGTAAAGCCAGAAATCAAGATAAATCATGTCAGACATTTGTTCATCTTTAATGTGACCTTGCAACCAACAAAAGAGGAAAAATAATTGAAATTAAAGAACCTACAACACCCTGATTGAATAAGTGTGCACCCCCCCCCCCGTCCCAGCTGAAGAGAAGCAGCCCCAAAGCATGATGCTGCCACCACCATGCTTCACAGTAGGTATGGTGTTCTTTGGATGATGAGCTGTGTTATCTTTGCGCCAAACATACATTTTAGAATTAAGGCCAAAAAATTCAGCCTTTCTCTCATCAGACCATAAGACATTTTGCCACATGGTTTGGGGTGATTGAATGTATTTTTTTGCAAAATTTAGACGGGCTTGGATGTTCTTTTTTGTGAGAAATGGCTTCCGTCTTGACACCCTACCCAATAGCCCAGACATGTACAGAATACGGGAGGTTGTTGTCACATGCAAGGAGTGACCAGTACCTGCCAGAAATACCTGCAGCTCCTTTAATGTTGCTGTAGGCCCCTTGGTAGCCTCCCTGATACGTTTTCTCCTTGTACTGTCATCAACTTTGGAGGGTTGTCCTAATCTTGGCAGTGTCCCTGCGGTGCCACATTTTTCCCACTTATTGATGATAGTCTTCGCAGTGCTCCATGGTACATCCAATACCTTTAATATTCTTTTATACCCCTCTCCTGATTGGTACCTTTCAACAATAAGATCCCATAGATGTTTTGTCAGCTCCTTGCGGACCATGGCTATCCCAGTAGGATGCAACCACGAAAGTTTCAAGGAAATCCTATAGGAACAACTGATTTTTATTTGGGGTTAATCAGAATCACTTTCATTGATAGCTGGTGTATGCTACTTATCTGTGGACGTGATTTTGAATGTGATTGGTTAACTCTCCACAGCTACAGCCCCCATTATAAAAGTCCACCTTCCTGGACTCTAAAAATATCCTTCTCTGATCAACTCCATTTTTGTTTGGAACAGAGAAGAGTACTAAGACTCCTGATACAAGTATCCATATTTCTCAAAGGCAGTTATGGGGTCAATCCCTTTAGACTTCTTCAGAATCTATGGTGAAACATGAGCTTGAGAATAGAAATGGAAAATATGTGGAAGTGTATTTAAAAGTGAGAATATGAGGCACGTTTTACACAAAAGGAGTATCAAACAAACTACTCAGTAATGTTGTCAAAGTAATACCTTGGTTTCCTTCAATAAATGGCTGAATGAGATCCTAAGATCAATGGTGACTAGCTACTGAATGAATTAGATGGGCACAATGGCCTCCTCTTGCTTACAGGTTATTCCTACTTTTTCTCTTCTGGTTTTGCCTGTTCATCAGCTATAACATCAGCTATACCTTTTTGTATTACATTTGTCTTTGTCTGACATTCTAAGTTTTAACGTTAAATACATTTTCTTTTACATTGCCATATAGTCCTTAGTTGACACACAGTTTTCACAAGATTTTGAATAATTTTACCTTTTGACGTTAAGGAGTGCATCAATTTATTAAATATGGATTCCACTTGTTTGATGCCTGTTATGTTTTTTAGGTAAGGATCCAGTTGGCTTCTTTCTCAACATGTTTTTGAAATCTTTGGGTTTGGTTATGTTCCTAGTTTAAAACATTTGTATGACGTTAGAAAGACTGTAAACCCACTGATTTGCAGAAGTAAAAATCTTTAGTCAACCACTTTGTTGACGCACACATTTATGAAACATTCTTATCTCCTAGCTATCTGTCCGAAGACGATGTGCTGAATGAAGACAACCCATTTGTTCAGTTAGTGAGCGGAGTGGTGTGGCTGCTCAGAAATGGGGAGGTCTATATCAATGAGAGCAAGATTGCTGAATGTGAGAAGACACAGGAAACAGGTACAATATTGGTTATTTTCTTTTTTGCAGCTAGGGTTTTGATCAAGAAAACTATGGTGGCAAAATCACACATACAGTCCATGGGTTCTTAAACTTTCTTGTATGGACTGGGAACATTGTAAATGAACAGTGCAGGTGGATCCAGGGTGACTCTACTGGTAAAGGTAGACAATTGGAGCTTAAGCTGAGCCCTGTAGTCCAGATGCTGCCAGTCTATGCCTCAGCCCTGATATAAGATGGCTTTGGCCAGGATTACCCAAGCAACAGTGCACAATTGGCCATGAACCGCCAGTCCCAGATGGACTTGAATTATGGTGATATTGACTTACCATCTCTTGACTCTTGGGACTTACTGGGTCCGTCCTGGGTCAGTGAAAGAAACGTTGCTCTTGTAATTGGTGCTGATGTTCCTGGAAAGCATTGTGATACTTACAATGTCTGCTGACAAGTGTTTCTAACAGGGTTATTAAAGGAGTGTTTTATGGGAGTTGTGAGGTATACTGAGCTAAAGGTAATTGGCAATTCCAAGTATCTAAAAAAAGGAAACATAGTTGTTTTTTTTAAATATGGCTGGTGCATTGATTTTCATTAAAACAGCAGTCTACTTATGTTTCTAGGGACATTTGACACATTCATAAATGTGGTGTCTGCAAGAACAGCAGTTGGACATGACAAAAATGGAAGGCTTGTACTTTTCCATATTGATGGCCAGACAAACACCAGAGGGTAAGACTAAGTGGAAGTGTTACAGATTGGTGCTTATTGTTGATCAGTCATTTAACACTATTTTTAGAGGTTATGGGTTATAGTAGACTTTTGTGCAGGTTAATAAAAGCTGATGAGAAGTTCTTGAGGAAGATCTTGCGTACATTAAAGCAAATGTTTTTTTACAATACTTAGTTCTTAAAAGTGCTCTGAAACAACAGAAACTGTTTGCAACCTTTATGTAAGGTGCCCACAGACGGATTTGTTTTATCTAATAAAATGTGTAATGATAGCAGTTTTGCAGTCCCCTTGGAGAAGAATGTCTCTCTTCTCTTTACCTCTGTAAATGGCAGGTTGTTTTTCATTTTCTGTTCTGTTGCCCATGTCTCTCTTCATTTCTTTAATCAAAATAAACCGGATGAATGAATTTCAGAAGTGGTGTTCTCTCATTTGATTTCTGGGCTCTTAGAATAAATAAAGTCCAGAAAATAAAAGGGTCATATTCACACATCTACATACGGTACACCTGTATATTTATATGTACATCCTCCCATCCTCCCATTGCACTGACAGTTTACTACAAGGTCCTGGCATGTATGAGCAAGCAGAATTTCTCTTGGTCCTTCAGGCTCTGATTTCCATTTGTATTTTCATCAATTTGGATGTATGTATTGAATTACTGTATTGTCATGCTGGAATATCTATTTTTAGCCAATCTTAAACTTCTCGGCCAAGTGAATCTGGTATATTCTGGTACATGATGGAGTTCATTTCTCGTTAACAAGATGTGTAGATGCAAAACAATCCCAAAACTTATGAGACTCCCATGTTAACAGTGGGCATGCATATTGTCTGCACTTGAGCTATGTATTTTTTTACACTAAACATAATGCTAATGAGAGTGTCTGAAAAGCTCGACTTAATCCGACAGTGGTTACATTTAGTTGCAACTAGGACCCAAGACACACATATGCCAAGTTGTTTGAGCCCTCAGCTTGTGGACTCTCAGGCTCAAGAGTCTCCTAGTCCTACATGCCTCGTTCCTTTCATGATCTCCTTCAAGATCGTTTCTGGGGCAACGACAGAGGCTGATACTCTTTGAGAGCCTTCCCTGAACCTTGATGACTAGGAGCCTTGCTGCTCCTAGTCTCCACACATGGAGCATCCTGCTCCCCCAGAGCTCTTACACACTCAATGCAATTCCTGCACTGATGGCACCTTCAAACTGTCGTCATGGTAGATCTACCGTAGAAGTTTGCAGCTAGATAAACCTTCTCTTGATACATGCCGGGGGTGGGCTCTACCACACTCACTCTCAGGTATGCACTCTAGCCCACTAATTCATTCAATCAGCAGATTTCTTAGATAGCCCTGTACTCTCACTCCTGAAAAGGAGACCATCCCTTTAAATAACTAAATCTTTCAACTCCCAATTCTCTGTGGAATTGTTGCTCTTAATCCGCCCTTTCTGGGGTTCCTAATGCTATGCACATCTTCTTTCCAGTTTCCTCCAAGATTGTTGTTATCCTTCTTTTCCACTTAATGGGTATGTCTACAGCTCCAGCTCGCTAGTCTGCTCTCTCTCATAACACAGACATTCTCCTTAAGTATTGATCTCAGCAAAGTATCACACCTGCTGCTAACACAGAGATAAACACAATCACTGCTTTGCCTCTGTGTGAGGCAAACTCATACAGAGCATGAGTTCTGTATGACACATTTTATTAGATAAAACAAATCAGTCTGTGTGCACCTTACATCAAGGCTGCAAACAGTTTCTGTTGTTTCAGAGCATTTTTAAGAACTAAGTATTGTACAAAGATAAATTCTTCTGCAGACAAACACCACAATATGTCTGTTGTTCACCTGTTACTGTCACTAGCATTATCTTCCAGTTCCAAGGTTTGCATGTCTGAGTCCTTGGGCCCTAAGGAATCCGTAACCAAGTTGGCATGCTTACACATGGTACAGATAATCTACAAACTTGGTCCTTGCTGAGTGTCCTCAGGTTCACTGAACTGCAGCTACTTATATTGTTGCCTTTGTTTGCTGCCTCCTGTCACTTGCCACTTACATAGATACAGAGTGAAGGCTTTCTACTCAGTGTATTCACACAAAAACACTCTCTCAAGCATCATGTACTTAAACTGAAGCACATTTACGCAATAGAAGAAGAGCGTGTTTGTTTGGGAAATTTAAAATGTCATACTTTTTAAATTGTTTTACTGTGTCAATATTTCTCTTCTGATTTAACATTTTTCATTAAAATGTATTTCTTTTTCGGTTCTACATATTGTGCTGCTGGCCCAGGTCTGTGCTGTAATTACATGTGACCCTGTTTCCCTGCAGAATGAACCTGTGGGAAGTGGCAAGCTTTCTGAAAGACCGTGGAGTTATTAATGCCATCAACCTTGATGGGGGAGGCTCTGCCACCTTTGTTGTTAATGGAACACTTGCAAGCTATCCGTCAGATCACTGGTATGTAAAAATTAAAATTTCACCTTTTTCACATATGCCCTTTGTATAGCTGATCAAAGAAAAGAGTATTGCAACACTATTTGAAAATCCAAAAGTGCACTGAATTAGACCATAAATCTTTGGTCAAATCTTTCTTCAGATATATACTGTACTCACATTTACTTAATGTTACAAGGATTTACATTTTATTAGGAAATAATGTGTTTTTTTTTCAGGGAGATGTTTGGAAATTCACAAGTGAATTCCAGACTTCTTTATTTTGACTATATTATGTTCTTTAATTATTGAAATGAGACTATTTCTGAAGCTTTCTTTATTTTTGCTCAGTTTGTTAATATCTAATCCTACTGAGGGAGCCCGATTTTCAAAGGTTTCATTTTTTTATTTTAAATCATTAAGAAATAAAACAAGTAATGATTTATGTTTGCAAGATCTTTGAATTGATATGTTAATTTTTGTTTTATGCGTGTGTTTCCAATCTCGTCTATAATCTCTTGGACAGAAGCTTTACAGTAGCTTTAACATATAAGCTCATAATCATTTTCTTTCAGCCTTTATGATAACATGTGGCGGTGCCCACGGAGTGTTTCCACAGTGTTGTGCGTGCACGAACCCTGGTGCAATCCAGTGGACTGCAGTGGCCATGGCCAGTGTGTGCATGGGGAATGCCAGTGCACTGGCCACTGGACGGGGTCTGCCTGTGACACCCTGGACTGCCAGCCCTCTGCCTGTGGCCCCAATGGAGTCTGCACCACATGTCAGTATTTCACCCTCTTGCTTTGTGGGCTTGAGTTTTGTTATCTTCGATTAATTTTAAATAAAATTAAAACGTCTAATTTGAAGTTTTTATAAACATCTTTATAAAAATTACGGATAAGAACTGGTAATTTAATGCCCAGCATTCAGTATTTGTCTGAGAATAGTAGGTCAAATATATATTTCAGTTTATGACTAATCCAAGTGTTTTCTATTGGGGTTCCTTGTTTGACATTTTGAGGTTTGACAGTTTCAATGTTTTATATTTTCTTTGTTCCACCAAAAGTTGTTTTTTATGCAAAATAGCAGTAGTACACAGCCTCAGTTCCTGAGCCCTGGGTTGTTATAGCAGTGTTCCTGTTCAGAAGACATTTTAATGACATGTTGTAATTTGTCACCTTTAGCAATCAAGTTGCTGTTGACGAGTAACATACAGATACAGCCACTCAGAATGCACATTAATCCTCATTTCTGCATTAGCGGTACATAGCAGTACATAGCATAGCATGGTGTGTAGTTCACTGGCCAAAGACTATTGATAAGTGGCAATTGTGGTACAGTAGATGTAAGTGAAACGATTCCTTTGGAATATTAAAATGGAATTATGTAACTAAAGGGAGATTTTAGTAGCTGTAAATAAAAGCAAAGAAGTTTGTTGTCTCTGAACATCATAAATGACATTAATTTATTAATATAAATATACAAATTGTATATAGCTGGCAGGTGTAACTAAAAATAATAAATAATAAAGTTGTAGTATTTACAACTTTAAATACTAATATTTAAATGGAATATTAATATGGAGTGATGTAGCTACAGAGGAATTTTGGGAGCTAAAAATAAAAGTAACAGAAGTCTTCTGTTCTGTATTCACAAAATGTATGGTTACTTACATTGTTAAGCGCCTTGGGGCAACCTGTTGTGAAAGGTGCTATATAAAAATAAATTGAATTGAATTGTATAATAACGTCTTTCAATGTCATTGATTATATTATTTTAAGAATAAATGAAAATATAGCAGGTAATGGTAGCTAAAAATTAAAAATAAGGTACACAACAATATCCCACTTTCTTCATAAACATTTTCTGCATCAGTGTCTTTAACACTGTCACTTGCTATGTTATTTTGAGAAGGTGTTGACATTCTTCTTTAACTACTGTGCATCTATTGTAATGGAAAATCAAATGAATCAGAGCAACATCTTGGTCGCTCAGTGATAAAATTCTGCACTATCACCTGATAGTTTTGATTCCAGTCAAAACCCAAGTTACCTTTTTAACAAATTGCCCCTTGAGCATATTGAGGATTTTCTCTAACAATATAACAATACATAACGTATATTCACATTTCTGATAATTATACTGTATATATATCACAGTATGTCAAATATTCAAATAATATTAATAATAAAGTAATAACCTCTGTTAAAGTAATTAATTAAAGTAATAAATGAATGAACCTCTCCAGGAAGCTTGGAAAAAGCAAGGGAATTTTAAGATGCCCTTAAACAAAAATCACAAGTGTTTTTTACGTGTAAACAACATTTAGTCTTAAATACAAATTGTAATGCCACTATGTATATTCTGAAATTAAATTTAAATAATTCTAGATTTAGATTTCTAGATTTGGATATCATTTTTTTTTAGTTTTTTGTTTTTTGCTGCCCTTTTTTCTTCTTAGTAGTTGGTATAATTATATCTCCATTTTTATACTATCATAGTTTAAAAATGTTTAGTTTAATTGGCTTCATCTGAGTTGTTATCAAAAGTTAGAGTAACAAAGCTGCAGTTGTGCGTAGCACCTATCTCAGCATTTTCTGATGTAGCACTTGAGTCAGTGTTTCATACCTTGGTGGTGCTTTGTCTCCTTGCCATGGGGAGAAGGGAAACTGGGTGTGGGCTTTTATTTTCCTACTCCTTCTTCAATACATATTTGTATTCAAATTATAATAATATAGCAATGTATATATGGATATATCTGTATCATTTCTATATCTGAAATGTAGTGGGTGTTGTTTGTGCTGTTTGAAGTGTAGGAAAAACCTTAATGTGCAGTGGGGCCACTTTGCGGAGCTGGCCTCGAGTTCAATTCCTTGTGTTCAATGTTTATTGCCTAATATTGTGAGTCATACATGTTGTTGGTTGAGTGCTCGCGGCTACTCACAGGTTAAGTCTTAGTTTTTTCACATTTAAAAAATCAGTGTTAATGGTTTTATAATAAATCATTACACATTTTATTTATTCATGGCATAATTTGTCTTGCATATTGTTAAGTCACATTGTTAGACTACAGTATATACTATGACAAGGGGAAAAAAAACTATACATAGGACTTTTTTCTCCCATCCAAGATAGGGCAGGCTTCATCAGGCGCACATCATTTGTAAGTAGCATAAAACACAATTGGTGCTATTTTTAACAATTGAAATATCGAAATTTACTAAATACTGTGTCTTAAGCACAGTTTAGTATAGCATAATCCACATGCAGGAAAATTAACAGTTGCTGTTGCTGAAAATTAAAAGTATCTGTTTAACCAGATAAGTCACAGTCGCCATACTAAATTCACACTTCACCAAGTTGAGTGTTAAAGAAGCAATCTGAAGTTTCTCAAATAAATAATACATCTATTATCATGTTGTATTACACTTGTTTGAGTAAGAGTGTCAGAGAATATACAGAGTGACTTCCAATAAGATTAAATTCAGTACATCTTTTTTTCTTTTTCAGCAAAATGAGACAAATAGAAAGTCAAATCTGTCAGGATCTCTGAGTTTAATAAGCGAGCGCATGGGTGTAAAATATTTCACATAACAAGACCATCAAACAACCAGACCTTGAGTTTAGATCGGATGTCACAGTAGATGTCAGAACTGTTGAGTTTTTATCATTTCCCTGAGACGAGGGTCAAACAGAAATAGTAAACATATTTGGTCTGCTTGTGAGAGCAAGGTAACTTTCCTGTACTTTCAAATAAGTTATTATATAGTCAGGAGGACAGTTTTAAAATTCTTCAAGCAAAATTAGGTTGTTTTGTTTGTCCAAACCAGCTACATTGCAAGCAGTATAGGACTTCACTAAACAAAGACCTTTCTCTTGTGTAAGCTCAACAAAGATTTTTTTTTAAAACCTTTGACGGTATCTTCAGGGACTCATTCATAGTGTAATCAAAACAAAATGGGCACACTGTGATCTTGCATGCAGGTGTGAAATCTAGTAGGCTTAATAACTTGCACTTGCAATGCACTGCAGTATGATCATTATACTGTATGTACAGTAAATACAGCATGATACCATATGGTTTTAAAGCCACTACAGTATAGTAAATGTGAAATTTATTTTTCATAATCTAAATCTAAAGTAAAATTGTTTTTCTAATTACTTATTGCTGAATTTAGTATTAAGACAAAATATAGATTATTTTAATGGGATGTAAACCTGAAAAATAGCCTCCAACTAGCTCTGTTGGTAGAGCATGAGACTCATAATCTCAGGGTAGTGGGTTCCTGTCCCACGTCGGGTGCAAGGTTCTCTAATAACCCATCCCGGGCAGCAGCAGTATGGGGTGGTGTTGGCGGCGGAGGGTCGCGTATCTGTGACAATGGCAGCAATACTTGCACTATCTGCGCAGAAGAAAGGCCTGGCAATCTACTTCCGTATCTTGCCATGAAAACTCTATGGACAGTGACAGGGGAACTATCCATAGGGTCTCCATGAGTCAACACCGACTCAATGGCACTCAACAGCAACAAAACCTGTTATAATAAACGATTTTTTTATGTGTCCAGATAAGTAATTTTGCTTTGTAAACAGTCCTACTTTCATTTGTAATATTAATGTAATATTTGTTATATTTAATAATTCATATTATTATTAAATATATTACTTACAGCATAAAATTAATAAAAGTTGAAAAAGTATACAAATCAAATTCTATGATTGGAAAAATATTGTCCCTATAGAGCTGAGCATTGATTGGGATTCATGCCATGTTAAGCCTTCATTGTGCCACCTGGTGGTTACAAAGTAATGCAGTCATGCATCATTTAAAAAAAAACACAAGGCAACATGGTGTGATATGCTATGATGCATTAATCATTGTGCATTCTGAACAGCTGGATCTGTATAGGAAATCTCATGGCTGCATGCAAGCCAAAATAAGACTATTGTTTTTAATTTTCTGTGCAGAGCTAATTTAATTTTCATTGCAGAGCTAATTTGTCTCCTATTTATAATTAGAGCATCTACTGAGTTCTTTGGTATCTGAGATGCATTGTCTTTTTCACTGCTGAAAAAATATGATAAATGATATGTGAATATGTGGTCTTTTAATGGCATTTCTTTTCTCTGCTCTCCTGTTATGTGTTTCATGCAGATGGATGTGTCTGTGATGCTGGATGGCTTGGGAGTAACTGTAGCCAAGGTAATTGATTCCTTATACATGAATTCACTATTGCAGTCTTCTAATTCTGTTTTACTGTATTATGTGAAATTCATGTAAGATCATCTGAGAAATTTTGACTTTGTATACATTACAGAGTATGTTTGCAGGAAAAGTGTACACTGTATCAAACTCTTTCCTGTATTTTTTGTAATATGGCCTCTGATTTGTTTTCTGTAGCCACTGTCCCTTGACTAGACCTTTATTCGGATTTTAATTATGTTGAAGAACACCATAGGATTCCAGACACTTCTGTCCTTAATTCAGAATTAAGCAAAAGATTATTCCAACACATTAGTGGTTCAAATGTCTCTGCATTCACAGTGTGCCCTGCTGGCTTTTATGGAGATGGCTGTAATCAAACGTGTTCTTGTCAGAATGGGGCTTCCTGTGATCCTGTCAGTGGCTCCTGTATCTGTCGTGCTGGTTTTCATGGAGATTCCTGCGAGCAAGGTGTGTATGTACAAGAGGACGCACTCAGGTGTAGCCAGTGTAGCTTTGTGTGTTTTATTCACTTGGAAAAGCTATTAATTTTGCTTAGAAAATAAAGGGAAATAAGAACACTCCAAATCGTCTGTCATAATGTATAGACCACCTCCCTTTTTCAAGTTGAAAAATAATGTTTCATTTTTCTATTTGATATATAGTACATATTTAGAAAAATATACATCTGATGAAGTCTCTTAACAATAAAAAAATTTTGAACAACAAATATAGATTAATAATAATTAGTTTTTGTTACTGTGTAATAGAAGACAATATTCACTTCACTCCAGAAATTCTGGAAAATAATTCAAGAACTATACTTACTGCATTTGTATGTAGTACGATTGTAGATACTCAACATTGGTTATGAAAAGGTACAGTAGGTCAGCTTCACTAGCTTGTTAGGATTCTTTGAACAGGTAACAGCAGTAATGGATTCAAGTGTAGCATCTAATAAGTATATTTAGATTTTCAAACGGCTTAAAGGATACAGATTTTCAGAAAAGATAAATTCTCAAATTGTAGGTAGTAAGTACAGATGTATTTTTGAGAGAAAAGAGTGCAGATAAGGAGAGAATGCTCAAACTATTTATATTATACAATGCACTAGTAAGACCTCATGTAGAATATTGTCACCATGATAAAATAGAGAAACCACTACTCTAGAAGCAGTCGAGGGATAAGTAGCTAGGTTCACAGAAATTCATGGAATAAACATTGGGCTCAAACATCTTCATTCAGCATGTCAGGATAACTTGCAGCTAATATCATTTCTTTGAACAGCTTTCTGGAGCCCACTGACCAATAGAAGGCTTGCTTCATGAGGAAATTTTTTTTAAATGTGTAATGGGGGAAAAAGGATGAAACATTGACTCATTTTCTTTTTGTCTTTGAATTTTTTGGTGAAAGATAAAGTTGCTTAGTTTTACCGAGAAATATCAATGGATCCAATTTAGGTTTGTCTGCATTAAATGTTTTGTAAAGGGCTGCTGTATTTAGTTTACTGTACTAAAGTGGCTTTTACTGGACTGTTGCATAATGTGTTTTACAGACTGCCCTCTAGGTTTCTATGGGCTGGATTGCAAAGAGGAATGCCAATGTAAGAACATGTGTCCATGTGATACAGTGACCGGCAGCTGCAATGTGACTTACCAAGGAGAGCAGAACTACACTCTGCACAGAGGTAGTATGTTGTGACTTATCTCTGATTATTTTATACAGTACAACTGAACCCTTAGTTTGATTTGTATACTTTCCCTAGAATGCCACATTCAGTTCCAGAAGGCAGTTTACACTTATTTGAAACTTCAGATTTTTATTTCTTTCCCCAATTCAGGATTTTCCCTCAGTGTTTTTCCAGTGTGTTTAAACATTTCTTCTTACATTCACATGCAAAAAAATAATGGAATAAGTAAATTATCAGATTTTGTATTTTCCTAGTTTCCTACTTTGGGAATTATCTGTTATCTAATATTCAGTAAAGACCAGATCCAAAGTCTCATTTGTCAGTACAACAATTCCTCGTTATATGACCTTAATTTCTTGGGTTCTTGAAAAGTGCTTGTAAGGAAACAAATATAACGGAAATTAAATTCCTGTTATTTCCTGTGATATAATCTCCAATTGGTTCAAAAACTTTAAAATGTTCCCTCATACACCAAATCCTTTCCTTAATAAAGCACAGGACAGTAGTTAAGAATTGATATATTAACATTCCTGGTTAATTATTGGAGTAACATTTTTAAGTTGATGCATAAGCCATAAGTAGGAAAACAGTAACATTCCTGCTCATGTACAGTACAGTAGTTAGATTGTTACTGTTGTTAACAAATGCTTAAACATTAGGTACTATACTGTCCTGTATAGTTCAAATGTAATGAAAAGTAAATATTATATCTCAAGAATAATCTCAGAAGTGCCCATCTTGTAAGAGTGAAAATCCACTCATTAAATAAAATAACAGGTAGGAATTACTACATCATGTATAAATGAAAACTCATACTGTATAGCAAGGGATTTGTGTCTGCAGTGGTTGGATTCAATTTTGATGTGATAGTTTTCTGAAAATGACATTTTATTCCAATTACTGCTAGTTTCATGGGGAATTTACAGGGAACTTCTCTATATAATTCCAATTGATTTTGTATTTAGTTTAAAAAATAAACAAAAAACTCCTTAACAACTATTCTGTGGTTGACTTCACATGTCAAAATAGTCACGCTTTTATGTTAAAATACATAGTGCTTTTTTCAAGGTTTGCAACCAGGGGTTGAGGGACCCTTGAAAGTTCTTTTTTATACGTTATTATTTATATTTTATTGTAGTTATGTTGAGGTTTTCCTTGTTCACATGCATAAATAAACAGGAGCACAAAACAGAGTGAAAGAGGCACATAGAAAATCAAAACCAGGTAAAGTTCCAACTGTTCTTTGCTCTTTACTGCATCTTTGTTACTATCACATTGCTGAGAGAGATTATCTTTCCCATTTTGACTATCTTTGTACAAATGTATGTTATTGAGTTCTAATTCTGTGGGTAATTGTCCCCATGGGATAATTCATAGAGACCTTCCAAATTTTAACACTAGGTCTGTCTGGCTTTAACCAGTTTCCCAGAGGCAAAATCCTAGGGACATTCCTTGATATTTTTTCAGAATCTTTCCCAATATGTTTTCATAACTTTACATGACCAAAAAATGTTAATGATTTGGCAGTCCAATGCAGGGTACACACAGACACAAAAACACACACTCACACCAGAGCTTTTTTCCTAGATGCCAGTTAACCTATCAGTACTGTATGTCTCTGGACTATGGGAGGAAAACAGAGCACCTGGAGGAAACCCATGCAAACATAAGGAGAATATACAAATTCCATGTAGATGACACCACATATACATCTGATATGAAGTGAATTAAGATTAAGACGGCAAATTAAGATGGCAATGCTATCTTTATTAGCTGACAATATAAACTTGAGCCCCTCAATGACCATTCCTTAAGCTAATGGTAAGAAACTGTATATACTGTATAGTGATAGATATATCTGATAACCCAAACCCAAAGAATTTCCAATAAGTGAAATTTACAAGTGAAACAAGTGAAACTGTACTGTATGTAGAAAATGGTTGAATAAGAAAGGCAAAAAAATTGGCCTAAGTGATATTTTTTGAGTCTCTTCCTCCTTTTGAATTTCAAGGCACTTTATTCTGAGAGTTTAAGTGAGCAGTGTCCCTCTTTTGTTACTTGCAGTGTGTGAGAGTTATATACTTTCTAATTTTGTAAATTAAATCAACAGTTGCCATTAGGCTGTCTTTTAGATGCAACTTATTGCTGTGTTTTTTCTTATTTGCACGTGCCAACTTATTGTGAGTTGTTGTGATTCTGTTATTCTGACAGAGGTTGTCTTGGTTCTTTAGTTTTTCTGTACTAAAGAAATAATGGTCTTTGCAAATCCACATTTAATTTTTGTGGTCTATTTACGGTGGATGCTGTAATAGCAAATTCAACTCCCAACGTGTATGAACCCTGTGTGGAACATAGTTTCAGAGTAACAAGTAATAGGTTTATTCCATGCTGAAAAGAGAAGAAAGAAAATGCAAAGTTTCTGCCGTGGAGTCTTCTTCAGGTGTGAGAAAGACAGGGCAGAAAGCAAAGGTAATGTAGCATAGGAGAACAAAAGCTGGGAGAGAGGAGGAGTGAGAGGCAGGAGCAGGGGACAGAAAGAGTGGCCAATCAGGAAGTGTAAATCAGGATAGGTGTAGGGAGGTGTGAAATGAAACCTACAATGAATAGAGAGAATTTAGAAGAAAAGTAGTCTGTCGTTGAGAGAAGGGGGAAGGTGTGATCCTACTGTAGCTGCAGGATAATTTTAGTTTCTGTAGTCTTTCTGATGTATGAGTTAGGAAAACCATCTTTGAGAACACAGACGGAGAGATCATGGCCGTCAGAGGTGAAATGAGGAACAGTGGGCTTGGAGAAATCTTTAATCTTCACAGCCCTAACATGTTCTCTGAAGCAGTCTCCGAGTCTCCTTCCTGTTTCTCCAAAGTAGATGGCTGGGCATTTACTGCAAGAGAATAAGGTTGCTGGAGGTACAAGATGTCATCTGTGTGATCCAGAATTGTCCTGAGGGGCCTTGAATGAGTGTGGTGTTAGATATGTACTTGCAGGTGATACAGCGAGCTCTGTGGCAAGGGAAAGTGCCTGGTGTGGATGGTTGCTGAGGGGAGTCAAGGGAGCTGTGAACAAGAAGGTTACGCAGATTAGGTGGTCTGCAATATGAGATGATGGGGTGGTCAGAAAAGAGGGCCCCAATGGAGGGATCATCCTGTAGGATGGAAAAGTTGTCGTTAATAGTCCTGGGGATAGGAAGTGTGTTGGGGTGGAAGGGAAGCACCTGATTGAGGGAGTTCCTGATTGAGTTGATGGTCTGAGGGGTGTTTTTGGCTCAGGCAAGGGCCCTGTCAATAACACTGCTAGGGTATCCTCTGTTGATGAAAAAAGAGTACATTTTGAGGGCTTCGTTCTGGAAATCGATATCGTCGCTACATAATCGTAGCCGAAGGAACTGTGAAAAAGGGAGTGAGTTTTTAGTGTGTTTGGGGTGAAATTAGCTATACAGAAGATAGCTGTGAATCCGTGGGTTTTTAATAGATCGAAGTAGAGAGTTGGGGGTAGTTAATGGAGACGTTGATGTCTAGAAATGGAAGACTAGTGGAAGATATGTTAACTATATATTTGAGGGACGGGTGGAAGTTGGTGAAGTGATGCAGAAAGTACTCAAGCTGGTTGTTGGAGCATGTGGGGGCACCGACGCAGTCATCAATGTATCGCTTGTAGAGATCAGGGACATAGCCAGTGTAAGAAGCGTAGAAGCGTTCTTCTACCCAGCCGACAAAAATATTTATAGATTTAAAACGTTTATATAATATGGATTTAAAATGTTTAAAATCCACATTGATAATCATATTATATTCATAAGATGATTGTGCTCCACTCTACATCTCAGTACACTTAGAATATTTACATAGGAAAGCATAACATATTCAGTCTTAGATAAGCGTTCAGTATAGTATTTCTCAGTTAAGTGTTAAGTACTAATGACAATTTAAGAAGGCACATTTGGTCTGCAAATAATTTATTTTATTCACAACAGCATTAGTTACTAAACCACAGTCTAAATTACTAGTTATTGTACTCCTCATACTGAAAAAATTGTTTACTTTTGAAAAGAAGAGGCCTCTTGCAAAACAAAAGATCAGTACAGGGTTTACAGATGAGCGGGTTGATGTTTTGATTCAGGCTTGGTCTGAGTTCCTAAGGTGATACTAAAGCAGTTCACAGAACCTGTAAAGGGCCATGCTATTGTTTAAAGTCATGCTATTGTTTAAACTAACTTTACCCATGAAAAAAACAAGCAAGGTAACATCTCTGACTCACATATTAGGACTCTGGACTTTTAATTGTAAGGATGTGGGCACTGATACTTCTCCCTATGTGTTTATTATTTTCACTCAACTGTACAAATGGGTACCTGTTCGCTGGAAGTAACCCTACGATGGACTAGTGTCTAATCAGGTTAGTGCTTCAAAACGAAGATATGAGCGATGAGTCCAAAGGCTGGTGCATCTCTCACAATATGAATTTTATTCACAGCGGGTCACTGCCTAGCTTCCCATATGTTCGAGTCATGGAGAGATGATTTTACTGCACAGAAGCCACAGGAGTACTTATCAGAGTAAGTCTCAAGGCCATCTTATTTTGCTACGCATCCTAGAAATGCAGGTGTTCTTTAATCATAATAAACGTTATTTTATATAGCGCCTTTAAAGGTGGCTTCTCAAAGCGCTTATAATAAAAATATCTATGATATTCTACTTGAAGTCATACTGGTCCCAATCTTATCTGGTTTGATATGGTGTGTGCTTTCATCTCACATTACCTGGTTCATTATCTAAACCAAGCTTGACAGTTGCTTGAACTTTAGCATTAAAAATATATATACCCAAAAGCAAAATTTACTACTAAAAAGCAGATTTTTTTGCATATTAATTGTTTTATTTATTTTGCATTAAAGAATACAGTCAGAAACAGAAAAGATTTCTTTAATGTACTGTTAATGAAAGGTTCTGTATATCTCATCTGCAAAAAATGGACATTTTAACCAGTCACTGCACCTTTCAAATGCAAAAGAGTGGATCTGTTGTGGTACTACAGTTTCTTTCGATGCTTGGGCTTTTTTGGGACATTTTGCGCTCCTATCTGAAAGCACTTAATGTGAATAGAACATGCAGAGATGAGCATACATAACTAAACAGTAGTCCGTTTCTTGTTATTTTCTAGGATGACCTGGATTATGATCACAACCATCCTGGGCCTGCTGCTCCTAATTAGCACAGTTGGTAACCTGACTCAGATTTGTGGGAAATCACCTCCTAGTGGGTTCAATAAATTCTCATATCTTCCTCTGAATGTAGGAAATGGAAAGCTAGACTATGCAGAAATCAATACAGAGCCAACCTCAAGTGATTGGAGTTTCAGAAGACTTCAGGAGCAACATGATTCAGAAGATAGTACCTGAATTTATATAAATTGCTTCTGCTCTTTTTTAACTGAATGGTGGAAAACTCAGAAACATGATATTTTTTCATTTTTATTTATGTACTTAAGTCAGTGACATGAATGTATGCACTAAAGAGGACAGCTGCTATTGAGGAGTTTTAGAGACACTGTGCCAGTCCTACAGCTAATGGACATTTAAATTGAGGTATGCAGCAGACTGTGCTTTTTGTGCTTCAGCAAAAGAGCACAGTTCCACAGAAATACAAAATTAAAAGCTATTTTTAAGATCCTTAGAGCATTTTTCAGTTTTTATACTTAAATGCTATAGTATGTCCCATTCGCAGATGCCTTCACCTGAAGCCTCTTGGCAGCATTAACTGAAAGAACAATGCAAATATGACCGCAAACTTCATGAAAATGACTTTTGCTTTCAAACTGTTTCATCTGTCACGTTTGTCCAGGGATTCTTTCCGAGTTATGGAATGTTTTACAAACTGATGACTTTTTTGTAGTGGAGGGTAATTGGTAAAATAATTTCTGGTGAATAATCTCATTTTTTCATTTTCA
Source organism: Atractosteus spatula (assembly GCF_055471065.1). Classification (NCBI taxonomy): domain Eukaryota; kingdom Metazoa; phylum Chordata; class Actinopteri; order Semionotiformes; family Lepisosteidae; genus Atractosteus; species Atractosteus spatula. The sequence goes on along the minus strand of NC_142717.1, from coordinate 15,580,941 downwards.
TTTAATAAAAATGATTTACAGTGTTAATCTTTTAAATTGGATGTTATGTAAGTATATAAGGTAATCAAATGTAAAGCGCTTGTTTGTATTGTTGCTACAAGACTGACAGCAGGGAACAAAACATCACTATGGCAACAGACTGGGATTGAATTTGTGACCCATTAGTTGTATGAGCTATCCTCACACTGTACTATCTTTATTCCTCTTAAGTAGAAAACTATATAAAAAGCCCTTTGTGGTAACAAAAAGAACTTTTAATTGAGGTGAGATACAACAGCATTCCATTTAACTCTGGGCACACTGTATGATCCCAAAGTAGTTTTCTGACACTTGATAGACGTGTGATAAGTATTTTAAATATAAAGCTAAAGTTTATGAAGAAAGCATATGTAACTGGGACCAAATTTTACTTTTCAGTTTATGCCTTATGGCCTTTTAAGTAACAATGTAAAAGATTAATTACAAGTAATTCTGTTTAGAGAAGTATGTGTTTTAACCCCATGAATATCACTGAATTAAATACTAGTAACATAAACCAGATCTTGTGCTAAACTGAAAATAGTCTGACATTTTCTCAGTATTTCCTGTGTGTACAACACAAAGTTTGTGAGATTTTGACAACTGTGTGCTTCTTCCTGCTGTAGGCATGCAGGAATGTACAATGGAGTTACGTAATGAAGGAATTTACTTGAATTTTAGAGCTCTCGATATACTGTATATTGATGGAAAAAGGAAACGCAATACCTCCTCCTCCACAATGTCCCTCCCATCTGCATGGAACAGGCTGAAGAGTGAGTCATCCATGAAGAGGACCTGATGCCAGTGCTGACGAATTCATCGCAGCCTCTGTCTGGTCCAAGCCAGTCGGGTGTGCCGTCTAGGAGGTGTGAGCAGAGGGCCTCTGACAGGTCACCTTGCTCTTAGGCCAGCAGCATGGAGCCTCACTGTCCTGTCACTGATGCAGGCATTGTGTCTGCTGGCAGTTTCAGCAGCAGTACGGGTGGCAGATCTGAAACGATCTCTCAGATGGACCAGTCTGATGTGTCGGTCCTGCTCTGGTGTGGTCACTCAAGGGCGACCTGATTTTGGATGGTCATCTGTCCTGCCAGTCTGCTGAAACCTTCTCTGCAGTCGGGACACAGTGGAGCGGCTTACTCCATACTGTAGTGTCTGGGAACGCTGGCACATGACATGCCTGCCTGCAGCATGCCACTGGCCCTCTCCCTTGCTTCTGGTGACATTAAAGGCATTATGGAATGCCCAGAAAACTGACAAAGTGTGGCCTTTTTCTTGCAGTGACCTAAGCTTTGAATTAAGGCCTTTTTAAAGGTAACCTGATCAGATATTGTTGCACCTGGACCTCGTTGGGTAAAAGTGCACCTAACGAGCTTTCGTGTGATTGGCAAGTTGCAATGCCTCACTGCACAAACTGTATTGTTGGTCAGAGGGCTTAAAACAAATTGACAACTTTTTGTGAAAGTACATAAGCTATAACTATAGTATTCTCATTCCAGAAAAGGTTGCGTTTCTTTTTCCGTCAGTATGTTAGGTTAATCGCTGTTGTGCTATTTGGTATTAGCTTTCTTTTATATTCTGAATGTAAGTTACTCAATAACAATCAAGTGGAATTCTGCAAATAAACCACTTTGGAAAGACCTCAGGAATTAGTGAAGGACTAATAAAGGACCATTAAAAATCTACTTCCACAGATTTTGAATATCCTGGTGTAATGGCATTAATTTTTCAGTTCAAGGTATAGTAATAAGATAGTAAGATCCCCTCATTGAGCATAGAAAAATAATTAACAAACACAGCTAGTCACTCACTTACCTAGTACTGTATGTATGTACATATAGCAAGAGGAGCTTATAAGATATTGCAGACCTTTTGTTGTACAGTGACTCACAATTAGGACATTGGAGCAGTGCAATGTACAGTATGTATTGGATCAAAAGGCCAATAAAGAGTTCTGACATCCTCACTCAAACAGCTTCAGTTACTGTATAAGGCATGTTATTGGACACTGGCACCTTCTGTATAATTCCCTATAATCCAGACAGAAAAAAAAGATTGATATGTCAGACGTTTCTGCTACATAACCAATATTTTTTGTCTGCATGTCTAAAACTATTGGGAAGCAGTTTTTTGTTCATCAAGGATTACAGACCATTGAATAATAGATGCTGGTAAAATTCCAGGAGAAGTGATGTTCAGAACTGAAAAAGAAAATGTTTATAAAAATGTAGAGACATACCAAACAGTGTGTTAAACTAGAACGTTTCACACCTTTTTAGTCTTCTATGTACTTTTTCCTTTAGTGTTCTGTTGATTAATATGTGATTATTATTTGGAACAGCATCTGTCTTAATGCAAATGAAACAGTTCTATCATTTTTAATGTAAGACTTGCTGTATTTGTTTTTTCTGCATTTTTACTATATTTTTATATACTGTATATATATTTCAGTTTGTGGCAGATACATGTGCCAAATTAAACACAGGTTTATTTTTAATGAACTGTCTTTTCCACTGACAACAAAGATTTGGAGTTATTTGTATTTTAATTTTTGCTCCAGTGAAATTTTGTTATTTTGTTATTAACCTAAAATGTTGTTTTTAACCCACACAGGTTGCTGTTTTGTAAGGTGGATGTATGTATTTTTTTTCTCATATTTTGGGGCAAGGAGATTGTTCCCAAAAAGAACAGCACTTTTTCTTTTGTTGTCATGTAAAAGAGAGTTCCACATTGTTTTATTATTTGCTAAGCAGACATACACAATAGAAAATATATGGATGCTCTCAATATTATATATATCTCAATGTTTCTTTGCTAGGTGATCTTATTTTTAGAGTGAAAAAGCACCACACTATATATTTTTTAACTTCATAGTTTTTCCAAGTGTTCATGAACTATGTCTTTGTTTTGCTCTTAATGACATCGAACTTACATATGATGTCATATGAGGATACCACAGTTTCAACATGGCAATGATGTGTCTCACATGTCATAAAGATGCCAGAATCATTAATGAATAACAAGTCTTTTGGTTTAATTTGCTTATTTTATTTTGTTTTTGTGCAGAGGTTTTAGGAACATAGTATTGCCAGATATAAAAGTTATACTATTCTTGTTTTAAAAATTCATAAAGGATAGTGTTCTTTTTTTACTGATGAGGCTGATTTGTAAATAATATTTTTTCTAGGCTGTTCATATTAAGTCCACTGACCGACAGAAAAGTAATGTTTTGAAAATAGCCATATTTTAATGTGAAATTCTGCATATTTTTCTTTTCATTCTATCTGTGTTAGAAAATTAGCTGAAGTGAAGAAAATGATTTTTGGAGATGTATATGAAAATACAATTGCTTAAGTCTGATTCTTTTTAGGGTTTATAGCAATTTTAAAATATCTAACAACTGCTGACAGCTAGATAAATGCTAGCAGCTAGTACCTGAAAATTGATTATTTTTTATTTCTTTTTTGTTTAATCAATCGAGGATTTCTTAAATCTGCTGCATTATTATTCTTCAGTAAACAGTAGTATGGTAAGAAGCAAACTCATTATAATGAAAATGTATTTTCGGGATTCTCTTCATGAGAATGTGGTCTTCATGAAAAGCAAAGCAGATTAGTGTGGAAATTAGAGTCTCCAGTTAGGAGACTTGCTTTTACATTGAATGATACATTCATAACTGTTATATCAAAGAATGAGAGAGGCTATGAATCATTTCAGTCTGATATTTCAACACAGTTTCTCTACTCACAGAATTCACCTTACAACCATCCTTCAAATGAGGAATTTAAAATTCTGGAAGGGGCTGGCAATGATATACAGTCAACACAAAAGCCAAGACCAGTAGACATACATAGAAATTAAGTGCATTAGGTCCTGAAACAAGACTTGAACAAGAAGTGCTGTTTATACCAAGAGATAAATAATGTGAGGTCTTAAAAGTCAATAAACCAAGTGTTATGTGTTGTTTTAATTGAATAAAGAACTGGAATGCACTCCACTGAGATTTCTGTATGAGTAGAAAATTGTATTATTCTTTCATTTCATCCTTCCATTTGTAATTTCTCCTGATGTGAACTTGATGATACACCAGACAGTAGGAAAATCTGAACATCCTATCCCTGGACTGAACATTAGTCTTCTTTAATTCCATTGAATTCAAACTGAAATGGCATTGAGTTGGCTTGTAGTCTGGAAAGTGTGAAAGTGGATTCCAAGAATGTTAGACTTAGCTGTATGATTTTCTGTGGCTGATACTATATTTTAATGCAGATCTAAAAAGAAAGTTACAATTTGTCTTTAAATAGTCTCCAGGCCTGATAGACAATTTGCTCAGTTAGACTACAGAAACAATTACTGTTGACTATTCAGACACTTCCTATGGGGTCTAATTTAGTGAGATGGAAAATACAAAATTTTAAACTTAATATTTTATTCAATAATGAATGACTTCTACGGATGGGATTAATTAGAGTAAAAGTCAGCAAATATGAAAGAGGAAAAACCTGAAATATGTTTATCACACCTGGGCTGGTGGTGGCTCGCAGTCCTTGGTTGTCACGCTCGTAGCTTGGTGAAGTTTCCCAGGTCTTGGCTCGCCATGAGGCAGCCCAAGAAGTTTAGGAAGTGAGTGCAGCAGAGCTGAGTGTTGCCGTACAGGATCTCAGTGCCATGATACAGACCACCACCATCACAGCTCCTGCTACACCTGCTCTCTTTCCTGTTCAGCTCCCATGTCTCCACCTGTTCCTGATCCTGTGCCAGACCACCATGCAGAAACTCAGATGCACCCTCCTCTCCCTTGCTGACAAGGAGGAGCTGAGGTGAGTGCAGAAAGCTGAAGGTAAGAGTTAGGGAGAGCAAGATGGCTTATGGGAGGAAAATGGAGGACAGGCTGATGGAGAGCAATGTGAGAGAAGTGTGGAATGGCATGAGGAAGATCTCTGGATACAAGTTGTCCGGCGGCCAACAGAGTGAGGAAGGCCTGGAGAGGGCCAATAAGCTGAATCTTTTCTTTAACAGATTCGATACAGGGTCCACTGTCCATTCACCTCACAGGCCTTCACCCCAGACACCCTCTTCATGTCCTCAGTCACCCCATCATGAGATCCCTCTTACTCTATATTCCCCTCCCCTCCTTGGCCTTTCCATCACAGCTGACCAGGTCAGAAGGGAGTTGAGGAGACTCCATGCAGGGAAGGTAGCGGGTCCTGACGGTGTCAGTTCCAGGGTGCTAAAGATCTGCGCGGACCAACTGGGTTCAGTGCTGCAGTACATCTTCAACCTGAGCCTGAGATTAGAAAAGGGTTCCTGTGCTCTGGAAGACATCTTGCCTCGTGCCAGTAATGAATGACTACAGACCATTGGCACTGACATCACACCTAATGAAAACTCTGGAAAGGCTTGTACTGGACCACCTCAGAACCCTGGTGAGTACAGCTCTGGACCCCCTCCAGTTCGCCTACCGGTCACACTTGGGAGTGGAGGATGCAGTCATCTTTCTGCTACACAGAGCTAACTCTCACCTGGAGAAGAGCATTGTGAGAGTTATGTTCTTTGACTTCTCCAGTGCCTTTAACACCATCCATTCACCTTTACTGAGAGATAAGCTAAGGGCAGCGCAGGTGGACACTCCCCTGGTGTCCTTGATTATAGACTATCTGACCTGCAGGCCACAGTATGTACAGCTACAGAGCTGTGTGTCGGAACAGGTTGTTAGCAGTACTGGGGCTCCACAAGGGACTGTCCTTGCTCCATTCCTATTCACCTTTTACACCTCTGACTTCAGGTACAACTCTGAGGCATGGCATCTGCAGATGTTTTTGGATGACTCTGCAATTGTGGGGTGTATTAGAGAGGGGAGGGAGAACGAATATAGGAGCTTGATTACCAACTTTGTGGAGTGGTGTCATCTTAACCATCTCCAGCTGAACACCAGCAAGACCAAAGAAATGGTCATGGACTTTCAAAGGAATAAGTCTCCGCTGAACCCTGTTTCCATCCAGGGTGAGGACATAGAGGGGGAGCAGTCCTACAAGTACTTAGGGGTACACCTGGATGATAAGCTGGAGTGGTCTGGTAACACTGATGCCCTGTACAAGAAAGGTCAGAGCCGACTCTATTTTCTTAGGAGGCTCAGGTCTTTTGCTGTGTGTGGAACACTGCTACACATTTTTTTATGAATCAGTGGTGGCAGCGGCCATCTTCTAAGCTGTTGTGTGCTAGGGCCTCAGCATCATGACAAGAGATGCAAATAGGCTCAATAAACTTATCAAGAAGGCTGGCTCTGTGTTGGTGCTGAGCCTTGACCCCCTGGAAGTGGTGGCTGATAGGTGAATGCTGACCAAGCTCACAGCCATCATAAACAATGCCTCTCATCCACTTAATGGGACTGTTATTGGGCAGTGGAGCACTTTTAGCAACAGACGGCTCCATCTGCGGTGTTGAAGAGAACATTTCCGCAGGTCTTTCCTCCCGGCGGCTGTCAGGGTGTATAACGCTGCCCTAGGCTTGGACTGTTAGCCCTTCATTTGCTCTTCTATGGACAGCATGTTGCTCCATTGTACTTTTTTTGGACACTCAATCTGCATATACCTATGCACATTTTGCACATATTTTATTGTTTTTACAGTGACTATGATCATATTTTGCACACACCTATGTATTTATTTTTATTTATTTATTTTATATTTATTTTGTATTACTATATGTATTCTAATTTTTCGTCTATTCTGATGTCTGTTTTTTTGCTTGTCTTGGGCTGGACTGCTGTAACACATCAATTTCCCTTTGGGATCAATAAAGTCTTATCTATCTATCAGGTCACCTGGGAAGACAGAGGAAAAGCTGATGCAGGTGGGCAGAGCCCAGATGTCCCCAAAAGAATGCCTCTGAGTGGGGGCCTTTGCGCCTACTGTGGTAGGAAGGGACACTGTCAGTCTGGAATGGTAGGGAATTTCCTCTTTGGTAAGCAGCTAGGAATGCTTACTGAGAGGGGCAATACTTCTTAGCCCTCGCAATGACTTATACTTCCTGCCATGCTGACCTGGACAACAGTTTTTGGTCATTCCCCTGGTTCCATGTGATCCGGTGCTGATGGTGCAGGCCGTGAACAAGAGCCCCCTGGGCCTGAGACACATCCTGATGAGGATTGCCCTGACTGTGACAGTAGATGTGCTGCATAGAGAAACCACCCATTTCCTATGCATTCCATCCCCACTCTGCCCCCTGGTTGTAGGTTTTCCTTAACTGCAGATTTACAAACCACACCTGGGAGCTACAAGGAGCTACTGGCCGCATGCTGGATCTCCACCTCACTGACTTCTCACCAGCATACAACTGTCACGATCGTTACTCCTCCTCTTAAGGGCGCTCCAGCCCTTCCTCGTTCTGTCCCATTCCCCACACCTGTTCCTTATTCCAGCCCCTCTTTAGTTCCACCTTAAAGCCAGATGCAGGCGTTTGCCCGAGGCTTCTCATTGATTTCCGCATCGTGAGAGCCCGGGGTCCTGCTGCGTCTGGCTCCATTATGGTTTTAGTTTCCTGCTCCTGATTCCCTGCCCCACCGGTCCCGACCCGGTTCTGGTTTTTACTTCGGATGGATCCCCTGGTCTTGGACTAAACCTCCCGTCTTGGATTCCCCCTCTGGATTTACCCTTGGATTGTTTGCCCTGGATTCACTCCCCCCGGACACCAGCACTGCATGGACACGCCCCCCTGTCTCCTGACCGACTCCTGCATGATATTTTTCCCTATTGTTTCTTCACCTTTCGGATCGTGTTGTCCGCATAGGGCCCGGAAAGAACTGTTCCTGACAACAACATCCTCATGTACAGTATGTATTTAGTAAAAAGAAGGCACAGACACTCTCGCTGCACCACAACTACAATTGTCCTACTAATTTTTTGCCTGCAATCACCACCTGGTTGACCTCTCTCAGCACCAGAGACCAGAGCAATGAGGGATTACATCAAGGAAAATTTAATTAAATGTGACCAGTTTTGCTTTAAACTGAATGAAGAAGTATTTTGTTTGATAATTTATGGAAGTACGCCAGTCTGTTTTCAAGATGTAATCTCTTAATTTAATGCGACACGCAGATGTCAACATATCAGTTACAGACAACACATTAAACTGTAAGTGATCCAAATTGGGCCTAAAGAATTGACTAATGTTGTGTATAGTTTGTATTTAGTCCGTGCATTAAAGTAATGCAAAATACTGGTGCATGTAACAAGAAGCTGTTATTTGCAAATGATTTGCAGTTCTCATACAGAATCACTGAGAAAATGGAACAGGTGATTGAACAGGAAACACCTCAAGAAAGCCAAAGTTCAGTTTCTTAAAAGAGCACAGCTACAGTGCCAAGCTAAAATGAAATAGATGTTCTTCATTCCAATATGAGTTAATAAAGTAAAGTTTTCTGTTCTGTATAAATACTCAATAATGACCTTGATCCCTTCTCTTTTGGCAGTAATGTCAGAGAGGTTGGAATGTACCATACTGCAAATTTGTTAAGAAATACTTCTTAAATGACTCACCATCACCGCATTCAAGACAAAACAAAATCAGTCACTCCTGTCCTTTAACAGTGGTACTATAATATAATGCAAATATTATGAAGCTGACTTTTCTGTTTTTTATTATGTATTATTTATTTGCTTACTAGATACATTTATCCACCACATCTTACAAAAAATATGCTAAATCTATGTTAGGTAATTAAAAGGAACAATCATGTTCTTGCAACAAGATACGTTAATGAATGGACAATAAAGCTAGCCCAAAATGGAAGTAAAATACAGGATTAAAAGCTTAATAAGATACTTGGTAATGAAGAGGTTGCTTTAAGAAGAGGCAGATGTGGGCCAGAAAAGAAATGAGATGGAAAAAGGAAAGCAAGTGGTGAAAAGGAATACCAAGGTATTTTTCAAAGAAGACGTGATAGAGGTTGTTGTAGTCAGAAAAGTTAGCGGTGAAGAGGTTTACTGAAGAAAAGGAGGTCAGACATTGAGAGGTTGCCTTTAAGATGGTAGAAGTGCATCCTAGAGTAGATGGATTTGATACAGGCAGATAAATGGGAGAAGACCTGAGTTTTCAAAGAGATTTGAGCATCATCATAAAAAGTACTTGAAAAGATCAATGGGCCCAGGCTGTAGATACCCTAGAGGTCTGAAAGTGTTGCAGAGATTGAGCCACGCTCGGAGATTTTGTATGTGTGATCAGCAGGGTAGAAGCAGAACCAGTTGATGCCAGAAATTCAAGGTCACCAAGTGCTGACAAGTGTGATCCACAGTTTTGAAGCTGGTTGAGAGATCAAGAAGGTATCTGATCAGAAAGAGGCTGATGGAACTCGGTGAAGGCAACAGAGAGGAGAGTAGTTTCCCTTGAGTCCACCAAGTGCAAACCAGAGCCTTTCCAGGTCAAGTAGCGAGTGTTTGAGTGGAAAGGTGAGAGCAACAATACACTGCCTGCTTGGAGATTTTTAGAGCAAATTGTGTTAATTGGTCCCCTGCGTTTACAATGCAATTCATATTGTCTTTCTAGTCTTAATTAATGCTCAAGCAATACATAGGTAAAGCATTCACTTCACAAATCTTGTGAAATGCTAATCAAAGAACTGTCAACTGAATGTGACCTACAGTAGATGAAGTAACATTCAAATGTATTGAGAACATTTCTGTTATCACAGTCTCAGAAAAAGAGCTGCCTACTGAATGTCATAACAAAACACTTTGTCATAGTTTTAATTAATCAGGTTCAGGGCATGTTTGTGTTGTATATGGTTTTGAAACCTTTTTAAACTTGGGTTTATTCTTTCAGCAGGAAATATATGTATAGAAGACAGTCGGTGAGATTTCCTATTCTCACTAGCTTCACCTCTCCAGGCTTCAAAAAATATGTATTCTCTGAGATGACATTGTTTCTTTTTGTTAAACAAACAGTGCTGTAACATACTCTTGGATAATGCAACAGCTTCCCTAAACTAAAATAAGGTCAGTATTGACTTTGATGGGAAACTGAAACAACTCCTTCCACCTCTTTTCCACCTTGTTTAGCAAGGTCAAAAGGCCATTAGAAAGCACTGCTTCTATTTTGAATTTTAATTCACTGGCTATCCCTGTCACTCACAAAGCCACATAAGACTGACTGGCTTTCCCATCCTTGTAAATCATGGCATGAGAGCACAATACAAACAAAGCCATTGGATAAATAGGATTCTAAAGATCTAACACTTCATGTGCTTTTTGGCACCATCATTCCCCATTGGAAACCAAGGTACATGTATATACTGAAATGTATAATCATAGACAAATATTTACTTGTGCAACATGTTCCAAAATCTGTCAGCCATTTTTTATTTTACTTCAGTTTGATTTTGGTATTCATCCACATAAATGCCTTTTCTCATGGAAGTCAAAGTTTTCAGCTTGGTTCTCCAATAAACAATACACAGAGATCACAGAAATGGCCCTGCTAAAATTTAAGGAGCTCCCAAAATATGACCTTTCACACATTAGGGGCAATAAATAAACATATAGTTGGGTAAAGAGTTTTTTTCTTTGGTAATCTATAGGTAATCAGCATCTTTCATTTCTTCACAGAAAGTGATAATTAACCTTTGCAGAAACGTCCAGCTTTGCTTTTATTTTAAATGATCTATTTAGTGTTGTTAGGGATAAATAAAATCCGTAATGACTGAATAGTGGCTTCAGGCAGGTCTGTTCCTATGCAGAACATACATATTCATCTTTAAAAATAAACAATTACCTTTCATTTGCTACAAGACAAACGTTCATATGACTTCTTACTGTAAATGACCAGTCTAATGTTGTCATGTATTTTAAAGAGTGCCCAGAGTTCCCTTTATTTTTTGACAGATGGCCTACATATTATGCTGTGCTCATCCTTCCTAATGTGAAACCCTTTTTTTTAATCTTAGTGGCACATACTGTAAAACAAAGACTGGATGAGTGCCAGATCACAGTAATGAAAACAGGTTGTTTCAGATTTGGTATTGGTTACCGTAACATGTAGAATGTGTTTCTTGAAAGATATCAGGAAATCATGATTCAACAGTGTGATGGGATAGTTTGTGCCAGATACCCTTGGCTCTTTGCCAAACGAATTGTCATGAATGTCATGCCCACAATTTGTAGTCCTTAGTGCATTTTCTTGTGATTTCTACTGATGCACTTGGGTCCTTGTTTTATTGTTGAGCATTGGCTCAACTTTGTCAGCTTTTTGGGGGGATTTTGAAAACATCTGATTTTTTTTTGAAAAACTTAGGTTTCCTTTTCATTTACTTTCTTTTCCAGTAATGCATGAACTTCGATGCATGTACTGTACTGTATCAAGTCCAAAGAACTATTAACCTAGACACAAGGCATCATATACAGTAATTCTGTAATTAGCTATAGTATAAACTCTAGTAATTCTCACTCCCACTATTTTTGTTCTGTGCAGATGTAAAGAATTAAATGTTTTTATTTAGTTTTTCTTACATATTATTACAGTTTTAATGGTATACCATGCTTACATTAATGATATCCTAGAAATCCTCAGCTCCTGTCTTTGAGGGCCACATAGGAATCTAGTTCCAGTTTCATCAGTAGGAATGAGTTAATAATCACTTAATTCAATCAAATATCCAAAGGCTTAACATAGAATAGTATTAACACTTTTAAACCATGCAAAGCTATGGCACACTTAGAGTATATGAACTGAGTAATCCCTGCATATCCTCTTTGTTCCTCTGTTGATTATTCCTCCCCTGTTTTGAACGGCCTTGCTGTTCGATAGTTTTTGTTGAGAAATGTCTCTGAAAAGTTTTATGAGTGCTTTCAGAAACATTTTGCATCACATCAATAAATCTCCCATCTGCAAATTGGAAATGAATGTTTCAGATTTCATTCTTTGGTGGAACAGAAACATGGTAAGTTCACAATGTAAGTATAGTGCATTTACAGTATATCTGTTTTGTTGTGTGATTCCATATACATGTGAGGAAAAATTAATCCAAAAGATACAGAATTAGATACCAGTCACTGTAAATGAGCACATTAATGCTTAAAAAAGGTCACTTAATTACGTTCTTCTAAGGTGCTTCTGTTGCTTCTAAGGCGAGTATTCCAACCCGCTGACTGCTGCAACCGATAATAATTAAGTAGAGCAAGTAATCAGAAATAATTAATTAACAGCCTCTGCAATTTATAACATAAACTATACTTTTAAATAACTAGCTGTGTAATTACAATTTATAACTTCATTATATTTTGTTTAGTTTACTTTTTTATTACATAAAAAAAGTATTTGATAATGTTTTTTATCCAGTTGTCATGATCAATCATTCTGAAAGTTAATGGCAATAATGATGGCAGGGCAAACAATGTTTTCTAAACATGAATTGTATCTGAGATCTAGGACATCTAAGGCCAATAGCACTTTAGTGTACACATGATCCTAGCTGTTAAAGGGTGGAAAGCATTTAAGCTTAATATGCAGCTCTCAGCATCCCTACAAGTAAGCAGCATATGTTCAAATACAGACCGAGGATCACTATGTCCTTGAACCACTGCCAGAAAGAGATTACTTTCTTATTAGTTACATAGCCATGATACACGTCTCTTGTACTTTTTCTTTTATCACCTTTGTTGTTCTAGAAATGCAATTCTACATACAGGGTGTTCTGATAACATAGTTCAGATTGTAGTTCAGTTTAATTAGTAATGGTAGTAGCTCAACAGGATTAGTAACGATGAGTTCACATACAGTACACAGGAAAAATGCTAGCCTCAGCAAATAATGCAAAGATCATTTGTTTCTTTCAAAAACATTTACATGCACAGTAACACCATGAGAAATCATGGCCTTTTTAAGTTTGAAGGTTTAGAAAGTACCTGTCTTTTTTAGTTAGAAATAACTTCTATATGCACCCAGCTTAGTAATTTACTTCCTGTTGTGTGGATGCACACACTTTTTTTATAACATCACACCATTAGCCCTATACAATTTCTTGCATTAGGAATTCATCTTTTCGCATACCCCAGCTTGCTCTCCGTGAGACACAGACACACAGACAGGGAGAGAAGCTTGGGGTCAGAGTGCAGGGTCAGCCATTGTACAGCCCCCCTGGGCCAGCTGGGGTTAAGGGCCTTGTTCAGGGGCCCAATGGAGTAGGATTCCTCTGCCGGCTGCGGGATAAAAAACCAGCAACCTTCCAGCTACAGGCACAGATCCTTAGCCACAGAGCCACCACCCTGCCTTTTTTTATATTTTGTTTTTTGCATGTGACAGAGTAGTTGTAATAATCATTACTATATTATGTCTTGTGATGTCCATTGAGGGCTTTGAGAAAATAAGATCAAAATCTTTCCTTGTTACAATAATTATTAAGGGGAGTGTCATTTATTTTTAAGATATATTTTCCTTAGAGAAACAGGAGTTTTACTATTAGGTGCCCAATTGCACCTCCTACTCACAATAGTCGAAAGGTATAAATTAAATGGAAATTACATCATTTTATTTAACAGACATGAGAGAAAAATGTGACTTGTTAAAATTAACATTACTTCTGAAGTGGGGGTTATGGTTCTGGATTTAACACTGCAAGACTGTGGATTTAGATCCTGGTTGGGATGCAGCCTCTGTACCTTTATCAACACATCATATGCCAGCAGCCGTATCACCCTGCAACTCACAACTGGCAACCCACTGAAGCTAAGCAGGGCTGAGCCTGGGAAACCTCCTAGGAAAAACTAAGGCGGCTGCTGGAAGTGGGGCCAGCAGGGGGCACTCATCCTGCGGTCCGTGTGGGTCCTAATGCCCCAGTATAGTGACGGGGACACTATACTGTAAAAAGGCACCATCCTTCGGATGAGATGTAAAACCGAGGTCCTGACTCTCTGTGGTCATTCAAAATCCCAGGGTGTTTCTCGAAAAGAGAAAGGGGTGTAACCCTGGCGCCCTGGCCATATTTCCCATTGGTCCTTACCAATCTTGGCCTCCTAATAATCCCCCTTTATGAATTGGCTACATTACTCTGCTCTCCTCCCCACTAATAGCTGATGTGTGGTGAGCGTTCTGGCACACTATGGCTACCGTCGCATCATCCAGGTGGATGCTGCACATTGGTGGCGGCGGAGGGGAGTCCCCATTACCTGTAAAGCGCTTTGAGTGGAGTGTCCAGAAAAGCGCTATATAAGTGTAAGCAATTATTATTATTTTAATTAGCACAACCTCAACTTCATTCCAATATGTATTCTGCAAATGAGAATTTGTTCTTGAAACTTATTTGGTGAATTTACACATTAAAGGGTCACAAACCCATTGCACCATTCCTGAAAACAAGCATCAGCAACAACGGCTTACTGATATGGTATCTAGTAAATTTGCTTTCACGTTGCAAGTTAAGAACAAAAACATTCTGAACAGCACAAGTCATTGCATTTGGCAGAGTTCAGTCAATCTGTTTTTCAATAGGCAAATAGATCGAAAGGAAACTTGTCAAGGATAAATGTAAGCCTATATAATGTAAGTTATATCGTCTTTGGTGACTGGTAAGGAATGCATTCAAACTATGTAGTTTGGAGGGGGAAGGGGAACTTGCGCATGAGGACAGATGCTACAGACAACACAGACAGTGTTTCAATCCATATATCAAAATCTTAATACATTTTGTTGCAAATTAATATTGTTAATACACAACGTACTGTAGGCAGATCAGGTTGCATTGTTAGATCATGATTTCACCTAAAAATGAGATTGAAGAAATCTGATATATCGTTTTACATAGTTTATAGAGGTGGGCAAATTATTTTGCCTCGACGTTCCTGTCACTTGTCACCATCACATCTTCAGAGTTTTCCTCTTAACAGGATCTTCGTGCTTTCATTGTGTTGTCCTATTCATTATTAACTATTCAAGAAAAAACATCCAATCTATACAAGCCTCTGGCTCCGATTTAGATCACGTGCGTTAGTGACAGGCTGTCAGAGCACCAGCTCACCATTTATTGGCCAATTTCAACGGAGTAAAGACCCTCCCATAGGCCGGCCGACATGACGTCAGCGGTGATCAGCTGTTAATGTTCCACAACAATAACAAAGAGATCAGTTGGGACCTCGGAAGGGGGAAGTAGGGAAGTTAGTGATTTGAATACCGCCGAAGGGTCCATGAAAATTGAATTTCTTCTAGGAAGAAACTTTATTTTTATACAAGTATACCTTTTCTGATTACTTTTCTACCTCAGAGTCTTACGAATCTTTTCTCCACGGTTTCATCTCGTTTACAAAGGCAGCATTTGTAGCCGCAGGTGAGTTCTGCTCTTCGGTGATCCACAAGCAGAAACATGTCCGAACAAGAATCAAAAGTGCGGGCCAGAGAAGCAGCGTCGCAGCCAGTTGGCCTGAATGATAGTCACTGTACTGACCAGGTGTTTCGTGTTAAATTCAAGTTAAGACTTTTGTCAATTACTGCATTTTGTGATGCGAATGAGTGTTGTTTTAAGCGACGAGTCTTCATCACTATATTAGTTACGAGAGTGTTTTTTACGACTGTGAGAAAGTTTGTTGTAGCGGTAGTAAGGTTTATTGATATTTCTTATGTAATAGAGACGAGTTGACAGCGTTTGACCACTTCTACAGTCGTAGTCCGCCCTATGGTGTTGGGTTACTTTTTTGTCTTTCTGAGACCCGACAGCCCTCCTCTGGTAGAAAGTTGCACATTTTGGCTGTGAGCTGTTTTTAAACACATGACCTGAGAGAACCTTTGTGGCTTTTCTGTTGAGGCTGCGAAGAGTCAAAAATAATTACAACCTCGGACCCAACTAACAAGACTCGGGCGATTTAACTGTGCAGATGGTTCAGGTCTAATCCCGGATTGCTAGACACACGTTATTTAATGCCATAACATTTGTATAATCCTCTGTAGCGTTACGAACGCCTTGTGGTTAAACAGGAAAACACGTATTTTGCGTGTTTTTATTGCGATCTACCTCTTAATCGCTGATTCTACAGGTCTCCGTGTTTCGGTGTATCGTGGTTCAATACTGTCCTTTGATTACAGCGTTAAAGTGAACAACTCGATTCTGCAGAAAGCTTAGATCAGGTTTGGTGAAGTTAAATCGATATGATTTACTCGGAGAGCGTATGGTTGGGGTTTTGGCTGTGTCGTCTTTGGTGTGCTGTGTTTGCGTTATTGTTGTCTGTATGTGACTAGAAGTCAGCCACCTGTGCCATTTTGGTCATTTACCAAATTGTCACCACCCTTCTAAAACCACGGTAAATTTCGAGCTTCACAAAATAAATTTAGATTCGTAACAGTAAAATTAACGCGCCTGAGTTGTAAGATTTGATTTACTGCACTATGAACAGTTCATCTAAAAATGTACCGTTTTACAAAACTGAAACAGTTCTGCAAATGGATGTCGCCAGGCGGCATTGAAATTTTATATACAGTATATAATGAGTACCCAGGGCACTAGTATGAAAAATAAATGATCTTAACATAGTTTTGGACTATGTAAGCAGGCTTTCTAAGATGTACGATGTAAAATAATTTATTGTCAATACTGAAATGCAAACAATTCTTTCATATCGACATGTTTGTAGGTTCTCGCATATAGGTTGAAAGCACTGCTGTAATACGAGAGAAAAAAAATGCAAAGACAGTTTACTGTTGGTGAACAGGTGCAGGGAATTAAACACTGGCATTTTACAGAGATTCACAGTCTTCACTGCCAGTCTCGGCAACAAAGGCCCATTTGCACCAGTAAAATGTACAGCTGTTTTTCTGCAGAGATAAGGGGAATACCTTTTGGACAGCCGCCAAGAACATAAGGTCTATTTCTCACTTGGCTACTACAGGCAGACGGACCACCAAAACATTTCGAATTTAGTCATTATGCATTTCTTCATAGGGGTGGGAGTATTAGTTATTTATTAAGTTTGCTTGTTTCCCGGAACTGTTATGTAAACACATACGGGCAATAGAAGAGACAAACTGTTCTTTCGTGTTTATTTTTAATCTGTTTACTTTTGGAAATGTATACATAGACTGTAAGCCTTTTAGATATTTGTTTTACAACAATTAAAGACCATTGTTACCTTTAATTGAAAACGAAAAAGCTGTGTGCGCAACATGTTCACTTAGCATCAAACACTGACTTCATGACTTCTTAAAATATCAGCTTTCTCTTTCAAATTCACCAAGCATTAACATTATTTGATCTTGAACATAGTAAAAACTATACATGTATACAGTTTACAGTGTTAATGTGATTATGCTTAGTACATTTTATGTGTAATTTATTTCAGCCAAAAGGTGCAATTCAGCTGTAACTCTAGTACTGTACAGCTATGACTGTAACTCGGCTGTAACCTGTTTTTATTTCTATTATAGATAACATCTAATGAACAAGATTATCCTCTCTCTTCCTGACAATCATCACACTAGTAGTTTGAATAGGAAAATTGAGCAAAGAAGAAGATTATAGACAAAGACAGGCCAACATCTTGGTAGTAACTTGCAAGTATATTAACAAGAATTCTACTAATTGCTCTCAGGTATTCACAATATGAATGGGCAATTCATTCTGCACACCTTCAAACCCATTATGTAAAGAAGTACTTCTTGTTTTGTGCCCAGCATTCAGTGGCATTCACTTTGTGTATTTACAAGTAGGATTTACTTTTAATTAAGTACACCTACAGTGTTGTGGGTTTTCCAAAATATTCACAGTAGTTTGTTTAATGTTTTTTTAATGGTATATCTCTGCTTGTTGTGCAGTCCCATGGTAGTTCAAGTTAGATAAGCATGTCCTTTAAAATAAAAAAAAAATACTCCTCTAAATTTGGTGTTAAGTGTGGTGTTGTGTACCTGTGCAGAATTGAGATTACTGTGGAGAAGATAGCGAATAAAAACATGTTGAGTTGCAAGCTGCAAACTCCCGGTTCTTCTGTTGCTAAGAATTTAAGTCATTGCTAACTAAACTGCAAGTAGTCTGGGTGTTTGCCAAAAATGGCTGTATGTCTCTTCCAAATTACAGCTTTGTTGCAGATCTGTAGAACCTGTATCTGAGGGCCAGCTGTAGTGTTTTGAACTAAATAGATCTGAACACCACTATTCTTTGTTTTGAATAAAGGTTGGTGAGGGTGGTCTTAACCATTGTTCTCAGCCTTGCCCTGTTCCTTTGTCTTTTGGTTCAAACCGAGCTTCCTCATTCTTTAATACAAGATCTGAAGGTATTTAGTCAAACATCTGGAAGCATTCTAGACTGATATACTGTATTCATTCTATTAGGCAGTAAGTGCTCAAAGCAATATTGTTAAGGTAATGTGTTCTACAAAAGCCATTTTAACTTTCTTCTATGTAAAATATGTGTATTTTTTGTGTGTGCAGGGCTTTGCACATGAGGGCCGAACTGTGAACTTCACCTGGCTTCATCACCTGGCTTCGCTGAGATGAAATTGTATACCCATGCACTTTAGTACCTTTCCAGTTGCCAGCCTGAGCAGCCCAAATAGCTAACCCAGGAGATTCCGCTTGGTGGCATTGTGAGGGAAAACTGCAACCACAGCCTAGGTTTCCTCCTAAACGATGTTCCAGAGGTTCACCAGTATCCTCTTTGGAGACGTTGCTGAAGATGGAAGCAGCTGTAAGCGAGCACCTGAGTTCAGTGAAAAAGAGGATGATGATGAATGGATTCTTGTTGATTATTTAGGTAAGACATTCGTTTGCATTGGTGTATACTGCCCTAGGAGATGACCTGCTATTATAATTATCAGAAATTGCAAAACATAGGTGGTTTATAAAGCACAGAGAAAGCTGTGCACAATGCTTCACTGAAATTTGTTACATTTGCAAATGACAGTATGGGAGATTTGCTTTTAAGGACAGTGGCAGTACACACCAGAGGAGACTTAACATTACTAGTGTTCTGTTAGTGCTGTTAAATAATCTCTAACTTTTTAAGTTTCCAGCTTTATCTCTTTTTTTTTATACCACTGTGAATTCTTCAAGTGCAGAGAGTGGCATCTTGGTTGCCCTGTTTTGTTTTATTTGACAGACTAATGGATAATTTCCACCCTGCAAGCTAAAAAGAAAGCACATCGTAGGGCGTATGTAATATCAACCATGTTACACAGTGCCATCATTTCTCTTTACCTAGAAAAGCTGTATTTCCTGCTCAGCCTTGTTTTGTACTCTGTAGGGTGTCACCTCTGTACTTTGTTGTAATTATTGTATAAAGGTGGACAGTGAGTCATGTCAGCTCTCAGTTTAATCGTTTTGGGCTTTTGGGGGAGGGCCCTGTGTAGCATGATAGAGAGGTAATAATAGGGATGAAAACGCAAAATGAAACACTTGGGGATCTTACCTGCTATTTGAGATTAACAGAATATTTAGAGCCAACAAGAGAGCGATGGTTATCCTGAGGATTATTCAGTACAAAGTATTGCCAGACTATAGTATTACCCAACAATTTGCCTAGGCTACATGTTGAACTTTTTGAAAGTAGTACTGCACTCTGTTTAAGGCAAAATGTAATGAATATGTAAATTCTGACTAATTTGCAATAAACACATTTTTGTAATTTAAATAATTATTTTCTTCTTCATCTTCTTCATCCTTTTTCCTTGCTGAGATTTAAATGGTCCAAACATCTTATGATGTACCAAAAATATTAAATTCATGTTTTTGATCCTCAGCATTACGGATTACACAAGTTTCTTGTCTTGGCTTGGAACTTAATTCTTACATTTCTATGGGCCACACATCAGTACAGTGATAAAGATTCTGTAGAAATCATAGCTTTTCCATAATTTCTCAAACATGTGTCAGACACTTTTCACAGTGCAATAACTACAGGATTTTAAAACACTTTTTTTTCCTCTTTCCTGCCTACATTTTATTTTATTGTGTGTTTTTATACAGGATTTTGTTGCAGCCAACACATTTTACCTTTGCCATTGGTTACATTTACTGCAATAATTCAAAGTTCATTCATACATGCTTTTTCATTGTTTTGTTTTGTCTGGTTCAACCCACCCATCTTCATGACTTTTGGTTTTATCCTGTTTCCTCTTCAGACACTTGTACTAACACCTGCAGAGAAGGAGAAAGTGTGGTCTGTGCTCAGGAAGATTCTAGCCTTGATAGCCCAGCACTGTTCTCCTCTATCTCCTCTCTGGCTTCCACCAGAGAACTGGTGGACACTGGTTTCCTCCAGCTGAATCCATGCACTCTAGAAGAGAGCTGGTTCATCACCCCTCCACCCTGCTTCACAGCAGGGGGACAGGCCCCTGTACTGCTGGAGACTAGTCCCATGGAGAACCTGCTCATTGAGCACCCCAGCATGTCTGTCTATGCAGTGCACAACCTGCACAACACCCTGAAGGACACAGCCCGAAGGTCTAGGGATCAGTCCTTCAACAGGTAAGGTAGCTCTGTTATTAGTGGTTAATACTAACTGATTATGTTGATTTAGCTACTTGTTAAGTTCTGTACTAAGTATAGGCCTATTTAATATTTCTATTAATAGTGTTGTCACATAGCAGTAGATCACGCACAATATTTCCAGGTAAGCTAATTGTCAAACAAAATGCTTTTAGTTTTTCAAGTATGCGTTCGTGTCATAAAAAGAACGTTGCTGCTCTGGAATAGTATTGAAGCATGGCAACAGTGTTTATTCTTGGCAAAAACAAATGTCCTACAGGGACAGGTTCTGAATAAAGTTATTTTTTTTATTGTTGAACAGAGACGATGATATTCAATATATTGATTCATACATTCAAAATCCTCAGAAATATTGACAGAATCAACTTAACAGTGAGTCGTGAACCAGAGAGTACAAGTGGAAATTAAAACTTTCAATTAGGACAGTGCACTCCTCCTGTTCTCAGTTGTATCACCTGCAGTTTATTATTGCAGTGAGAGTCCTGTGACTGAAAATTATATACTGAAAGACTGCACCCAGTAATTCTAGTTGTTCAGTGCACACCCCTTGGCGGTCTGTAGATATCAGTATTTATAAAACATAATGTTTGAGAGGCTCTTGTTGAGTGTATAATGGTCGTCTTAAGATGCATTCCTGTTTCGTAAGAGGCAATAAAGGAATGTGTTTCTCAAAGTCCTTACAATAAATTCAGTTTGTGAATTTCCCACTAAATAGGGCTTCACAATCGAGATTTTATTTTTCAGCATCAGCCACTTTCACATCCACACAGATCTGTGTGCTTGACAAGGTTATGCCTTCATATATTTAACAACAGGATCTCAGTCTTTTAGCCTTTTAGAGATGGCAGGTGTGAACATGTAAAAAATAATGGACTGCAACCATTTTTTTTAAACTGAATTATTCTGTTTATATTAAAAAATATTTTGTGCTCAATCTGTGTGAAACACTTGGTAGATAAATCAATTCAAAGTCAATATTATTTTGCATATCTTTTAAAATCTAGACATTTGGTTCTATAATCAGTCTTTGGCAGGGTTTTAGCTGGGCCTGGAGCTGGTTTGAATGGGTGAGGATTGTGGGGATGTAGGATTTCATTCTTTTATTGTTGTTGGTACTGTTAGTGCTATAATGAACCAGTTAACCAGTTTCTGGATCTCCTGTGTCTTTCTTTCTTTCTTTCTTTGCAGGATGGAACCACAGAATAGAACTGGTCAGCATATTGGCTGCTATGCAGCTGCACTCAGTGCCCACACCGGTCTCTTTGAACAAGCTAAATATGTCCGGCTTTCTCAGCGTACCAAGGACAATGCAGAAAAGCAACACTTATCCCGCAACACCTTGCGCCGTCACAACCTGGTCAGGGATGGTGGCTCTCGACAGGTCAAAAGCAGTGCGGTTTTCGTTCACCAGCCTACTCAGAGGCAGTTTAACTACTGAACTTTGTCTTTCCCATATTTGTGTTTTCTGTAACCATATTTTTGGTATGTCTTTCACACAGATAAGAGTCAAGTCATTTAAAGCCGATGCTGTGGATCACTATACTTTGCGCCATGTTTTAAGTTGAAATGCCTGAAAGACATTTTGAGCTGTTTGTTGCCTCTTGGTGTTCTTAAAAAAAAAATGTGCCACTCAATGTGACTGACACCATCTGGCTTTTCTTACAGCTGAAAGGCACCGCTTACAAAAAAGCAGAGGGCATCTAGAAACAATAAAATACACAATAAAGATGCCTTAGTGATCTTAGTGGTGCCGAAATGTTTGTGAAACACAATTTAAACAGGCATAAACCGTAGTTTTGTTTCCATTTGTTCTTTCGTTATCTGTTTTTTTTTTTTTTCTGTGTCCTCTGCAAAGATTTACCTGAACTCTTCGAGAAATTGGTTGTTGCAGTGAGTCAAGCTTGGAGATCTTACACAGGTTATGTTTTCGGGAATTGCTGCAAAAAGTTTGTTGGGTTCACAAAAATAAAAATGGCACCAAACGTGTTTAAAAATGTAACAACTCAGAAATGAGATGGCATGGTTATATATATGTGTAAATTATTACTTCAAAATGTTTCGCTGTCAAGTGCCAGCTTTTAGATCATACCCCAATAGCTGAGCCTCTCACTTTTATAAAAGAACACTTTCACACTATTTGTGAATATAGTGAAATGCTGGATTTTGCTATAACTAAACACTTTGTTTTAATAGTGGACTTTAACTGAAGTATATTTAGAATAATAAAATATCTTCCAGAAATATTTTTAAAACAAATTAAAAAACATTACATATCAGTATGAAGTTGATATATGAGAGGATGATATGTATGAATGAGGTATTCGTATTATATTAGTGTGTGTATATGCATGATTGTGTAGAGCTAGACTACATAAATGCGAAAACTTTTCTTAAAGAAGCGTTTAATTGTATCTTTCAGAATATTTGTTCTAAATTTGCAATATAATTCTCAGGGTCAGAACGGTTCACTTTACACTTTAATAAGATAAGGATTACTTGATTAGCAGTTCATTGTCTTTGTATATAAACCTTCCAAATATATCAGTGTAAGTGTATGATATTGCCATGTGGAATTGTTGTAGACCTACAAATATGTGTATCTTTGAGTATAAATGAAACATTGCTAGCTGGCTTGAGGACTGTGAAGGACTGACTGTACTTTCTTGCTCAGCCTCCTTTAACTTTTAAAATTAGGATTAGCGAACAGGTTGCATAAATTTGCTTGTTTTGCTATGATATAATTAATGTATATGTAATTCAACATACATACTGTACATAATTTTCCACAGTTAAGATGTATAGATTAATCTTTTTTGTGAAATTACTGTTTCTTTTAATGAATATAATTTCTGAACTGTATTTCTAAACCAAAAAGTAGAATACCACTTGAATTCTACAGTAGGCCTATATTTTCTAATGTTTCTGCATTTAGATTTCCTAATGCAAGGATGGCATACCTTGAAACAGAATCTCTGTAAACAGGAAATTAGGTCATTTGAAAAGTCTCTTATCCTTTTAAACATTACTGATATTTCACTTTCAGGTATTTGCCTACTAACTCGGTTGTTATCAAATGTACAGCTTCTGATACATTTGCTTTATATATTTTTTTCTTGTTCTGCATGTTTTAATATGTGAAGTAGTCAATGTTTTAGTACAGTGGTGTTTTATTTTAGAATTGATCCAATACGTCCATTCGCAGAACTCAGTTTGTTACAGCATATGGTAAATAGAAACAAAGATTGGGAGAATGAATTTGAAATCTTCAGTCTGATGTGCTATATTGGAAGGAGCCTTTTTGTGTTTTTCATATGACTTATTTATGTATTTTGTAACAGGGATTTTGTTTTTTGCCTTTAATTTTGTTGTGGACTTTGTGCCTTCCAGGTTAACAGTATGACAATGCATTAATGAAGAACTTGAACTGTCCAAAAGGATGAGACAAATGATAGCAGATTAACTATGCACAAAAGCTTTTTCTGTGAGCCACTTACTCTGTACAGCTTTTATACACAAATGTAGCAAATCTTTGGCCTTTTGATTTTTTGTTAAAAGTGTTTTTGTTAAACGTGGCGTTTCTCACCAAGTGTTAAATTTGCTTTAGTTAACTGGAATAATACAGCACTTTGCCAAAAAAAGTGTAGGATTGTTTAGCATTAACTGTTATTTATCTTCTAATGGTTCTCATAGTTATTCATTCAGATAGAAAGTGCCATGAGCACTTCTGAAACATTTATGGTCAGAAAGATGTGCAACCGAGAGAGTCTGTTTCAAAACTGTAACCTTTTAAGCACTGTTAGTGTAAATAACATTAACAACCAGTCTTCAATAAATGTCTCATTTAATAAGCTTCCAGTTGTTGCTTTCTCTTCTTTGAAATTCCTTTCTGATTTTCTCTTTTGTACTTCAATAAGCCCACAGAACATTATTATTTGACATTGCTTGTGCACCCTGTAGCTGGAGAGCATGCATACAAATATTTAAGAAACTATGCTTTCTGCTTACCTGCTTTCTACAGGTAATCATATCCTAGGTTCACTACAGATTTTCTACATTGTACAACCAGCTATGAAAATGCCAAACCACCAAGGATTAAAATAAATATACTCACAGTATATGTTAAGATAATGGTACAGCAGAAAGTTATTTTGTGATCATGTTCGAGCATGACAACATTTGAGTTGAAGATTGCATAACCAATAGATGTTCTGTTCCACAAACTTTCATTGGACCTTGATTATCCTGGTCTGTGGTGTGAGGTGATTTTGGATTATTTCAGCACTATTTAGAACCCTTTAATACTGGATTAACTTCTTAACCATATATCCATATGACATATCTCCAGCACTTTCAGAAAAAAGGTGGAAGCACAAAAAACAGCCTAGAAACTTAGTTGGGCTTGCCAGACAACTGAATTGTGAAACCTTCACAGTGAAGCAGTGACATTTCTTTATGCAAAGTGTTAGAAGAGTATGGAGCTATATTGTAGCTAAATCCCTGGCTTCTTTCAAGAAATAGCTGGGTGAGATTCTTGGGTGACTTAACTACCACTGGGTTAAATGGGTTAGATGGCCTCTTCTCTTTTGTAACCATACTTTTTTTTCTATTTGAAACACCTGCAAACCGATCAGAAGGGCAACACATTCCTATGGACAATGACAATGCACATTGGGCGGTGTGTTGGATATTTTATTTCTGTTGGAATGCCTGTCTAGTGTGTCCATCAGGATGTGTTCTCCAGATTCTCATTTATGTGTATCAAAGTTCATTGCTCCGCAGTGCAAAATTGACATGAAAATGGCGTCTGCTCATTTGCAACCTTCCTTATGTTCTTATATTCTTTATTCAGAAATCGGTAAAACTCGAATTACAACTAAATAAGCTGATGGATATAAAGAGATACAGTACTTAATACTTTGAAGCTAACCTGCCTGGCTAAGGAATTTGCGCTGTCATAACTCCGCTCATTTATGAGCAATGAATCAGGGAAGCTGCTGTAAGGGTGCTAGAAATGTTTGTATAGAGTTATGGGCAGCCAGGAAGTATTTATACATAGGAGAGCAGAAATGCAAGATTAGAATTAAACTTTTGTCTAAACTTCTGTTCACCAGCACCATTTGTTGCCTATAATATTGATCTGGTATTATAATATTTTTCATTCGGTGTTGCGCAGATCTATACCTTGAAATTCACTATCAACGACCTGCTTCATCAATTTGTCTAGGCCACCGAACAACTAGCCGTTTTCTTTTACTTGCAGCTTTGCAACAACAGAAATATTGGCCGCTACTATCATAAGTCATCTTGTATGCAACGCCAGTACATGAAAACAAAAGAAATGTAATAAGAAAAGCCGACGATAAAGTTGCCTCCTCTCATACAGCTGACTTGGCGCTAAACCACGTGCAAGCCTCTGTTTACATTTTGAGAAGTGTGCACGTTGTGCGCTCTAGCCTAGCTTCTATTGGTTACAATCCGGCTGAGCACCGCCTAGTGGGTGGGTCTGATGGTTAATTGCCAAAAGAGAACATCGAGAAATTAAAAATACTATCCAGATTATTTTTTTTTAAATAAATGAATAAAAGCATATTAAAAGCAAATCGGTAACGCTTGAATGTAGCAAAACACTCTTATCTACAAATATTTTCCACCCGCTCCCCCGTTTTTAGGGAGGAGTTATGCTGTATTGTGCTGTATTGCTTACTAACGTTTCATTTTTTAAATCTGATAACTATTACGGGAAGCAAAAATAAATACAGAACATTTTAATATCTACATCGCGTAACTTCTTTACATTTTGTATAGGTTAACATACGTTACATGCAACATTATCCAGGGGTACACATGCGCACTAGCCGGGAATGTTGGTAGATATAAGACTTGGCGCCGGCGCCAGCTGATGAGTTCACTTCATTTTCTGGTAAGGCTTGCCGCTTAAGGTTTGCTGTATGATCGTTGATATGTTTTTCTTAAAAAATAATTGCTTACTTTTGCATGATTTTGATTATTATTAATACAGGAAAACGGGCAGTTAAAAAACATAAAGTAAGCTAATTGTAGACGTTTTATGCAATTTGATGAAGGTATCTTAGTTATAATGTACAGTAACAAAATTATTGATTTCTACGCCGTGAAAGCCTTTACTCAAACACGTCTTAAATATGAAATGCTTACAATTATTGTGATGTTTAGGTTGCTGTTTTTTGGGAGGGGATTCCCATCACTTGTATTTTGTGAGCTATTTTGCTACTTTTTGGAGGGACGTGGCGAAATGAAACTACTGATGACCCGCATCAGCAAAACGTAAAATAACTTTTACGTTATTGCTTACTTTATATTGTAATTGCTATAACTTAGTTTAACAGAATAACAAAATCTGCTATATGTTTGTAGACATGGACGTGTACCTTTTGTGTGTTTTTGACGCCGGGAGGGAAGGTAGTAACGTGACTAAAGGTCCAGTCGTATTCCTACCCGCTTAGAGAAATTGGCGCGGAGCTGACTTTAACAAAATGTGAAAAATATCAATTGAGATTATTTTCCTGGTATTTTGGGGATTTGTGATGCTTTAAGGGTTGAATATTGAAAAGGGCTTAGTGATTATTGTTGAATATTCACACGAATAAGGCAATTTTATTCCAAGTGTCTGGAGCTCTTTTACAGAATCGTCACTTGCTTTACCGCCGCGACGGCCTACGTGTGCATTGTATGATAGAATTTTTATGAGACATCCTCTCGTGAAGTTACTTTAAAATGTTTATAAACTCAGCGGAAAGTTTGTTTAGGGAGACACTTTGTTGCTAAACGTGCTATATTGCACATGTTGTTTGTTATAATAATGTAATTTCTTTCTTTCCCTTACTGGTGCCAGAAGCAAGATTTGTAACTACAAGGATGTCAAGGCGCAGGTAAAATTACAATATTGTTAACGGTTACGTATGTTCTATTCTTATGAATACGTTTGTTAAAATAGTTCTTAAAACATACTAAACTTTAGATTTACCTTCTTAATTTGCAGTGGCCGCTTACAATCTAGAAACGAAAACATCACAAGTCCGCCTATTGCCAAGGTTACAAGAAAAAGAAAACCGGAGGTTAGTGCCCGCAGTATCGAATTAAAATATTTAATACATTTAACATTCAGGCGTGTGTAAGTGTACATCTTCTGTGTTTTAAAAGGAATGCAACAAAAAGAAATCGGAACAAGCTACGATCAAAAGGCAAAGTTATGCGATACAGGTAAGGAAATTGTTCATTGTGCTTGTGAGGTATTCCCTATGACTTGTGAGGTTTACTTATCGACAGCGTCAATATAGAAATATGTATTTTTGTAGCATCTATAAGGAGATAAAATGCTGTCTTACAAATAGGTAAACGGAACAAATGCAGGGTGTTTGCTTGTTTTCCTAACATTGAACAATGGGGGGGAAATAAACAATTTTCGAATATTAAATGCAGGTTTGCGGTCAACAGCGGTAGTTCTTGGAGGCCACAGAGCATCTGACAGTGTGTTACTGAGTAATTGTGTCAAGACGCCGCTGTTGCTGTATGCGCCTTGGCTCTGTATCTATCAGAGCTACTCCAGTTTGGGCCCTCCCATTACAGCCCAGTTTACCCGCCTAATCCTAATCGCATTCTTTGTTGCTGCATTTATTATTACATTGAAATAGCACTGTATTACATATGCAGAGTTTATTTTTTTGAATATTTAAAAAATCGACTAAGTACTGTATATTGTTGGACTGTTTTTCCTGCCAAATTATTTTATTATATTTTTGAATTTCGACTTGCAAGGTAATTGTGTTCATTTGCCACCATTAACAAAGCTCATGGAAAATAAAATGAAGGGATGTTATTTTAAGATTATGGGTAAATTTCACGTTTAACTCCATGAAGACCTAAATGACTGCTGATTTATAATTAATGTGCATGTGTCTCGGGCACCTTTTTGGAAAGGTTTATTTAGCATATCAGGAAGCTCAGCATGTTTACCAACTTTATATACGTGTCTGTGTTCACTGCTGCTTGCTGTTCAGTGTTTACTGAAAAGTTCTCTTTTGCAGAATCGATGGGCACCAGGAGAGATCAGTCCTTGCACCTTTATTGAAACGCCACACAAGGAATTGGAGGCCACTCAGGACCTGTCTAGTTTCAAGCAGTTCCGATTCAAAAATCTTTTCATAAAACCTTCACCTTTGCCATGTCTCAGGTAGATTACATTTTTTGGGCTTTTCATTGTGTTGTTGAAGTTTCCTGAGGATGTGAATGTAGCCATTCTGTTTTTTTTAGTGATGGTGATGATAAGTTTTTTTAATTCACTGCACTTTAACAAGACAAAGAATTGCCCCAACTCTTTGTGTAAGGTTCCTATCCCATGTCCTGTTTGGTGTTTTTATTGATTTGTTTGTACTTAGAAATTTTAAACTTACTTCAGAACTCACCTGCTACCACATACATTAAAAACAAATATGAAATCACAGCATCCATCCAAATTTATTATTTGTCCTAATTTTTAACATGGAGTTAATTACTTGGCTTGTTAAAATGTGATTAAAAACAAATACCGCATATGTTGCTTTATGTGTATCTATGCTAACTTGCTTAAAAGGTATAGATCATATTTGAATATGCATGTCACTCATATGGTAGAGCGCAGTAACCTTGTCAAGTTCTAGGCTATGTAGAACTATTATTTCAAATGTTTGTAGACCCTTTTACTTCTACATGCTTATTATTACCGTGTTCATATGATAAGTGATGAAGTTGAGGGTTTTGATTGACAGCTGGGGGAGTTCAGAGGATGTGTGGATTAAGATGTTGAACAAGGAGCTGAAATACGTCCATGACAAGAGCTTCCTGCATCAGCACCCAAGACTGCAGCCAAAGATGAGGGCCATTCTGCTGGACTGGCTTTTGGAGGTGCGCAATGAGCAGCCTGTTTGAGCGACCAAGTGTTACAGTAACCACTCTAACTCATTTTGGGCAGAAGTATGCAATTGTGGTTGTTTCTCCGAAATTTAGTTTGGCAAGTTGTGAATCTGAATCTGAATTCCACAGCTTTTGTGTTTTGAGTAGTGCACTTCATTTAAAGTTTATGCTCCCATAAAAACAATAAAAATTCCATTATAAATCTCAGCTGTCAATGTAAGTGAGAATTTGTTCTCAATTCATTAAGTAAAGCATTCAACAAATTTCCACATCAGTGATATTTTTGTTATTGTTCATACACAACATCAGTGAGATGCAGACTAAACAAAAGGCCTTTTCTTAGTCTATGAAAACGGTAGAGTGAAGATAACTCAGTACAGCCACATTGTACTATAGACTGCAGTACATTTCTTATTTCTGTCCCTCCTGTACATTATTATTATTATTTTCAGTTCTATCAAAATGTTAACTTACAATGCTTGCAGTTTTTATATTGAATTCATTATTCAACTTATCTTTTACAAAATGTTTCCAGGTAAGCGAAGTTTACACTCTGCATCGAGAAACGTTCTACTTGGCGCAAGACTTTTTCGACAGGTTCATGCTGACACAAGAGAACATCAACAAGAACAGGCTGCAGCTTATCGGCATTACCTCCCTCTTCATTGCCTCCAAAATAGAGGTAATCTTCTCTTTTTTTTGTAGTAGAGGTTTTTCTCCTTCATCAAGGAGAGCAGATTAATTGGCTTTTGGGAAAATTGGCCTGGGTGTGAGTATGTCCCAAATTGACACAAGAGGTACATATTGCCATAAAGGCATCAACGTCTTGTGTATACACATTGGTTTTATGGTTTGGTGCTTAATAGTGGTCTTAGGCCAACATATTGTTCCTGATCATGAAGACAAGACAAGACGAGACAAGACACTAGGTGGAGATTGATATACTAGTATGGAGTTTGAAGTTTGATAGTGTGTGCTTCTTTACAGTATAGAAAACAGTAGCTGCTCATGTTTTATTAATGGCTCCTTCACTGTACAAAGCTGGTTTTAAGTGTTAGTTGGTAGTTAATGGTACATCAGCCATATGTCTGGTATCACTCACTGCATGCAATGTATTGCATTTTTTTCCACAATTTCTTCCTCAGATTTTGGAAATCATTTGTATATGTCTTTCATAGCATAACCCATACAGCTTTTTTTCTGTAATTTTGATACAATCCCTGTTATTTTATGTGAAGGGATGTAGATTGTTGTTGGGCCTGTACAGTGTGCTCTCTGCATAGCTTACAGTTCTTTCTGCATTTAAATCTTGAATAATCATATTTTTAAAATGGTTTATATAACTGCACACTATACATTAACATAAACCATCATGAACTATTGCTAAAACACATTACAGGATTTTCAAATAACTTTTTTAATCAAGAATGTACATTTGATATGAACTCCATGAAGCAAAAGTATTACTGCTGCATCAAATATTGGAAAACAGTGTTAAAAAATTGCTTAAAGTCCTATAACAAGGTAACAACCTAGAGTAAAAATATAAGGCTGAAAAGCGGTGCTTAAGAACAGGTTTTAAGCATCTTTTTAAAAATAAAGGTGTGATTCTTTGCCATCCCACAAGTATTAAATAAAAAGTGAATTTGGTCTCATTTTTAAAAAAGAAAAACGACAACTTTCAAATATTGGTAACCTGAATATAAATACAATAGTCAATAAGGTATGTACGCATGGCTAGATACATTCAAGTATTCACTTGCACTCCCACTTAATATTTTAATGTTGGAAAAATCGTACATTTTTATTAAAATAACTGTGAGAACCAAAATAACTTGATTTAATTATTGTAGGTCTAGAAGAGAACCTTAGAAAAGTTCAAAATAACCCAGCTTTAGACTTAACATTAGCAAGGAATGTGCACTAATTAAGAGTTTTCATCATCTAGTTTTTTCTGTACTTGATGGTGTGAATTATTGTCTTTCTGCTCTGTTTTTAGGGTACATCTCCTTTTCAGCCACTCCCGTCACCTTTTGTCATCTTACAATGTGTTTGTCTTGTGTTTTGTTTTAGGAAATCTATCCTCCCAAGCTGCATGAGTTTGCATATGTCACAGATGGTGCCTGTTTGGAGGATGAAATCGTAGACATGGAACTGATCATGTTAAAGGTGACTACTAATATATTTGTTGGAATGAAAAACTTTAAATACTGATAGAACATGTTTTGCATGCAACATTGAATAGGAGTCATCCATCGTAAAGTGGTCTGCTTTGTCCGTTTTATTGATTCCACCTCCTGCATTTTTAAGTTTTTAAGACTACACAGTTAAACATTTTTTAAAATTATATCAGAATATATACAAAAATATTGCAGTTATAGTGTGTAATCATTTTTTTTACATTTAATCATGTCATGACAAAATCAGATCATGCCTGATTTAAGTGAAGACCAAACTATTAGAAAAAAAGTTTTAGGTACTGGTGCTTACATGTAAGTGTCTTATGTGGTTCTGCAAAATATCTTTCCAAAAATATGTACAGTTTTATTTAAATAATTTAAAAATTTGCATTGATCATTCTAAAACACTAACGACTTGGACTGTGATGCCAGTGATTTTTTTTAAAAAAATTCTTTCAGCACATTTATTTTGAAAGAATTTGCAAGATAATTAGCCTGATGATCGAGCAGATCATGAGCTCTGATGATGGTAGTTACTAACCTCAATATGAGAATCCTATGAGCAATTACATGTGCATGTAAAGAGCCACAAAGAACTCATTTAATTAATTCAACTAATTAGTTAAGGTACCATTTGTTGTATCAATCCAATAGAACAGTGCTGGTTACATTGAAGTACTCATAGTGGACATAGTATAGTGGGCATTTGAAACATATACTTTTGTTCCAGTAATGCAGAATTGCAGATATTTTTATACAACTGTAACACTTTCCGCTCCCATCAAGGGGAAAAATAATTTCATGTGGTATCTTGTAATTATGATTATACATATTATGTATAATATGGTGCAATGACAGCACCAACCACTCAGCTTGAACTTTGGGTTTGGTGTTAATGACCATGTTCAGCACTGCAGAATGTGCATTTAACTGGAGTTTATTCATAATGAAATGTTACAATTTGTAACTAATGTAAACACAATTATAACTGTTGCATTTTAATGACATAATTGTCTCGTACTTAAGAGATAACGTGAATTTTCCTTGATTGCAGCAATGCTCTTTCGTATTTAATTAGAATGACGGGGGTGTACAAATGTTCTCTGAACATCCTGCACAAGACTTTGTATAGTGGTAATTCTAACTTGTATACGCTTTTTGCTGTGTAAAAATATTTTTTACACTTCACAGTGATACTTCACTTTCTTCTTTATGCAAAAAAAAAACTCTGTGGTGGTCATCTACATAAATTGTACCCATATGTTTTTATCTATTCTTACAAAATATAGAGAATTACAGAAATAATCAAGTGTGATAATCGGATATTTATTTTAACAATCATAACCCCCAAATTGTAAAAACTATGCCAGGAACATACCTGAGTGGTTGGTATAATTAGAGGCACTTCTTTGTTTTCCAGTACAGCTTTGGTGAAAAGAGTAATAAATCAGGTGCACCAATTTAAACACATATTAATCGTGACAAGGACACTAAACAACACACAACATAAACATACAGCAAACAATATACAAGTTACTCTATTTACAAACAAGTTATCTTGGAGGCCAATGTCCTGACCACCCTAAAAAAAGACAGCTACCAAGTATATGACACAGTACACATGCCAAAAAGACAGATGAACCTGCCTTCTCCACTAAACAGAATACAACCTAGAGTTAAATATAAATCCAGACACAAAATGAATGGGAACCTATCTCCTTGTTCTAACAATGCATCCACTAACCCATGGTCTGGATAGGCCATTTTTAACTTTATTCTTTTTACAGGAAATCTAAAAACAACACAATTGCAAGCTCTCTTATAAGGTTCAAATACTTAACTCGAATCTGATCTTAAAGGTTGATGGGAACAAGAACCTCCCGTTTGTATATGTATAACTCAGTATACATTTCACTTCCTTTCTTGTTTTGAAGAGAAATGCTCATGTTGACACTAGATAGGTGTTTGACACTAACACTAACTAATTTAGATCCAAATGTTTTAGCTTTATGGATGTGTGTGGACAAATTAATGAAGTACATTGTTTCTGTCTGACAGATTGACTAAATTTGACTACACTTAATATTGACTGCTCTTTTACTTTGCAATGTACCTTGAGTTGCTGTGATCTTGTTTTTAAAGAATATAATTGATATAAAAAGAAATGTTTCTTCTCATGTTGTTGTACAACAACAAAATAGTAGAAACCTAGTTATTAAAGTAGAAAGTACTAATAAAGAATTATTTAGAATTATGGTATTTGTATTTTTATTACTAATATTAATATTAAAGTAGAAAGTACTACTGGAGCCATTGATTAAATTCTTAATGTTCATAATGTGTATTTATCTCTATCATGATGATCATCATCTAGTAACACCCACATTGTGTCTAAAGATCTTGGAAACCCTACAGTGGACATAAAGATCAAAAGTATGAACTGGTAGAGGATTTGGTTAATTGTAAAAACATGGCAAGTTAGTGGACAAGGTAGTACAAAAGTCATGTTAAACCGCAACAAAGTCCTGTTGTTTTATTGTGTTCCAAATAGGGATAAAGGCTCTGAGCTTAAGTATTTTTAAAATTAAAATGGATCCTTGAAGCAGTTCCAGCTTATACAAAAAATACGTTTTATTACATTCATACAGAGCATAGCTGTGCCATATACAGTGTATATATATATATAAACTACTGAATGACAACTTAATTTTCTTATTTTTTTTGTCAGGCACTCAACTGGAATCTCTGTCCTGAGACTGTCATCTCATGGCTGAAACTGTATATGCAGGTGGAATCTTTGACAGATGATCCTAATGTTTTACTACCTCAGTTTTCTCAGGAGACTTTCATACAGATCACACAGGTAATTATATCAGTCATTACATTACCAATTAACCTGTAGAAACAGTCTCTACATTTATAAAATACAAATGATCATTTTGAGGAAGTACACCAACTGATGTGTTATGTATATTGCATTTAATGGGAATGTACATAACGTATGTTAATTTAATTTTACATTAGTTTAAATTGAAGTTACATTATGCTAGTTTCAATGATACTTAATTGTGTATTTTTAAGAAAAAATCAGCAGTTTTGCCTTTTTTCATTAGTTTTTTTAATGTGTTAATTTTCTTAATTTTCTTTCTTTAGCTTTTAGATTTGTGTATACTTGATATCAATTCTTTGGACTACCAGTATGGGATATTGGCAGCAGCTGCATTTTACCACTATACTTCATTTGAAGTAGTTCAAAAAGTGTCGGGTATGTTTTTTTTGTTATTTTAGTGCTATTTTTTAATCAATATTTCTTGACTTTCATTAATGCATTAATGCAAATTTTTAATTGTCAGTTACATATATTCTGAATTTAACTAAATTATGTATTGTAGGTTAGCTAACATTAAGCTTTGTGAGCTCTAACACAATGCGATAAGCGGAACAGTACTGTAAATACAAAGGTGAATAATAACATCTAAATTTGTCAGGAGATGATCAGAGAAAGCATTTCTCATGTTATTAGGTCTGGTTTTTCCACAGGAGTTTAGAGGACAGTGTTGGATTCTGTTGATGAAAACACTTAATTATTTGGGGGAAAGTGTCGAAAGTAAATATCACTTTCTTAGAACCTCAGGTCTGATTGCTTCAGCCTGTGGACCAAAAAGAATTCATGCCAAGTGAAGTCTTGGCAGGAATTGTAATTGCTACAACTCAAACTACAGAATAATGCATTTTAATTCCCTTATCTAGTTTTTCTTAGAATACAAGGATTGGCCTGGCCAAAATAAACAAAAGAAGGCCATTTGGTCTTCCGGTCAGAATCGCAGTTTGCTTAGAAAATGCTTTTGTATTTTTAAGGCTTAACGTGGAACAGTATTTCAAGCTGTGTGAATTGGATGGCTCCCTTTGCGATGACTGTCAGAGAGGGTCCCCCAGCACAACTGAAAGGTTTCAGAAAGGTCTCTGCAGAGGACAGGCACAACATCCAGACACACAGAGATTACCTAGCTATGTTGGTAAGTATTGGCCATATTGGTAAATGAGATTTGTTAAGGCTTCGAATGCCAAGAACGTTCTGAAGGCCCTTGACTTATTTGGCTAAACTGGAAATTGGAAGTTTTCACAGCTAAACCTATTGCCCTGAAAATTAATTAAAAAGTCAATCAAAATTGGGGATCAGACATGAGTATATTTAAAAGTCATATTATTAAGGTAGTTGGCAACTTAAAAGCAAGTGTTTTTATAGTTTTTCATTAAACAAACAGCCCCATTACTAGTAAGTGCTACAAAATTAAAATTATAATAGGGCAAGCATAAAAACATTTGGGCATTATTTATACAATTGTATTACTTAAGGTCAAAAGGGCACA
Organism: Atractosteus spatula; assembly: GCF_055471065.1. NCBI lineage: Eukaryota > Metazoa > Chordata > Actinopteri > Semionotiformes > Lepisosteidae > Atractosteus > Atractosteus spatula. The sequence goes on along the minus strand of NC_142717.1, from coordinate 15,544,997 downwards.
ACATGCCCATGACTGATTGCCCGTCAATCTGATTGTCCCTCACGTGCCTGATTGATCCTCTTATTTAGGGCACAATTCCCCAATACACCAACATCAAACATCAAGCTCTATAGAGCAGTCAGATTGCTGGCTCTGCGTTACCTCTCGACCGCAAGCTTTATTAATTTTAGCATTGAACATTGATCTAGAGGTGACTTTTTCTCTCAAGGCTCTGCACTTGCATTCCGTCCTGTGTGCTCACTGCAGCGCCTTCAGTGTAATTCTGTACTTCATTCTGTTTATTCTGCGGTGTATTTTGCATTGTAGCTAATTGCTACAATTCGAACTACAGAATGCAGATTAAGGACTATCTTGTTCTTAGAATAAGAACTTCTTAGCGAAAACAGAATGTTTCTTGTGGGTTGCAGTTGACCTGATCTATGGAGCCGAGAGTGTTCTTTGGTAGCTCTTATTAGTGTATTGTAGAAAAATGGCCATTGAATGAAAATACTGTTTGATTTAAGGTTTTGTTTATGTGTATATTTAAGGAAACCAGAAGCAATGGGCATTATGAACCGCTGCATCACACTGCAAGTAGGGGTGCCAAGTCCTGGAGTCTTGCTTCCTCTATACATAATCATTTCAGTTTAGAACTGAACGTACCAAGTGACTTTTGTTGAACCAGTTTGACACATTTTTCCAGCTATAAAGGTTTGCATATTTAGAGGTCTATAAAACCTGCTGAAAACAGACACTGAAAGACCCAGGACTGGACCAGTTAGCACCGTAGAATGTCATCAATAGGGCTTGTGCTGGCTCTCATACAAAAACTATTGAGTAACACAGTAAATGTGATAAAACATTTACTGTGTTAATGGGCGGAGCGGTGGCTCTGTGGCTAAGGATCTGCGCCTGTGGCTGCAAGGTTGCCGGTTCAAATCCTGCAGCCGGCAGAGGAATCCTACTCTGTTGGGCTCCTGAGCAAGGCCCTTAACCCCAGCTGCTCCAGGGGCGCTGTACTGTGGCTGACCCTGCGCTCTGACCCCAAGCTTCTCTCCCTGTCTGTGTGTCTCATGGAGAGCAAGCTGGGGTATGCGAAAAGACTAATTCCTAATGCAAGAAATTGTATATGGCTAATAAAGTGATCTTATCTTATCTTATCTTAAAACAGGATGATAATGAGAGCTACTGTAAGCATGCTATTTAATTAAATCTACTATTGTTTTTGAAGCAAGATGATTAGGGCAGAGATATGATGTAATGGTTAACAGGAAATATGTATATACAAATGTTTTACTCTTTTCAGAATGTAGCTCACCAAAAGCTGCAAGAGAATCTAGGACGATTATCACCAGTGTCAGTGGGAGGAATCCTGACTCCACCAAAGAGCACAGAAAAGCCAGCTACATACTAAATAAGGAGCTCTCAAGGGAATAACGAGGATTTGTCAAATTTGTGATTGTTAATAAAGAAAATCCCAGAACACTTTTATTTAAAAAGAAACATATTCTGTTGAGGTTGTATACAATACTTCATGGATTTATTGTGAATTTTAATGTATTTATGCTGTACTGAAAATCAGACTGGGTTGACGTGTGAAATTCTTTACCAAAACTACATCAATGGTAAATATATGGTCTTTTTTTGTAACAAAAGATCATAAGTAGGTACGTAATTGTGGGTTAGCGTTGCATTAACTTGGTGCAGTATTTCTCGAGCTTTTAAAGGAATATTTAAAGTAGTATGATAAGTACATCTTAACTGTGAAAGTGCATTTAGGATTCTTATATGTTGAGGTTAACTGTCATGATGAGATTAATTCACTTCCTTGTACAGGGATATATAGTACATTGATGCTGTAACTATTCTTTGTACACCAGCCACACTCATGCAATTTTTAGCTGAACATTCTTGTGCAGAAATGTAATTCCTGGAAGACTTGATTTTTGTAAAAAATGTGCAAGACTGTTAAGGGTATTTATCTTTTTTGTTATTATAAATGTTATTAGTCCTACATCCAGTGTTAATCTATATTAACAACTAAATAACTTTTTTTAACTTAATATCATTGCCACTAGCACATATTTAATGGAAAGTACAGGTATAGGTTTGGGTTTGATACCTGTATCTCGTCAACCCTTGCCTACAGCGATAATGTGATGGGCATGGAATTTTGCCCTCTAAACTTAAAGTATTTTCATTACATCAACAACCCTCTCAGGACTTCTAGTTTATGACTTGGTTTAGCTGCACTATAAATTGTTACTTGTTTCAAGGCTAGCAAAATTAGTCATGTTGACCTACTACACATGTTATAAGAAATGCTAATTCACTTGACTGTAAATATGTATACATGTACATAAAACAATGACAGAATTGTACGTTTTAATGTTTATTTTCTAATGTGTAATAAAATATGTATACAGTAGCTTTTTTTCTGTACTCATTACATGCTCTCTAAAAATATAACTTTGCCATAGCCTGAAGAAACTTCTTTTTCCTTTTCTGGGCAGCAAGCTGCAGCACTTCCTCAGGGTTACTGGCATTCAGCTCAGTCTGTCCAATCGCTTTTATCTGAAAACAAAAAGGCTGTATCACTACACACTGGCATATTTTTTCCAAAGACAATTCAGTTTATTCAATTAATAAAGGGCAAGATTTATTATAAAGTTGTACATCAACTTAAAAACGTCTGAAAGTAAATAATCCAAAAACATTTTTTTTACTACCACTTTCAAGTTTGAATTATTCCTTCATTAACTTTGTTACATTTTTAATGCTTCTGCATAAATGTCCAGTCTGAGCAGTAACTGATATAAAGCAACTTTTTGTTCTATTTAATTTAAATTAGAATTGCAATTTTATTTACAATTTTCATTATTTGCTCATAGTAACAGTATCCATTCCCCCAAGCCCCCGGACAGACTGAGAAAGTAATTGGGAGGCATGAACTATCAAATCATTATAAAGGGTGCAGTGTTGCAGAGATGAGCAAGATAATGCAGCTGACAATCTCCAGTTGTTTAATGCCACAAAGTGAAACCAAATCAAAAATGTTTGCATTTTGCATGTTTTCAATTGAATAAATGTACCTGATTTTTATTGAATTCCTTTGAAAAATAAGAATTTATGATCAACTCTAGTGGTGGGTACAGTAAAATTAACAATTGCAGCCACTTTAGCAACAACAGGGCAAATTTGACCTTGATCCACCTGTTTACTCTAATAAGTCATGGTCGCCTTCCTAAATTCACACTTCACCAAAAGTTGAGTGCTTCTGAAGTCTCTCCAGTACCTCACCAAGAGTGTGTCTGTATCATGTTATATGACACTTGTTTGTGTCAGAGAATAAAACAGTGCCTTTCAATACGATTAATCTTATTACTGTTAACTAAAGTAATAGTTCCAGCTATTACTGTTCCAGCTAAATGAGACAAAAAGTCAAATCAGTCAGGATCTCAAAGTTTAATAAGCAAGCACACTGGTCTAAGATATTTTGCATAAAAATGACTGTCAATGAAACAGACCTTGAATTTAGATTGGATGTCACAGAAGATGTAGGAACTGTAGAGTTTTTATCATTTCACTGAGACAAGGGTTGAACAGAAGTTAAACACATACTTATGTGTTAACACAAATTCATTACAGCAGAGCAAGGTAACTTTACACTCAATAATAAATAAAGTTACAATACGGTCATGCAGACAGTTCTGAAATTCTTCAAGCAAAATTAGCTGTTTAAGTTTGTCAGAATTAGCTACTTTCCAAGCAGTACACGGGCACTAAGCCTGGGGATGGCAAGGCTTTTATATCAGCCCCCACATCCACCTGAGCAACATCCGCATCCCCAGCTTTTGCATCAGGGGGAGGTAAAAGCTATATCTCTGCTTACTTACTCAGCAAGGTAGACTTTCTCTCTTCCGTCCTAGCATACTGGAAAACCAAGAGACTAAAGAAACCTGCTATCACAATATCTGCCTTGCAACATTTCTCAAACTGCCCCAAAGTGTGGCGCAGAGTAAAATCCTGTAAAATCAATGCCCTGATGGACACACCACCAATTATCCCTACACAGCACCTGTAATACAAAGGACCACTAAAAACTAAACAAGCCCAAGTGCATGAGCACAACAAGGTATGTTACATCCCTACTATGGTTACGTCTAGGGGAGTACAAAGTGTATGTGCAAGAATAGTTATTACAGAAGTTTTAAAAACTTGCAAGATAAAGATCACAGTAATACACTGTTACATTAAAACAAAACTATATGGGCACTACACAAGGTGGGGGGCACTGGGAGGCACCTAAAATATGTACTACACTAGGGCACACACTAACTCTCTTCCTGGAAGAAAAAAAATACTTGCCCAACTCTACAACATTATCTGGACAACCAACAAGATCCTAACAGTCTCAGCACACACAATCCAACAGCTAGACTTCTAGTAAGGTGAAAAATAAAGCGCTATAGGGAAACAAAAGACTACTTTTAATGGCACAAACCAGCACAAATGGAACACAAACAAATTTAGGGGGTCATTGTAATGTTTTGTAGAGGGGCAAACTTCATGCAGATAATTCCCAACTGGATACAATTTAATATTGCCTCGTGAAACTGAAAATCCAGACTTTTGTTAACATATTTAACAAATATTTACCAAAGTTATCCTACTTATTGCTTACTGAATCTTTACACCCTCAAAATAACCAAAAGAAAACACCTACTGGGTACACCGTGATCTCACATGCAGGTGTAAAATACAGTAGGGTTAATAACATTGTAAAATATATCAGATTTGTTTTAAAATTTGTATCTGCTGTAAGTGTTAATACAATGGTACATATAATTGCAATTCTATTGCCTAATATTGCGAGTCATACACGTATTGTCAGCTTGGTGACGTTACAGTGATCAAGTCAATGAACTCCAGTATGATCAGTATACCGGATAAATATACTGTATATACAGTAAATATGAGCCGTGGTAGCTCAGATGGCAAGGGCGTCTAGCTCCTGACTGGAACGTCCCGGGTTCAATCCCAGATAGGGGCAAGCGATGTAGCTTGCTCTAATTCCTTTCAGACGGCTCCCAGGTCCACTCAGCCTGCTTTCCATATGAGTACCGAGGGTTAATCCTTCCGGGGGTAATAGGCTGGCCTATTGGTAAGAAAAATGGTGGCCCTTGTCCCCCATTCCCCATGGGCCTTTATGGCCTGAATAGGGACATACCTACCTACAGTAAATACAGTATGATACTGTATGGCTTTAAAGTACAGTATGTGTGAAATATATTTTTCATAATCAAAATCTAAAGTAAAATTTTTTCCTGATTACCTGTTGCTGAAATTATTTGTTGTCTTAACTAAAATTAAGACAAAATATATGATGCAAACCTGAAAAAAGCACATTGCGTTCACAACAAGTTGTTATAATAAACTTTTTATATATCTGGTAGAGTAATTTTGCTTTGTTAAACAGTGCTACTTTATTTTTTATATTCATTTATATATGTAATATACAGTATAAAATTAAGAAAAGTCTAAACAGTATTAATTTCAAGTAGGTAGCTGCGTCAGCATGCGTAGGCTGCAAAGGAACAGGTAAAGATTGAATCCATGTTGAAAAGAGAAGAACAGAAACACAACGTTTCAGCTGTGGAGCCTTCTTCACCTGAATGGTGAAGCCTCATTTGTAACCTGAAATGGCCTCGTTTGTATCCTTTTTATGTGTTAACAGTCACATATATTACACAGAAAGGATCAGATCCCGATGATTTTCTACTTACAGCTATTTGTCTTTTTTCATTCTCTCCTCTTTTATGATGAATGTCTTGATCTATGGTCAAGGAAGAACTATAGCACTTATTAAAATAACTTGCAAAGGCAGAAAAAATAGGGACCAAGTCACCTACAGGACACTGAATTTCAAACCATGAATCCTATCAGACTTTATTGACAACTTGACAAAGAAAAGTTCTACAGATAATGTAAATGTTAAAGTGCTAATGTTTCATTATTTTAAAAATTGAGAATTGCCAATTATTTTTATATACCACCCTATTTGAAATAGCTAATTGAGTGGTTTCATATCTTGGCTTTCTGTTTATAAATTCTATGACTGCAAAGGGGGTAGAAGAGGATGTGTAAACAGCATACTCCATCCCAACTTTGAGCCACTCTTCTAACACGGGCACACAGTCTCATACTGGAAGTTCAGTGCCAACAGAATCACATTCCTGCAAAAATGCAGTCAATACTTTTGTACTGCCACTTTGGGAATCCCCATCATGGTTAGCTTAGTGACAAGACCAATGCCTGAAACCATGATTACAGAGCTCAACCTTTAATAACTGAGCCATACCAGAGGCATTGTGTTGCCATGATGGGGTTTTTCACCTCTGAATGAAATAAGGTCAGAGTTCAAAACGTTCAATGCTTGTAAGAGATACTGAAGCTTCTCACAGATCATGTTTAATAAAAATGGAGGAGTTTTAGAACTTTGAGAAAGGAGAGACTTGAATAGCATGTTCTCATTACAAAAGCCTTTTGCTTTGAAGCTGTCAACATTCGGATGAAACTAATATTAAAACAAAAAACAGCTTTTATTTATTCAAATACTAGAATAAAATAGTACAAATTAAACATAAAAGTTTGTATTTTAACTACATTAACACTAACATACGTCACTCAGAATGACTTCATATTCACAACTCTATACACATTGGAAGAAAGGTATATATACCCCTCATCAAAAAACACTGTCTTACAAAGGTAACCTTTTCTCCTGCTCCTGCTGTGCTGGGCACACAAAGGATACAAGTCAAATATTCAAGGATTGTCATATCCCAGATGTAGTCATAAAAGGAGTCCATAGCATCATGGCTAGAAGAAAGCAGAATTGCAGAAGATTAATTTTGCCCTCCAAAACGCAAACTGCCTGTGCCAAAACAATTCTGAGAATACTGTACCTGCTCTGCTCCTGCAAGGCTTTAAAAGCAGTCATATAATCCACTTCTCTGAGGAACTGGCAAAGTACTGCAACCTTAAAAAAAGGATACAATTTTTTAGATGAAAAACAATTTGTATCTGTATTTCATGCAAACCTCCAGAATATGAAAGGAACCCACCATAAGACTTCCAATGCATGGGTTATGCTAAAACAATCTACAGCAATAATGCCCCTCTCCTTACTTTTAGACGTAGAATTTAAACTTGCTGATTTTAGAAAATGAATACTCATTTTTTATCTTTTTACATTACATAAATATCTAGTTTTGATATTTATAAGTTTATCTCCATATAAAGCACTAAGTGTTTTTGCAAAGAATGTTTTTTAAGCTTGAGTGTCAGGATGACTGGGAGTGTGGTTCATACCTGAGTGTGACAGTTTAGCAGAGAACAGCACTTAATCATTCTCTTCAGGACCTGCAAAGAAACAGAGGTCCTTTTCAGTACACTCCAATATTGCTGGACATCAATTTGCACTTAACATAATTTGGGTATTTTGATCTATTGATCTTAGCTATTCTAAATACCTACATTTGCATGCATTAATTAGTTAGTTATTTATTTCTTGGTGGAATAATTAAACATTATTAGATAGAAAGATAATACTTTATTAATCCCGTAGGGAAATTGATGTGTTACAGCAGTCCAGCCCAAGACAAGCAAAAACAGACATCAGAATAGTTATAAAACAAAAGACAACAAAATAAATAAAAATAAATAAATAAAAAATACATAGGTGTGTGTGCAAAATGTGATGATCATAGTCACTGTAAAAACAATAGAATATGTGCAAAATGTGCATAGGTTTATACAGACGGATTATCCAAAAAGTACAATGGAGCAAACATGCTGTCCATAGATGAGAAAATGAAGAGCTAACAGTCCTAGCCTAGGGCAGCGTTATACACCTTATTAAGCTGTGAAGAAAATGCTTCCCAAAAGTTTAATTATTACATTATGCAGGTTGGGCAGTATGGTGGCACAGTGGTTAACATTGCTGCCTCTCTGCACTGGGTCCCTGGGATCAATACCTGGGGTGCTATCTATGTGAAATTCGTATGTTCTCCCCGTGTTTGAGTGGGTGCTCCAGTTATCTCCCACTGTCCAGGGTGTATCCTGCTTTACACGTTACTTGTACACATAGGCTCTGGTACGCCTGTAACCCAGTATTGAATAAAGTGCTTAGACAATGGACTTATGGATTATGTAGGTCACTACTAATTGGCAATCAGCACTGAATAGTAGTGGTGCTTCACTTACTGTTTTGACTAAAACACTGCTGAGGGTGAGAATCGTTATTTTCTGACATTACTACATGAATGATGGTTGTGGTTGCAAGTTTTTCATACTTGTTTGTGATTAGGGAAATAAATGGGATGAAATTCCTAGAAAAAAAGTTTCAGGTTTTTGGGTGAAAATCATGAATTCTACTTTAAAGGAAGCAACATTACCTTTGCAGCAAATGCATGTGATGCAGCTCCACAATTGAAGAAATGTGGAGCTACATCGCATGTATGTACTGCAAAGGTACAAGTAAAGGTTAACTGCAAAGTACAAGAAATGTTTTGGCTATGTGTGACATCCGTATTCTCTAATATGTTTAGTCAGTATTCTTTATATATTACTCACAATGTTTATTACAAAATGTAGAATATATATTATGGTGTGACAGGGGCACAGTGGTTAGCACTGCTACCTCACAGGGCTGGGCTCAATTCCAGACCTGGTGTGCTATCTGCTTGGAGTTGTTCTGTTCACCGTGTTCGGGTTTCCTCCGGCTGATATGGTTACGTCCCACAGACATACTGGAAGGTTAATTGGCACAAGGGAAAACTGGCCCTAGTGTGAGCACGTTTTTAGTCTGTGTGTGCTCTGCAATGGACACGCATCAAGTCCAGGGTGTTTCATGGGCATGCCCACGCTTGAAATGCCCATTGCTTGTGTAGCGGTAAGGCTTATTAATAATACAGGGATTAAGCTTGCTGCTTCCTTGCCAGTCTCTCTCTCCCTCATCTCAGTGGTGCTGGACACAGAGGCCATTCCATGTGGTTCAGATTTAAGGTGTTTTTCTGTCTGATAAGAGTTTCCTGATAAGGAACAACTTCCAGGGCTGAGATTCTCCAGCCACCCTAATGAATGGTCATCTCTGGCGCCTTTCTGTATGGGAGATTCCAAGTGAGAGTCGCATCCCAAGGTGTTTACAACCCTAAGGACAGAGAGCATTGTTACTCATCCTCCACCTTGATCAGCCAATCAGGAACTGGTAGGGTAGGGTAACTCCACGTAGGTCTCAAATGCCCGCGAAACTTTCAACCAATGAACGACTGTAGTTCCTCCAGATAAAACAGGCAGCACAGGGCCCAGAAGGTGCCCCTCCAGGACATTCTCAGACTCAGCTCGGACAATCACATGACGGCCAGTGTGTCTGAGTGCCAGGACTTTACTTTGTTCGAAGAGTCAAGACCGGAGGTTGCCCGCGTGTAACCAAAGGATCCACCCGAGGTTAGCCCAGCAGCAAGCCTCGTGAACCGCCGGTAACCCACTGTGAATGCTCGCCTGATCAACGAGTGAACTACGGTCAGAACTGTCGACAGCTAAATCTCAGTATTCAGAACTAGCGCTATATCGGGAACGAAGCGGTCTTCTTCCCGTCTAAAGAGTGTAACTTGCTCGGACACTTTGTCACTTTGCTTGTGCACAAACTCTGCTAGTTCAGCCAGGACTAACTAGCCAGTCTTCAGAGAGGCACTGCCAGCTTGCTGCAGCAGAAATTTCTCCGTCCTCCCACTGCACTAGGACTGTCTGGCACCAGGGCCAGAGGAGGCCTATTGGATGCAGCAACAACCTGTTGCTGATCCTCTGTGTCCGCGGGAAATATGAATCCACATAAATTGGATGAGTATTCAACATTCTGCATTACAGCTCAATTGTTACCTCAACCCCAGTTGATATCAATTTAATTCCCATGAGTGATGTACTTGCTTTTGAGTATCTAGTGTAGAAGTTGTAATTAAAGCTCATTAACGAAATGGTATAAATGAATGGTATACTGAATGTATGTCTCTCTTGGCATTTGTAACTCTTTGTGATTGAATATATTATACCTTTTGTATTCTGCTAACCCTCACTATAAGATTTGTTATGTTTATATTCACATTTTATGTATTAATAAATGTATTCTCGTGTATTCGTATCCGTGTGTGTGCGTTGCTGAGTTGTTCCACAAGGTCGGTTTTCTAACAGCCATCGAAGAATCATTTTGTGATTTACTGCTACAATTAATAATTGTCCCAGCAAATGCACAAAACTCCTACACTTGCCAGGATAGGCCTGGTTTGCCTCGCAACCCTGCATAGTTAGAAAATGGATGGATATATTATATGCATCTCCCTTATCTTGTGTTCGATATGTAGGAAATGTGTGTGTGATTGTATGCAAACATGCACAAGACTTATGTTAAATATAAAATGGGATGAAATGTCTACGCACAAAAAAAGAAACAAATAAATGCCCAAAGCCCTTGGCAATACATTTCAGCATACTAGAGAAAAGTTAAGATAACACTTTTTCATCACAGTGCTTTAGAAACACTGTACTAAACAAAAAATGCCATGAAAGTTCTAAAAATTAAGTTTTATCACAATGTATATCCAATGGGCTAGAACAAATGCAGTCATAAATAGCCAATTATTTTTGTTATACTCAGCTGATGTGATGTGAAACTCCAAATGTGTGTTTTTGTATGCCCTGTATGTTTTGTACTTACCAGCTGAGCCACTTGCAACACCTTGATGCAAGAATTTATGTCCTCAATTGCATTCACACATGATGTCTGTTCCATTCCTTAGACTAAAAACTGCTAAAAAGGGAAGTGGCAGAGTGTCTCCATTGGTTATTTTAGACTGTCTGGGGAGATCCACGCTTTACCTGATCTGTATAGACATCAGGAGGGACCGTCTTGGTGAAGAAATCTGAACAAACTGCCCCTGCCTGGAGATAGTAGTGCAGAGCTGCAGAGTACTGGTTTGTCACTGGGGAACAAAAGGAGAACAAATTTAAAAGCTACACTACTAAACTGACACTGCAACTGGGGAATATTTTTTAATATATAAATGAATAAGCAAGATAATTCAACAAGGTGACAACTATAATCCTATTTTATTCTTCAGGAGACATTTTACTTCCTTATATAGTCTTCATTTTTGACTTTCTGGACCTAAGAACTATTCCCAGCCTTTGCAGTTTTAAATGTGCAAACAGGATTCCAACTCATAACTCATTTGTTCATATACAAACAGCAAACGCCAGGTGCCTGAGCAACTGATGTGCAAATAATGTTGAAAAATGTGTGCTATTGCTGAAAAAAGTGAAGAATGTTGCCTTTTTGATGGACTTGAAACTGACATCTGATAGCAAAGCAAATGGAGAAACAGAGGTGTTAACATTTATACTACTAGATGAACTTTGTACTTTGTCTCACCTTGGAAAACAATTCTGCTTATGCATAGAGAAACTGCAAGTATCCCAGCTGTAAGCAAGTTCAACTAGCATTTTCCCCAACAGGACTACAACAAAATACAGGACCCCCTTCACGAAACCAAGATGGGGAGGGAGTGGATGTATTGATATTTGAGCAGACTGTTTCCATTTCAAGGTGAGGATTCATACCCCTGTGATAATTGAATAATTAGACTTTTGTACAGTTAAATGAAAACTTACCAAAGTAAATGTCTGCCTGGGTGATTAGCCAGGAATGATTGTTGGGGTTCAGGGTCAGTGCATAGTTGACCAGCTCTTTCATGGTTACAGCAACAGTCTCCACATCCACTGACTGGAGGCTGGGAAGAATGTGTAGGACTCAGGTGAGACAACCCTGTAGTTCACTTCAACTCTTGTTTACACCCTTCAGAGAACATCTTGACTTCATATAAACTCAGTCTACATATTTTTAGAAAGCAGCAAAAAAAAAAACCTGTTCTTACTTTGGTAAGGATATCGGCCAAATAGATATGTGTTCTGCAGTTACTTCATTTACAATATCATCCTGCGAACAAAAGAAAAACTGATTAAAAATGGAGACCACAGCTTTTATGTTTGCATCACAAATGAAGCAGTGTGGGTGAACACTTACCCGTACGATGCTGTGAAGCCTCACAAACAGAGATATCAGTGTTGTCAACACCAGTGGTTCCTTGAAAAAAAAGGACAAAATACTCACCACTCATGAATTATTTGCATCTTAAACAAAGAAAACTTCAACTTCAAAATAAAGGTCCTGTACATACAGTTAGAAGTATGTCTAATTAAAATACAAGGTGTACCACAACTCAAATTCCAATAAATACCCAAATGGTCATGCATATATCATACATATAAAGAAGGATGTAATGCATAGATCTCTCCACTTCAGACACATCATACACAGCAGCATTACCCCACACAGTCTCTTCTGGTTTTTGCTCCAGGTGTTTAATCACAGGCTTACTGATTTCAGTTTTCTATCTGGAGCACTTTCATGTTTTCTTCCAAGTTCTTAAAATAATGAATGAGATTTGTAATTTGTATCAACCATATCCGATTCTTGAGTTTCAAAACTCCCCTACTTCTATTGTGTTGCCTAAAATGTAACCTATACAATTGATTGAGAAGGAAGAACTTTTGTTGGCCTTCATTGTGGGAATATTTTATATATTAAGATATACAACATTTCCATAATGGCTACCTATCCATCGTAAACTGATCACCTCTTTAGTATAAACTAAACAGTAAATATCCATTTAGACATGAATAACTGAAGACAGCAGGCAAGTTGAGAAGACTGTGACAATTCTCTACAATGAAGTTGTTAAAATACTGCAAACAAGAGGAAGACATTTGGTCATTTGCAAACAATAACATCTACATATATTTCAAATATGTAGACAATTGACGCATTTTTACATTTACATTATTTTTTCTAGAGAGTAACTTACATTAAACATTAAATATTAAATCACAAAAAAACAATGTGGTGCTACATTTTTCTCACAAAAATCGCATTACGTTGAACATTTTAATCAATTTGAGCAAATTAGATAATATTTCTCTTTTTGTGTAACAGAACCAAACAAAATGAAATGACCTAGTCATGTGGATACGTTGTCAGTTGACACCAATAATAATTTATTAAAATTATTATTGAATTCTAAAATGTGCAGAAAACATTTTGGGAAAAACAACTTTTCAATATTGAGAGGATATGGAGTTATTAAGTTAATCAATCAGAGAACAGGTCATTCTTGTTAATTCTTCTATCTTATTCTTCAGATAATTGGCTTCTTCACGTTCCTTTCCACTGATAGCTGATGTGTGGTGAGCATACTGGTGCAGTATGGCTGCCGTCGCATTATCTACAGTAGGTGGGGCAGCACAGTGGTTGTGAAGGGGAGTCTTACCTGTAAAGTGCTTTGAGTGGAGTGTCCAAAAAAGCACTATATAAGTGTAAGGAATTATTGTTAATTATAATAACATTTGGTGCTGGAAGTATTTCTCATTTTTACAGCTTTTGAAAATAATCCATAAAACAAATCTACAGTAGGTGGCCCAGTTCTTCCACTGCTCGCAAAAACACCTCCAAGAAATCCATGGTTATGCTTTCTTGGGTCCTGCAGGTCCACACAGCCTTGGTTGTTAAGTACTTATATAACCTATGTTTGTTAAATCGTATGTTGTTAATTGTTTTTAATTTGAATCTTGCAAGTGTGAACGCAAAATGTATTTAAAACGAGCATGTCAAATCTTTCTAAAAATAACAACAGTAAGGCCATGTCCCTTTATGCACACGTGCGGTCTTGCACTCTTCATATGTGTATTCCTCATACGCGCCCCCAATATGTCCCCAATGTGCCCTTAATGCTCCCATCTCTGAAGTCCACACCACAGTGAACTCTGCTGAAGGGATTTACCCCCAATTTCTTGCAGAATGGTGATGTTTCTATTCTAGCCTATCAAAGCGGAGAGGAGTTGCCATGGAGAAAAAAATATTCACATATTAGTAAAATTTAACCTTTTTACAGTTTTAAAACTCATAATATTTTATGTAAAACAAAAATTAATTTGACTACTTTAGATTAATATTTTATGTATTCTAGGTACAACGTTTTGACATAAAGCATCACCCCATTTCGACTGATGAATATTTGTTTACCTGCGATGTATTTTGTACACGGACTATTTAATAGTACACATATTTCATAGAACAAAGCTTTGAGGTGTTGTCAAGTGTACCTTATTTAGTTTACTTTGAATGAACGTGAATGAATGCGTTGTGCTCCTTGTACTGTCATTTTTGTATTAAGACACACGAGATGAAATATATTTAATAGTACAAAGGTTTGAATAAACAGCGCTATTGTCACAATTTCCTTAGTTTACTTTGCCTGTTTGAATCGAGCCTGTTCAACATGAATGAACACAATATGTAACTTCTTTTGTGCAAGGATATACAAGATGACATTCAATTTCATCAAACTGCGAACGGAGAGTGAAAAATTCTTTTTTTTTTAAATTATCTGCCGACACGCACTTAGCCATTGGAAAAGAAGCTACAACAACAGAAAGCATTTTCACCGTGAGTCATGTTACCAGCGATTGATGACATGTGAAGGTGTCCCATTACCCTTTTTATAACAGCACACCTTGAATACTCGCGCATTTCAAGTCCACACTTGTGCTAGGTCACAGAAGTGCGGACTTGGAGGAAGGGCCTAGGATGCCGTGCGAGAATTGGAACACGGCCTAAGCAAAGAATTCAATGCAAAAAATATTTATGAAGACAGTGAAATATTGTTTTGTACATTATTTTTTATTTTCAGCTACCACTACCAGCTTTAAAAATATATTTATATTCATATAATTAAATGTTTTGAAACATTATAATATTTCAGTCATTTTCAGCTACCAAAATTTAGTTATATGATTTATGTTGAGTGGATTTAAAGAAGTAGGATTCTAAGACATGAAAGTTACAATAATGTACTTTGAAGTACCATATCTAGCGCTCTAATGCAAAATCCTTCCGAATTCATCCAGGCTCTATTAATCCACTTTTCAGAAAAATCTGTACAAGCACGTTGCATTTTTAAAATGGTACCTAGGCTATGTATTTTACATCTTTACATATCATAAAATGTTATATTTTTAATAAATATGATTTATTACAGACTAAGAAAAAAACAGATAAAATGAAGCTACAACTATTACAACACAAGTGCCACCTATCAATCTGCTTTGAGCAATGAAGGACTGAAAGCATGTATAGCCCGTATACATGCTGAACAGAATAGTATACAATTCACGCTTTCTTCTAGCATGAATTTTGACTTGAATTCTAGATGGCTGCATCTGTAGCTGCCTTATTATGATAGTCAAGTTTAGTAGCTTAAAGTAGAGTTTAAAAAAGTGTTTGCTAATCCTCTTAATTGTCATCATGAAGACGATTACTGTTTTGTACTTACCCGTAGTTTTTTTATGAAGGTCACAAAATTGCTCCTAAAACAAAAAATATTCCAGACTGGATAAAAGCAGTCAACAATGTTAACATGTTTGTGAGGTATCTTAGTTAGGTAATTAATTTAAAGCAAATATTTAAACAAGATTTAACACCGAGGACTTTTTTAAACCAATTTGGCGATAACATTGCAGAAAGGAACACAGGAAGAGAAGGATATAAAGAAAATCAGATGCTGAATATCCCTTTGAGCACAGTGGTTTTGATTAAGAACCACATATCACCCAGACCTACATTCACCCCAAGAGCTACATTCAATGGTATGAGTCCATGAGTCAACAACATACCAGTCAAAGAACATAACAAAACTGAGCAAAGCATTACATCTGGCACACATTCAGTATAGTGCATCACGCGGTAAAAACCACAACTACCGTCAAACAGAGTGGTCATTAGGTTATGGGGCTGCACCTTATCAACAGGGGTTGAAAAGGTTACTAAAGCTAAAGACCTGCTTCAGTGTGCTTAAGATTTAAAGTTCAGACAAAAATTCACCTTTCAGCAAGACAGGTACCCAAACCACAAAGTCTAAGCTAAAGTGGCCCAGTCAAAGTCCTGACTTGAATCTGATCTTTTGCAAGATGTTTATGGGTGAATTTAACATGAAATGACTAGTGGTTTAAAGTTTCTTTGGTGTTTTTCAAGTCTTTCTGAATTTAAAGAAAACGTTGTGACAAGACTTGAGTGCGCGTCAGTTTTCACTGAAAGCCACTGTAACATTTCCTCATACCTTGTACAATAACACACTTGCCAGAAAGATACCTGTGCATGATTCCAAGGCTGGACTCCCTCTGTTTAATTAAACTAACTCGTCCATCACTGGCTCGTTTGTGCTGGCTGGAGATGCTACAGATTTGAACAACCACTTCCCACAGATCTTTGGCTGTCCTCCTGCTCTCCTTGGGCCCTGGAAGCTCTTTACAGGTAGCTGCCAAGAGCTGCCCCAGCTGTAACACAGCAGACCGGAAGTGGAAAAAAAAACAGTAGAACTCTCACACCCCTGTACTCCTTCTTGGTTTAGTCTAGCACTTAAAAAAACACTTTAGTGACAAATGACAGCTTTTTTGTTGAACAATTAGGAAATCTAATACACGGTCTTAAAAAATCGAAAACTAAGAATATTTTGCAGCATCATTTGCACAGAAACAAGTCCACAAATAACATTCTAGGAGACTCACACACCACATTTTCTCTGTCCTACTTGAACTGGCTCCTTATTTATTTTCCACATTTTTACAGTTCAGTTAATGTTCCAAAGGATATAGACGTCTATTAAATAACAATACCTTAACATAGGGGTTATTCTGAACAAGGCCCACAGGAACCTGCAGTGTAAGGTATTCGTTCTCTCTCCAGTTTAACATGAATGCGACACACTCCTCGCCTATGATCTGCCGAAGAGGAATATCTGTAATTCACAATGAGAACTACAGTAAGAAATAAAGTTTCAAAGGGCAAATAGTTTTGGGGGTTAAACACAAGTAATATCAACATTTTAAATGTGTCAAAAACCAAATGACATGATCATTGATTACAGAAAGCTAGCTGCAAAACCAAGCCATTAAGGAGTAACAAACTGAAATTGTCAACAGTTACACATAACTTGACACTATTGTTGCTTATAAACTAATGTTTGAGAAAAACAGACACCATACAGATTCATCCATTCAGAATGCTCGAAGCTTAATGTGCCATACTACAAAGCACATACTGTGTTATACTGCAATAGTAACACAAAATTTTTTATTTTTTCAAATAATCTGATGTAAGACTGCCAGGACTGCTAGGTGGTGCCATAAATTCCACATGATGTGTGGAAGAATTCTGGGCTGTTATGTGAAATGCCCGGGTTTGAACCCTGGTCTATGCCCAGCCCCATACTTTATTGACATTTTCATTATTTTTTTATATCACTTAATATTAAAAATAAAAATAGGGCTGTTTCAAACCAAGGTTACTCAGCAGGATATACAGTACAAAAAGTTTATTGTTATAGGCTGTTGTGAACGTGATGTATTTTTCAGGTTTACATCCGCATTAAAATTTGTCTTAATACTAACTTAAGTAAAAACTAATAAAGAAATAGATAATTCTATTTCAAATTTCAATAAAAAATGTACACATACTGTACAGCACTGTAGTGACTTTAAAACCAAACGGTACCCATACTGCATTTACTGTATATACCATACAGCATATTTACAGTGGCCTCCAAAAGTACTGGGACGGAGTTCAAATTAGCCCATTATAGCTGTATGCTCAGGAAATTTGGATTTCAAACTACAAGATGAATATGAGAAAAAAGGAGAGAATATCCCCTTTTACCTATGGGCATTTATATGCATAAATGTTCTACTGTATTATAACAACAACACTTTTTTGTCCAACCATGCATTTTAGATAAGAATAGGTATTGGGACAAACGAGTTTGGGAAAGGCTAAAGTTTGGAGAAAAACGGGAAAAGTCAATGACCAGAAGCATACCACTTCATCAGTAAAGCATGGTGGAGGGAGTATCATGGTTTAGGCATGATGACTTATTGATGACTTAACTGAAGATGGTAGCAGTAGGATAAATTCAGAGATATACAAACAGATAAGTAAGAACAAATGGCACCAGACTTATCAGGTGGCAGTTTGTTATGCAGCAGGATAATGACCTGAAACATACTGCATGCTTAACACAGGAGTTCTTCAGACAGAAAAAGTGGAACATTTTAAACTGGCCAAGTCCATCACCACATCTGAATCCAATTAAGTAAGCATTTCATTTGTTCAAAAGGAGACTGAAGGCAGAAAGCCTGACCAACCAGCAACAACTTAAAGAGGTTGCTGTTAACTAACCAAATACCCTCAAAGTAAAGCTGACATTCTGCACTTTAACTTCACAGTCATTGTTTCATTTCAAATCCAATGTGCTGGAGTACAAAGCCATAACAAAAATTGTCACTGTCCAAATACTTTCAGGCTGCACTGTATATTCATAAATTAATATCGTTAATGACATTCAGAAACCTTTTTTTTTTCCAGCTACCGAAATTTCCCTTTAGTTACACAATTCCACATTAATATCCCTTGTGAAGTGAATTTAAAAAAGTACTGTAAGAAGCTGATGTTTTCACTAACGCCTAATGCACCACAAGTGCTACCAGCTGATCGTCTTTGGGGGGTGAATCACACAGCCGAAATGCACCATGATACAGCAAAACAAAGTGCAGCTAGTCTACAGCAGTAACGAGTGCTACCGCGCTTTCTGAATGGCTTTATCTGTATCTAAGAAAATTCAACAGTGATTGTTCTTCCTAAGTTATCTTTAATCTTACATCTATTAGCCTGCTTAATTTGGACAACTGATTGTGTATCTTACTTTGTTATATATATATTTTATTTTTCATATTACGTGTCTCTTCTTTGTTAATAGGTTCATGTTGTGTATGGTTTTGTCTTTACCCTACCTGCAAAACTAATTTCCCATCTGGGACAATAAAAGGAAGTAAGCACTTTACCAAAATTTACATAACATTTACAATAGATAATAACCTCAATATTCTTTGCAATCAACCACCTTTTTCAACAGACCCCACCAAGATGTTCAAAGTCATGAATGCTAGTTGATCCCACTGTGGCCCAGTGCATTATATGATTGCCCCTTTGTCATTTCTTTGTATTACTTGGGAAAACTGAGCCTGCTCTTGCACTCTGTGCATTCCCAATCTTAGTTCAACTGCACTGAATGAACTGTTGACTTCCTGTACAAAGATCCAAGTTAAGTACATAGAGTTTTGAAATTTTAGTGCAGACATGTCTAATATAGGTGAAAAGATCCAGAAAGCTTATATTTAGCAGCTAACCGATTTAAAACATGATTTAGTCTTTATTTTTTAATGTGAATCATAATTTGAGCCTAAATAAAATCTCCTAAATTCTGAAAAGCAGCAGCTGTTGTGTTTGCCTTTTTTCTTTGTTGTAACAGGCAATTGTCACCTGATTTTGGCAGGGCTAGATCTTGACTCAGTGGGGTACTTCTTACCGTGTATCCTCATCTCCAGATAACCTCTCACCCTGCTGACTAGGTCAGGAGGTGGGCGCTCCCTATTGGTACCCATGCTAGTGCCGGCCTCATGTGCCCTTATCTCCAGCAGGAGCATCTCATTCAGCATAACCTGGCGTAGTTTGGGGGAGAACTCGGTCACCAGCTCCAGACAGGCAGTAAAAAGCTGACGGGCATGCAGAAAGTCCTGTGTGGAGAAATAAATCCCAAAATACTGAGACACTAAACACTAGGTGAACTCAGATGAGAATACTCAAGGGGACATCCCTAACATACATTGGTATACACAGTCTAATCCAGGGATAGGTGACTCCAATTGTCAACTGTCTCAGTGGACTTTCGATAGCAAACCTAGTCAGAAAGTGTCTACCCCTTTTCCTCCTATCATATCTCATACATGCTTAGCTGTTAAGCTGTTGTGGAAATGCTGACTTTTTCATGCACTGTACTTGGTAACTCCCTATCTTGTTGGGCGTGTATTTAAACACAGGTCACTGTTAATGCCCCATCTCCCATAGAAACAAAGGTTAAGTCACACAATTAGAGGATCCCTCTATTTTTATTTCAATTACACAGAGAGGGTTGATCACAATTATAGGTGGTTACAGAAAGACAAGAAAATGGCCAAGTTCAAAACAAGCAGCCATGCTGGGCACATGTTATTTAGATTCCACATTTGTATTGGTCTTCATGTGTGAAAAGGCACTGCACTGTCTTGTACACTTGCTGCTGGGAAGCAGTCTGTAAAGTATCTTGTTCTCATTAAATTAACAAGAACAAAACTATGCAATTACAAAGGACTAATAGTCTAAAGGTTATTTAATTTCAACAGGAGACTTTGTTTTCACAGATTCCATTTACACTGCAGTTTAATTCTACCCCCTGCTGGATGTCAGTTTTCTTGTTCTGTCATTGAAATAGATAATGAGGTTGTGAAAATCAGCAAGCAGATAATTACAGATGCTTTTCAACGCCTTACACCTAATTGATGAGGAACACTGTTATTCTCACAAGACAAAATTTAGAATGTCTTATTTCTAATTTCTTCAAAGTTGTGGAGGCAATCAAACAACCAAACAGATGCTTTTACACCTAAGTACCTTTCATTAAGTGACTAAGTACACAGAATATCTGAATAAAGTGACTCTCAGTAATGTCTTTTTTAAAAGCATTTTAAAGACTTTTTAGATTTCAGAAGTGTCTGATTTACTACATCAGGTTTGTTAGCCATTTTAAAATTTGTAACTGCATTGAGTAAACCCTTGTCTTTCTAGGATCAGCTTAAACAACACAAAGAATCTTAAAACGACAATTATAAAAACCATGGGATGGCAATTCATAGCTAAAACAGGACTGCTTTAAGGGACACCAAGCCTAGTAGAAGTGTAATTTTAACAAGTAGCTCTCTTTGATAGTCTTGACCAGTTTTTTTTTTTTTTACTCACATTCAGTACGTATAAAAAAGGAAATACATACATGGCTCTGACCTTAATTGCAATGCTGTGTAAACCTTTGGCCATGAGGATGTATACCAAATCTCGCGTCAGGTTATCCTTGATGCCCAAAATAACTCCAAGGTAGTCAGGAGGTACTTCCCACTGAAAGACAAAATTGCACAGATCATTCCTGGGTGTGTTATGCAAATAAAAACATAATAATACTGTACTGATGGCCTTGAACAACTTTTGCTGAACTGAAAAATGTGTTTCACATAAAAAGAAAAAACGAATAAACCTCCAGCAAAACGTGCACAAATGCAAACTTCCCACATGTACAGCATCTGATGGTGCAATTATGAACAAGAGGAATGTATGGATTACCTACTCTCATTTGTAATTTTATGCAAACAATGTCATGTGGTTATTTTTTGTAAATTAGGAGTTTGTATGCCACAAATAAGACGGGGTGAAAGAAAACAGTTATCGGTATACATAAGAACAGCAAGTTCTAAAGCCAAGACTGAAATGCACAGAAGTGTTTCCTCCCTGACATGCAATATTCAGCAGCTTTTGTCGGCCTATAAGTGTGCTTTGGTAGTTCATTTAGCTCTCCAGTAGAGTTTTATTTTATATAATACAGAATTAATGGCCAAATGATTTACTGCAGGTTGTTAAGATGACAAAAGCCATACAGTCTTGCTTTAAAGCCTGAGCTTTAATAAAAAATATTTTAAAAGAACAAATTTTATTTTTACCAGACCTACAGAATCATTTGAATAATAGGGAAATGTGTTACACTATATGTGATCATCTTACAATGCATAATGAAACTATTTTCACAGCTTTCTCTGTATATGATTTTTATTCGCTTACTTGCACAGACCTAATTTTTATTTTTCTTTAGTGTGCCATCCACCGCAGCTTTCATTATTGTAAGTTTTCATTACATTTACTGTTCTGGCAGAAGTATAAAGTAAATCCTTCTGAATGATGCAAAGTTGCGACAATAAAAAAGAAATCACAAAGCAATGTGACCATGGCATTTTTGTATTCTACTACTATAAAAGGAAAGGAAATATTTTCTTCTGCAACAGGGAGGAACCTATGGAAATTGAACTATTTTTTTCAATCACTTATACATTTAGAAAGCCTTCAAAACATTCTGGAAGTACAAGTGAGTACAGTGCAACAAAACGTTAACATTAATGAGAAATGAATCACCAAGACTGTCTTGATGCACTTCTATATGTTGTATTTTGGCAATTTTAACTATGCATTTCAACTAAAAACAATTTTAACAACACAACTAAACACACAGGATTAAAATCCAGACACTCCTTAAGTTGTGAACATCCATACTTACAAAGAAAGCTCCATAAGGAATTGTAACGACCGCGGGTTTCGGTACGGAATGGAGCAGGCACGGGACTCAGGGAATGGGGTTGAACAACACATTTATTAACTCAAACCGGGGAAAGGGATACACATACAGGGACAGGGGTTACAGCGCAGCACCTTCACTAACACACACAGACACGAAGGGAAGAGACTGTCTCCTAGCCTCTGCCCTATTATATACAGTCCAGTAGTCCCACTCCCAGGCGCTGTTCTCAGCCCGCCTTGCGTGTGCATGGCTAAAGCGCCCCGCATGGTGCTACAGAATCATTTCAGCATATGAATGCCACCCTGCACACACAAACAAGCTGTTGCTCTGTGAACTACTTGCGGTTGTATAGTATACTGTGCTGCTTGCTTCTTCATTGACTTCCTTTTGAAAACAGTATGTGTTCCTTCCATTTAAAAAAAACAACAAATGTACTAATGGATGACAAGGGTTAAAGTAATGCTAGTCATACACAAGTATCTATGAAAAGGAAAGCTATATAAATTTAAGTAAAAATAGATATACAAAAGCGTAAAGGTAAAAAATTCCTTCATGTTACAAACAGGAGGCAACTGATAAAATTTAACTCAAAACTTATTTAAATATAAACAAGTCTAAAACTAGAACATTGCATAACGTACTACAGTAAAGTCATACAGTATGTATGATTTGAAAGACATGCAGATGAAACCTCTCAGAATGCACATTTCTGTGTAACGTGGTACATTGTATGATTCACTGGCCAAAAACGATCGATAGGTGGCACTTGTGGTGCATTAGATCTTAGTGAAATTGCTTCATTTAATCTGTTTCCCTACTGTTTATCATCTTTAAATCCACATAATACAGAACAAAATAGAAAAATAATGTGTTAATGTGAAAATTAAGTTTTAATGTCATAAATGATATTATTTTAGGAATTTATATATATATATTATACATACTGTATATAGCTGGTAGTGGTAGCTAACAATAAAAAAGGTATACACAAGTATTCCACCTTCTTTATAAACATTTTCTGCATCAAAGTCTTTAACTCGATCACTTACTGTGGTTATTTTGGAAAAGTTTTGATATGTTTGTTCTGAAGAAAAGGGTTAAGAGCACATTGTAGCTCTTTGCTGTCTGGGCAGAGAAACTGCCTGAGGAGTAACAGGAGCAGTACATAAGGTTGTCCGGCACTGAAATTGTGCCAGACTTAAAAATAAATGTGTTCAAAGACTAGTAGGGAGTGGATGTCTGGATTTGTAAATAAGCTGCCTTTGTCCTGCGACATCTTTGCTTTACACTTTAGTGCACAAATATGTTAACTATTCCTTCTTGTGCTTGTTTTTGTAACTGCTTGTTATATAAATGGGAAAATGTCCAGCTGGTACTCTGAATTGCCTGTTGCTTCTGTGGCTGAGCAATTCCTGTATGAATACACAATGAACTTTCTCACCTTTCTCAGCGAACCTTTCTTTTCTACAGTTCTAACTAGATAAAGTTTCTATATTTTATAAAACCTTATAATGTTCTAACCAAATACTGGCTCATATTATGTTTGTAAAAAAAAGCTGCAATACTTTTCTAAATCAACTAAATAGGGAATATTAATATGTAATCTAAAGAATTTTGGTTACTGGAAAAAAAAGTTTATTACAGCTTTTTGTGAACACGATGTGCTTTTTTTCTTGTTTACATCCACATTAAAATAGTCTATTTATACAAACAATTCAAATGTATATTTTTAATGTTGATTCCAGCAACAAGTAATTAATAATTGATTTTAATTCCATTTTTGACAATGAAAAAGATATTTTACACATAAACTGAACTGTAGTGGCTTTTAAACCCTACACTATTGTTACAGCATACCTGTGGATATGACTTCATGTGATTTGCAGATGGCTTACTGATACATATGTTACAACTGGTAACTACACATGTGCCATACAGATATGCTGTGATCTTGCAGTCCTGCGGTTTAATGGAAGATAATGAAGTAATAATGCAGGCTGATTTATATTTTCTTAAAAAAGGCTTTAACTAGCGGTTCTAATCAGTTTCTCATTGCATCCTTTTTAAATAAGGCAATTCAAAGAATGTTTAAAGTTTTAACATGTCTTTAGAGCCACACATTTAAAAAGACACTGTGTACTAAGTTTACTTGGGTAGTTAATAACATACTGTGACTGTAAAACAACTTTAGAAACATAGCCATATCACAAAATGGTACTTTGATATAATGGTTAAATGCTCGCTTGCTATTCAGATGGTTCAAGGTTCAATCCCCAGCCAAACCAAAGCTTTTACTTTTTTTACTCAGCCAGCCTTATAAACTATATTCAAATTTCTGATAATTTTATCAATTTTAATATGAATTAACTTCCATACCAGCAAGCTCGATAATGCTCTGAAAGAGCAAGGCAATTTAAAGATGAAATCACAGAAATCACAATAGAGTTTTTTACACCTATAAAGCATTTAGTTTTAAATACAAATTTGTAACATTATGAATATTTTTAAAAATTAAATTTAAAATATAAATTATATAAATAGAAATATAATTTTAATAGTAAGTCTTTTTTTATTATTTGGCTTCAGCAGAGTTGTCAGAAAAAGCTGTTGGAAATACGAAAGAACAACAAAGTTGCATTGGGGTGCTTTTCTGATGTAGCACTGAAAGGAGTGTTTTGTACCTTGACAGTGCATTCTGTTCTCGCAGAAGGTGGGAGAGAAACTAGTATCCATCAGTACACATGTCACTGATGCAACTTTAGCTTAGGAACTCCAATTCCCCATGAACTCCACAGGATTTCTTCCTGGCAGCGGCTACGCCTCCTGGGTACTAATGTACCTTACCAAAAGACAAGTTACAGTATGTGGCAAATTCATTCAAATGACTACTCAAAAGTTTTTTTTAAATGGCCTTTTACCTACTAAGATTTTAAAGTTACTATCTATAATACCTGTCCAATGATAACAATAAATTATTTATTATTTTATACATTCACTTTGAATTCAAGATCTCTTAAGCCCACAGCAGTACTGGGGACGTATCAGATGTTAAATTGAGGAAGAGAGACAATAACTTCAGCCCCATTCACCACCTGCTGGACAGACTGAGAAAGGTGTTACAGTATATCCAGTTAAAAGAGTGTAGGTTAATTGTAAGTTAATAAGAGGCTATAAACTGCAGCAGCTGCTAGTCCTTCTCTTGTGTGATATTAGTGGTTTTATCATAAATCAAACTCCAATAAGATAAACTATAGAATGTCTTCTTTTTCTATTTCAGCTAAACGAGACAATAGAAAGTCAAATCAGTCAGGATCTTGGAGCGAGCGCATTGGTCTAAAACATTTTGCGTAGACCATCAATGAAACAGACCTCAAGTTTAGATTGGATATCTAAGTGTCCAAACTGTTGACTTTTTATAATTTCCCTGAGAGGAGGGTCAAACTGAAGTAGTAAACACATTCTTATGCGCTAACACAAACTCATCTGCTAACACAGATGCTAGTAAGACACAGGTAACTTTCTGCTAAATTAAATAAGCTACTAATATCTCCTAATATTGGGATTGCTATACATGTGTGTTATACCAGTGATGTGGGTGCTGGGATTACTCACAAGTTCAGTTTTAGCATTTTCAAACTGAAAAAAATATACATGTACTATGTTGAAGTTAGTGTTTCTACAATAAATCAAATTCACATTTTAATTTATTCGTAGAATACTTTGTGTTACGTATTGTTAAGTCACACTGTTAGACTATATACTGCAATGAAGAAAAAATCATACACAGGACTTTTTTCTTCCAATCAGGATTTTTTAAGTTGTTAAAGAACTCTCTCAAAACTCGCAGTGGAGGTGTAATGTAACAGTGTGTAATGTAGTTTTGAAATGTCGGCCACATGAATTGAATACGAGAACAAAGACTACAATTTCCGACATGCCACACACGCAAATTACATAAAGTCAAGTCATATCCACAGATATCCCGAAACAATAGCGTACATGTCAATGAAATGCAGTGTGATCGGTATACCATATAAAAATACCGTATATAAAGTACGATACCATACAGTTTTAAAGCCACTACAGTATGTGTGAAATATTTTTTAATAATCAAAATTAAGTAAAATTGTTTCCTGATTACTTGTTCCTGAAATTTGGATTAAAACAAAATACAGATTTTAATGTAAATTTAAACCTGAAAGAATCACATTGTGTTCACAAGCTTTAATAATAAACTATTTTATTTATCCAACTGAGCGTCCAACTTTGTTTTTGTAAAATGGTGCACTGTGATATTAGTGTGATGAGCTGTGATGTTTTCAACATAGTATTTGAGAAAGTTTTTTCATGTGTATTTCATCCTGGATTGCAATTTGCAAATGGGTAGAAATTGTTATTGTATCCTGGCCTAGAACATGAGTAAATATTAAATACAAGCAGCACACTTCATGATCTGGATCGACCGCACTGTTTGTCCACTTTAAACACAGGAAAACTAACATCAATAGCACGCTCGGTAACACAGCTAAAAAAAACAGTGGTTATTTATACATTATTCAAATAAATAAGAAAAACACTCAAAAAGTACATAAATGATACCAACTGACTAAAGAGTTAAAAACTTCAAAAGAAAAAATGATTAAAAAAGATTGCTTTTTTAAAGATCATTAAAGAAACAATAAAGTTGTCCCCAACAAAGTAGCCAGGTTGTCACTACAATGCAAAAAAATTAATTCCAACAAAGTAGCAAACTACAGCAGGTATGCTTAACTTAAATGATCTCCTTTAAATGATAGAACAACAGACTAACTGTCTTAAGCAGTGACAGGGATACTAAATTCTCAATAGATACAATAGTAATTTCGGGTACTAAGGTATTTTTTACCCCCCCACCCATATACACTCATACCCTTGTATAAGAATGTTCAGTATATGAATTTTCGCTAATCCAAACGTGAAGAATTTGTACCTTGTAATTTGTTATAAGAACGAAAGAACTACATTTTGCTATTCCGAACTCTGAAGTTCGAAAGTAACGGATTTTGGCAGAGAATCTTTGCGAACAGTTGCTTGTTTCTGTGTGTGCGCAAGGTATTGTGCTTAAGGATGCCGTGAGGCAGCAGTGCTTTGTTTACAATCATAGCGAAAGCTTGTGCTCTCATTTTCAAAGTGATATTTTTGTGTTTGTTTTGTAGTTGCTGTTTATTATGGGCCCTTAGGAAGAGTTTGCTTGTTTCATGTATTTTATTTATTTGTGACTAAGATTTTTTAATTTCTTGTCAATTTCTTTAGCGTAATAGTCGACAACAGTATACACATCGTTCTAGCTGTTCGCTTGGATAAAAATGTAAATATCTCATTAATTATTTTACAGCTATATTTGGCTTACTTGAGTAGAACTGCGTTGTTCACTAAACTTGCTATAATGGTCTGTATGGTATTATATGTTTAGATTGGTTTTTGAGTAAACTTGTCTTTGCTTCGGAATGGGGTGGAATTTCCCCCAAAAGAAATAATGGAATTTTTATTTTCGATTTACGATCTTCCGCCTTCCGAACAGATTTTCAGGAACGAATCAGGTTCATATATCGGGGTATGAGTGTAGACAGCAAATTTACAAGATGATCAGAACTGTCCACAGTGGAAAATCCAGTATTAAATTCATAAACCTAAGATAGAAGTTGCAAGACAGCAGCTGAACAATACCACTTCAACTTCAGCCTTATGTGGATTTCCATCTTTTTTCTAAGCGATCCCTAGATTTCCTGTAGTGACATCCAATGTATATGTCCCCTAGTGCAAAGCCCTGCTTACCTTGCTGGACACCCTCCAGAACTGGCGCTCGGCCATACCGTGCAGCTCTATCAGAATCTGACGGATCTGCCAAGGGTCCAGGGAAAGAATCAGCTGATGTTTCAGCTGGCCTATCGTCACACTGGCTGAGGCTAAGGAAGAGAAAATATTACACTCAACTATAGTGTCCTTTAGAACAAAAACATCGATACACCAATGTATAGTCACTTAATAGGGTGTTGGAATATACATTATAGCAGAGATCAGTGTGATTCTGCCTGAAATGAACCACACATAAAAGGTTTGTGTTCTCTACAGACTCTATCTGGGAATTGTACTGCTGCAGCACAGACCTGGAATGTCATAGAAAGAAGGCAATGGTTTGGTGCACAAGCTGACAGTAGAGGACTTCTTCCTCATCTGGTCAAGAAGGGTCTTCCTCTCCTCATCTTTCAGCAGCACCATGAAGAGCTCATGAGAAGAAACCATGAACACGAGCTGAAGATCCTCTAGGCTCTCACACAGACTCCTGGAAAAGACAGAAGAAACCTCTAAACATGCAACAGTGCACACACTATTCACACTCTAGAGTTACAGTTTATAATACCACCTCTTATCCAAATAATACTGAATCAACATCCTGTTCTCTCTTTTAGATCACATACCAGCAGAGCAGATTATTCTTCTGGTGGGCTACCAAATAGCACCACTCAAATTTCCCATTGGCTTTTACCAATCGGCCACCTAATAATCCCCATCTATGAAGTGGCTACATCACTCTGTCCTCCTCCCCACTGATAGCTGATGTGTGGCGAGAGTACTGCCGCACTATGGCTGCTGTTGCATCATCCAGGTGGGATTCCCATTACATGTAAAGTGGTTTGAGTGGAGTGTCCAGTATAAAGCTATATAAGTGTAAGGAATTATTATTAATAGGTTTAACAGATGGTTTTTAATTTTCCTAAAAATACATCTCTTAAATTTCTTAATGTTGTTACCTAAAGAATTAAAACTCACAGCAAAATGACAATATTTAAAGTATTTCTATGTTCTCCACCTTTGTAAACTTAAAATTCAAGTTACACAGTTACATAAACAAAGCAGTGTTTAGCATTGAACAAGTAACAAACATAACTGGTTATAATTAGTTTCAACTTACTTTAAAAAAGCTGCCATGTTCCTTTTTGAAGTCTCAGATGCATGGTCCTTATCTAATGACCGTGTGCACACCTAAAAAAAAATTAGAAATATAGTACTTCAGTGGCTCAAGTAGTAAAGGTTCTCACCAAGGTGCAGGCTGAGGTCTGTGATCACAGGTTTAAGCATGAATAGCAGCAAGGCCCAGAATCCATTGCTCAGAGGGTCTAGACCAGGGGTCTCCAACCTTTTTTCCTTGAGGGACAAATTTGCTTCTGAAGACAGGCCGGAGGGCCAGACAGTGGGAGGGTAGGTAGACAGGGAGATTTTATGTATTAAACAACACAATTTACACAAAATAAATTTAATGAAAACGCGTATGTCATATATTGTAATATTCAAATGAACAAATAGAACTAAAATAAATATTCACATACATGTGTACAAATTTAATGTGATATTTGGAATTGCTTCTGTGACAGAATGTCCTTAAATTCTGGTTCAAACTTTGTTGCCCCCAGAATCAAAATCTGCTTGAAGTGGTCAACAGAGAGTGATGTTCGATATTTAGATTAGACATATTTCATCTTTGAAAATGTTTGCTCACACAAATACAGTATGTGGAGGCAAAGTCAGAAAACATTCCACGAGCAAATTTTCTAATGTTCTTACAACTCTCTTCAGGCAGTGATTTATAGAAGTTTAATAAATCCTTTTCCTCTAACAGATTCCTACACAAGTCATTCACAGCCAGGTCTTACTGTGAGCTGCAACTCAGGCTGAAGATCTTCACTTGCAAAAGGGGTCTGGAACAATCTTATGTTCTCTGAGATACTGTTTAAATCTTGAAAACGGTCCTGAAATTGCTACTTCAAATGTGAAATCACGATTAAAGCGAACGGAATCGGAAAAGGTTTGATACATTCATTTCTGTACTTTTAGCAAGCTGCAAAATGAACAAAATTGTGAGCTGCCACCTGTTTTTAAAAAAGAATTAATTTTGTCCGAAGGATTTTACATGTGAAACCAAATCTGAAATGATACAATTTTCGCCTTGAAGTTTCACATTCAGTTAACTTATATGTGCAGTGAAATCCACAAGAAAGGTGAGCTTCCATAGCCAAACACTGTCAAAGAGGGCTTTAACACAGTATGTCGTTTCCTCCCAAGTCATGAAAATATACTTTAGCTTTGCTAATCCACCGAACCTCACGCCCGGATATTCACTCTCAATTTCAGATAGGAAGTTTTTAAACTGACGATGATTAAGGGATGACAATCGTATAAAATTCACTGTCTTCATAACTATATCCATATTTTCTTCAACTGCAGAGAAATGTTATTTCCCAGGTCTTCTGTGCAATGAGCAATTGTATTAGCTGACAGACTTATTTGCTCAAACAAAGCAACTTTTTCTGGACGTAGTTCATCAGCAGATTTCATAATACAAGTTTTTATATACTGCCCATCAGTAAATGGTTTCCCTATGACATGGACCTCACCCTTACAATGGATTCTGATTGTTGTGATCACTTTGTGACTATTTCATGATGATAAATTAAAATTTTTTTCAGTGTTTCTCCTTTATCTGAACGCATTTTGCCAATCATGTTTGAGTACTTCTGTGCTTCATATCATAACGCCTTTGGATATTATACTCCTTGAGAACAGTGACAATTTCTCTGCATATTAAGCACAACACCTTGTTATTGCTTTCAATCACAAAATAGTTTTCAATTTGCTTCTTATTAAAAACACGGCACTCTTCATCAACTTTTTTCTTCTCAGCTTCTGACATTTTGATGTAAAATAAATAAACAATGCAAGAAAACTCAAGAACAACAAACAAGTAAACCTAAAAGTAAAGGTTATTTGACTTCTTTAACACTTGCATGTAAGCATGCAGTGGTGGTGCTGTCCTATGTTCTCAGGCTGGATAAAAATACATTGGGCCGTAGGTTGGAGACCCTTGGTCTAGACTAATAAGCTATCTCTTGCCTTGGAAAATGGTGAACCAGGAAATGGTGAACATACCAAACCAGCACCTTAAGGAATGTTACTCAAGCAGGACTTCATAACCAGCATGCCCTGGCATTCTAATACCCATTCTAATACCTGATACAAATAAGGACATAATTGCTCATAATTCCATTATTGATTTATTTTACCATTAATCACTATTCACGATGATGATACCTAAAAGCTGTTGCACCACATTCTGTGTTTCTCTTCAAGGTACTGGAACCTGACAACAAACTTATGTCCAACAAGAGAAAAGTACACAAGCTGAATGAAACTAAGGAACCGAGAGAGATCAGAGATCAACTTCAAACAGAATTCTTCACAAAGCTTCTCCAGAAACTAGAGATGTTTTTTAATATTCTCAGTTGTGATTTCACCTTATTACTGAATTACACAGGAAGACATTCAAAAAACGATGTGAAAAAACTTTCCCCCATATATATTTCAATAAGCATCTGGTTCCCCCCAGTCTAGACCTCGTGCATGCCTTCTCTGGAAGAAGCCAACCACAATGAAGGGCATTTCTCTCGGCGTGCCGACAGAAGGGCTTCTTGGTACAAAGCCCAATGGATCCAGCTGTCAAATCTCATTTGGAATTCACTGTCCACACAAGTTAAAATGATAACTCATATTATAAGTTATTTCACATGAGTATATATTTAAGAGCACTGATTAATAACAGTAAGGGAGTATTTTCTTCTCCTTGAGCTTTTAACAATATTTGTTTTGAGACTTCAAGGTTAGTCAACTTTGAATTGCACAACTGAAAAGTCAGTCAGATTACAGCCAACGATCACTTCCATGCATTAGTTAGCACTTGCAACACCTATGTGATTGATCAGCCATTTGTATCACAACATCCTGATTCACACCCTTTGCACAACAGCCACACTTCATTATTTAATAAACAGTACTTAGTATATCTGTCTACATCACTAATTGCTTTATCAGAGTTATTCCTAGTAGCCATTAAAGTACAGGTAAAAGTAATCATGAAGGTTCAGTGCAGAAGATCTTCACTAATTATTGCAAAATTCATATATAACCAAGTCCCCCATATACCAGCCCATAATATACTACAGTACATTATGCTAAATACACTTAAAATACTTATTTGATCATTAATAATTAAATACATCCCGTATATGATCATTAGAATACTAATGGATTGCCTTTAAGTTAATTAAAATAACACTGATCAGATGTGATGAGGATCCTCAAACAACTGCACGCTACTGTCCGAGCACCACAGAGGGAAGGGTAAGAATAGTTGGTCAGAGCTGTCTCAGCTACTCAGCAACACAGTGACCCCTGCAACCACCTAAGCACTTGCAAACAAGCAGCATCCTGTTGGCGAAAGATACGCTTCTCCTCCAGTTGGAGCTAAACCTCTGGATCGAGGCAGTATTAACTCTGAAGTGTGAAAAGATGAGTGCCTTGAAGGAGTTTGGGTCAAAGGAATATACCTATGCTTCCTTATTCTCCCTTTTTGGGTGCGTTTGTGGGATTCATAGCTACAAGCCAAGAGGTAAAAAAAACTTGGGAAGGTATACTAAAAATTATAAAAAAATTTGAATTGCTTATTATAAGACATTCACAATTTTATTAGAAGTGTTAATGATTTATGCCTTCTCCAAAGTTAAAGTAATTCTAATTTGAGTGATGCAGAAAATTAAAACATGCATAATCAACAAAAACAGTGCCCTGCAAAACTATTTATGCCTGTCCAATTACATCCCATTCTGTTGGATTACAAATAAAAATATTCACTTTAAAAAAGTGTAAATATTGTAAAAAATTCAACATCAGTGCAAACGATAACTTTTATCTCCCTAATCCACCCACTGATTTTCTATGTTGTTAAAGACAATCATCATCTGTATTTTTATTTTTCTTCTTGCTTCAAAAACCTCTGCTCATCCTGTATGATTCAATACTATTTACGCTTTAATGATCATTGCAATTCTCAGTTTTCCATTAAAATGCTTTGAAACAGGCTTCCAAAAAGAAATGAATGAGTGAGGGGGAAACCAAATGTTTAACCAACTGGACACTTAATCTGATTCTTCCACTATTTGAAGATGGCACTGTCAGCCTTGCACTAAATGCAAGATGGACACTCCTCATTTTGCATTAGTTTGAACAGGCCAGCGAAGTTCATAGACCACCTGTATTCTCCCATCACCACCAGTTGATATGGAAAAAAAACAGAGATGCATACTGAAATAAAGGCATCTTAGTACTCGACTTCACAAAAAGAAGTAATTGTGACTTCAGCACAATACATATTGCAAGGTTAATTTAAATCCATATTCCTTACCTCCAATAAAAAGTCAATTTTGTCTTTGTTGGGTTTCAGAAGAAATTGCCTAAAACGGACACTGATGACCTGGCCCTCCAATGCGTCACGCACAGCGTTGCAGGCACACAGCTTGTAACATACTTCATCTGCTGCTCTGTCCCTGTGAACGTAGTACAATACATACAGAAAAAAAACATATTACATGCATTCATTTTTTTATTGATTTATATCATTTAATTTTGAGCTCTTTATTTTTTCATTTTTATTTAACTTGCATAATTATAGAGCACTGGATTCCTGGCTTTGGTTGTGTAAAATGTCTTAGGTACAAAATACTACTTATAGTAACTGTAGTTAACTTCACTTAATTCTGACATTGTTTTGCAAAAGTAACTTGTAGATACTTTGTATAAAACTCAAACTCATGAAACATGAGAAAAAGAGAAAACATCATGGTGAATTTTATGGAACCTGCACTAGGTCCCTAAATTCTAAATTCTAAACCTTTACAGTTTCTAGGCCAGCATTAGTTTTATATATTACTGCATTCAACAGTTCAGCATTAAAAAAACACAATATAAACTAAAATTTATAATTTCATTACAACTTTTTCAGAACAGTGTATTTATCTGGAATTGGATACATTACAAATAATCCACATCAAAAATACATACGACATGAAGAGTATAAAATGCTACTTCTTTTTATACTTTCTCAGCACAGAAACCTATCACACAAAATGTCTTCTGCTTTAACTAAATGTTGGTCAGAAATTAAGTAAACCCTAAACACCTGAGAATGATC